>NW_008356058.1:1086586-1088690 GCF_000622305.1 Nannospalax galili
AGAGAGATGAATGAAGACAGGTATGTTCTCCCGAGACCTCTCAGCTTATTTCATTTTCCTTTGCTCAAATGTACTCCATTCTTTTACCAGTACACAGCATAGATTTCATGCTTCTGATTTTCTGAAAACATTCAAAACCACGTCTTCTTGACAAATACTGTTTAGGTCTTGATTCTGGAGAGCAGAGACCTTTAATATTTTGATTTGGGAGGTTAGACAGGTATGTTCTCCCGAGACCTCTCAGCTTATTTCATTTTCCTTTGCTCAAATGTACTCCATTCTTTTACCAGTACACAGCATAGATTTCATGCTTCTGATTTTCTGAAAACATTCAAAACCACGTCTTCTTGACAAATACTGTTTAGGTCTTGATTCTGGAGAGCAGAGACCTTTAATATTTTGATTTGGGAGGTTAAGCGAAGAATGTGGGTCCTTTCTGGTGAAGCGGGGCCTTAGATATTGCTAGGGTCTTATGGTTTGGGGTTTAATGGCATGTGATATGAATAAAAACATTTTAGACACTGGACAGATGTCTTTGAAGTTTCTCTCTCTCTCTCCCTTCCCCCCTTCTTCCTGTTTTCATCTTAATATTTAGAAAGGTGATCATTCATAATAAAGACAATGAGAATAATGCATTTAGAAACCTCACCCAGACACTTTCATGGCCGAATCAAATGTTGCCATTGTATTCAGGTTGAGCATGGTGGTAGTGGCAGCCATTCATCCTGACTCTGAATTCCCCATGCTTACCTCAATTCAGCTGCTGTGGGTCCTGAGTTTCGATTGTGTATTTCCTGTCTGGCTTCCATGTTCTACCTGTTAGAGAGCTTGAGATGAATTTAATTTCCTTTGAGCCTCTTACCACCTGCTTTAAATAAAATGTAACTTTAGATGTACCTCCCTGTTTGGTGCCCTCTTTGTTGTCACTCAGGTTTCAAGTCTAATGCCACCAATTTGTGTTTTTGGAGACATGCTACCCTAGTCTGGCCACCTGCTTCCTGTCTAAAGGCTCACATCTCTTCCCATGTCTCAGTGGCCCACCGGTTAGAACAGCACTTATTTAAACTGTTGTAGTCCCAGTGCTGGGTGTCAGGGGTACTTAACTTCATCATTTATCTATGATTGACATTCCAGTTCTTGTACCTGGTTGGTTGGTCTCTTACCTTGCCCTCCGTTCCTGATCTCACATATAATTCTTCCTTATTTTTCTACATGTGCAGCATGGTTGAGGGCCAAGTTACTCACACTCCTCAGTAAGTAGCAGAGCAACATCCCTGACAAGGGATCAGTGATCCCTGAAAAGTGTTATCTTACTTCCCCCTTCATCTTCAATTCTTCTCCTTGCTCTGCAGTTCCTCACACAAATGTATTTCATAAATTGCATTAAGTGTGCATGTATTCTTGTTAAATGTGCTGGAGTATTGTGTGTATATGATACTGATTTAGCCATTGCTTTGATTTGCCAGGACTTTCTTTCCAGCTTCCTCTGTTCCATACAATTCCATGAAAGACATCCTCTTAGAAACTGAAGTGAAGCTTCCCCAGCTAGTGCAGCCAGTAGTGATGTTTGGGATAAGTAGTTCCACGTGTGTAACTGCATTAGAGCTGCCATATTGCTTTTTAAGATGGCCTTGTAAGGCTGTATTTCCAAGTGCAGTTCTAGGCGTGCACTTCAACTTACTTTTGTCTCTACTCATGGGATAAAGTGATGCTTTGTTTCTATTTTTATTTGTGTTTCTCTGGTTTCCGGTGAGTGGGTGAGTGTGTGAACTCCTCATGAATATGTTTGCTTTCTGGGATTTTTCTTCTGTCCATTGCTGAATCTTTGACTTATTTTTTATTGATGCTGCTTCTCTTCATATATATTTAAATGGAAGAGTTCATGGTACTTCTACATGTTAATTGCTCATACGTTTTAAGCTTTGAAAAATATGTATGCGTGTATGTAATTGCATTGTTTTGTTGCTTTTACCAATGGTCTTCTTCATTAGACAGTATAGCATAGTAATTAAGAGGTTGGCCCAAACTGCCTGGGTTCTAATCCCAGCTCTACCACTAAGCTCTATGGCCTTAGCAATATGTTTACTTTTCTATTTGAAATATA
>NW_008356058.1:1088711-1102054 GCF_000622305.1 Nannospalax galili
ACAAAATGTATAAATAACTTAGAATAGTGACTGGTCAAATCTACTCAGAATCGCATAATGACATTTTGGTTTTTTTTACTTAAAAAAATTTATTTTTATTTTATTTGTATGAGTGTATTGCCTACATGTATGTAAGTGCACCTGTGTTGTGTAATGCCCATGGAGGTCAGAAGAGGGCATTGGATCCCCTGGAACTGGAGTTAGGACAGTTGTTAGCTGCCATGTAGGTGCTGGGAATAGAACCCGGGTCCTCTGCAAGAACAGTCAGTGTTCTTAGCTGCTGAATCATCTCTCCAGCCCACATAATGACATTTTGATAAGTAGCAGATTGCATATATGCTGATGATTCCATGATGTTCTTTGGCCTAGTCATGTGATTGCCACACTAGTGTGTGTCAGTAGACTTTATAATATTCTCATGACAAGATCCCTAACAGTGCATTTCTCATTAACATATGTATTTATATGTATATATTTCAGTAGAAAAACAATTTCATTTTATTTTTATAACTTTACCTTTCCCTCTTAGAAAATTAAGATGAAATCTGAGACCACAATATAAAATAACCTTACTATAACATGCTCTGGCTTTCTCTGCCTCCCTGCTGCAAGCCTGTTTTCTAGGATCATCTACTAACTATCACTCTTCATTACTTTGTGGGGCTATCATTTTACTCTGTTTAGTTTCTATATATACATGGTTCTTTTTCTGGGCTTTCCTGTCTGTTACATCAGTCTCTTGTCCCTAAGCCTGTACCTTCACATTGGATTGTTCTACCTTCATTACCCAGCAGGATAACTATTCCCATTTTCAGCTTTATTTCTTGTAATGATGTCTCCACCTTGGCTCTTCTGCCTGCCATTTTTCTGTCCTCCCGTGCTGATATAGTATCCTGTGATCTGAGATACACTCTCAGAAAACACCTTAGATGATAGCATTCTTTTTAATATTTTCCTTATTCTTTTTATTTTGTGTACGAATGTATTGCCTACATGTATGTGAGTGTGCCTGTGTTGCACAGTGTCCTCGGAGGTCAGAAGAGGGTGATGGATACCCCAGAACCGGAGTCACAGATGGTTGTTAGCTGCCATGTAGGTGCTGGGATTCAAACCCGGGTCTTCTGCAAGAGCAACCAGTGCTTTTAGCTGCTTTTAACTTTTAACTGCTGAGTCATCTATCTCTCCAGCCCTGACCATAGCATTCTTAATATACTTTACTCTTCCTTTTTTAGATTATGAACCTTAAGAAACAGCAATGCTGATGCATCTTTCATTTCTATGTAAATTACCAGGCTTAGTGTCAGGGACAGTTAATGAAGTTTTTTTTTTTTTTTTTTTAAGAATTAAAATACACAAGACCTTATCTATAATTCAAAATGAAAGGGAATTCAATGATTTTGGTACCCCCTTGAGTGAACTGTGAGTCAGCTTCTCTATTGTGAGCTAGTGTGCTTCACAGGGTCTACATCACTAAGATCATCCAAATAAACTGAAACCATTCAAGCCAACAGATCTGACAACTAAATGGATAAGCGAGCTTAGTAGTAACAACAGAATAACACCACGAACTTAAAATTTACTGAACTAAAAAAAAAGTCTCATTCTCTATGAGCTACAGCAATCCCTGTTTATTAGAATAGACTCAAAGTTCTCAGAGTCTGCTCTGATCAGGACCTTTTCTTCTCTCGGGTCCCATCTACAACTGTATCACCAAGGATGATTCAATGGAAGGGAAGGCGGAAAACCAGACCAACATTCATGGCTGTTCTTAATCCTTTGGCTCAGTAGGATGCTGAGAAGGGACTGTTGACTACAAAATATAGCAACTCAGAAGTTCTCAGAATTCCCGGCCTAAGATTCTAAATATGCTCACCGCCTCTTTAGCTCCTACTCCACAGCATGTGGGTCAGCTCAGCTCCTCACCATCTGTGGGAAGACTCCCAGGAAAGCATCCCCTGTGCTTCTCCCTCCACAGGGAACTCATTATGGGTAGCACTTTTGATGTATTTGCTGTGTTCTAGATCTTGTTTTGTTTGGCGAAGTAACAGGCACAGCATAGACATCTGTGATATGTTTGGGTGGGTGAATAAATGGATAAATGAGTTAATTGTGATCAAATTGTACATATGATCATTTATTTTCTACTCAAAATACATGTAACCTAGTATTTTATAAGACAGATATACCTTGCCATATTGCTGTACGTCCCAGGATATTTATCTTATAGGGAATCTGAGCATTGATTGGTCATCATTATTTGTTGTTTAAATGTAAATTCATGCTCTTGACTCTTATGTTACTTCTTATTTCATGTGCATGGTATAATTTATGAGAGGTGAGACTAGGGGTGTGAACCTGTATTCTTGGGTCTGACTATATGTGTTCAAACTTTGATCCTAACACTTTGGCTTTTTTTTTTTTTTTTTTTTTTTTTTTTTTTTTTTGGTCTTTTTGAGACAGGGTCTACCTATAGCCCCAGCTGGCCTGGAACTCACTGTGTAGACCAGGCTGGACTTGAGCTCACAGAGATCTGCCTGACTCTGTCTCCCAGATTAAAGGGGTGAGACATGCCCTGGAAATCTACCACTTTCAAAGAACAGGACTTTGGGTAAATTACTCTGCTGGTTATTGTCAATTGTCAATTGCCATTTTAATGACATCTACATCTAACCTGGGGGGTAGGCCTTTGGGGATGTCTGTATAGAATTATCTTTATTATATGTGAGAAGACCCATCTGAATTGTGGGTGGGACCATTCATTCCATGGGCATAAAACTGAGGAAGCCAGGGGGCTGGAGAGATGGCTCAGTGGTTGAGAGCATTGACTGCTCTTGCTGAGGACCCAGGTTTGATTCCAAGCACCCACATGGAGGATATGAACCATCCTTAACTCCAGTTCCAGGGAAATTCAATGCCCTCTTCTGACCTCTGTTGCACTGCACAACATGGGTGCACTTACACACATGCAGGCAATACATTCATACATATAAAATAAAAATAATAAATAAAATATTAAAAAATGGATAAAGCTGAATGAGCATGTCTTCTTTACCCTTCTCTTCCGACTGGAGGTGATGTGACCAGCTGCTTCAAGTTCCTGCTGCCTTGACATGAACTGTAAGCTACAATAAACCCTTCCCTCTCTAGGTGGTTTGGCCTGGGTATTTTATCAATGAGAAAGGGACTAAGACAATCACTGAAATATTTTTCATCTTACTCTTTTCATCTGGAAACCACTTTTTTTCTCAAAGAGTTAAAGTGGAAATCCAATGAGATAATAAGTATTCAAGACATGGAAGATCTTAACTCTCCATAATTAGTAGGTAATAGTGATTCTGTAGTGTGACCTGCAAAACATTTTAAATTTAGATGGGAAAATGAAACACACTCTGGAATATATTAAACCTTTGAAAGGCTGAAGTGCATCACAGCTGTTCCACACATGCTTAGTCTGTGCTCTTCCCTCAGCCCATGCTTCCTTCAGTTTGCAAAGTCCTGGCTGGCTCTCCCTCAGCTGACAGGGGCATTTCCCACTCCTAATGTATGGACTGTCATCAAACATAAGCTGGTTCATCTTGACCTTAGGAAATGGCCAGATAATGTAGTTTCCTGCTCTTCCTGATTGGTTTTCTGCTTTCTTCTTTTTATTTTTTGCATCTTCAGATAATATGAGAAACTAAAGATTCTTACCTTGGGGTAAGTGCCTAGTATCCTAGCTTTATGAATCACAAATACAAAAAATAACAAAACCCCCAAATGCTTAGTTAGACCCCTGCATAAATAAATTTGTCAAGAGTAAAGCCCTGTTGTTTTGTGTGTTTCAGCCTGAGTGGATGTGAGATATGGATGTCTTTCGTCAACAGCTTCTCTCTTGTGAGGGACGATGTGAGTTGAATTAGAGAGCCCTCAGCTTACTGATTTTCCCACTTGACTTGAAGAGGGTCATGAGGAGAGTAGAGTCCTGAAATGGAATTTCAAGACTGAATGGTCACTGGGATAAGAGAAGAGTTCTGCCCCCAGAGTCTCTTGTCATTTATTTTGGAGATTTTTGTAGTGTGCCTTGGGGCAGAATGAGTTGACTTGGAACCTGTGGCCTCACAGAGTCAAGCACCTCTACCACCTAAAAATAAGGGCTCTCAGTGAGCACCAGCAGGGTCTCTGGGGTTTATTATCTTTAGTTCACAAGTAAATGTCCTTTGAATGCATTTTCAACTTGTTATTGGTGCTGCCAGATTGTTGTTTATTTTATTTTGAAATTCTTGCACCTAAGTGATAGTTTAGCTTACGTTCCAAAGTGTTTAATAGAATAGAGTGGAAGCAGTGAAAACTGGATCCTGAGAGGGCATGGTATAGAAGTTAGGTTTTCTGATGGCACTTGTTTGTTTGTCTGAGATCTCAGTTAATTGAGGCAAAGGAGTTTGGTCCATTGTACTAGTATCACAAGAGTTGTATAATAGTTCATGTGCTCATTCATCCTTCTTTGTTCCTTCCTGTTATCATTTTTACTTCTTTGGTAAACAGAGATAATTTAGATGAACAATTCCAAGCCAGGTCTTGTGCCCCCATGCCTCCCCAGTTCAGTACTAACCACGCTCACTAATGCATGGTTTCAATTACTAGTATAAATAGCAAAGTCCAGTATGCTCTCTGGACTTCCAGGACCCATAGGCGAGGAAATATTCTCCGAATACAAAGTCGTCCCATGCCCTTGTTTCCAGTTCGCAAAGTAAAACGAACTAGTGAGTAGTTTTTGCATTGAAAATAATCCCAGGGAAAGTCTCCGGTGATAACACTCCACACATTACCATAATTTCACTCCCTCTGGAGCATGGGCACATCTAATTTCTCACAACTATTACCTAAATGAAGAGCAGCAGGAGGAATACACTGAGAATGAAAAATGTCCATGTGTGTGGGTAGTGGATGGCCACTAATCTTTCCTGACATTTACTTTCACTCCTGAGCACAGGGGTGACCAACCCCACCAGTCCTAGATACTGAAGATAAATGTCAGCACCATCCACTGGAAGCTTCCTCTGCATACATGCATATTGGAAATCAAATATATTTGTCTTATGACATGCTGAGCCTCAAGAACCCATCTCTTCAGAGGTAGGTGGGTTACCCTCTGCTCTCATACCCCATTGCCATTTGGTAGAGGTGGGGATGGATTTGCTGCATTTTTAATGGAATGAAACAAAACAAACGAAAACAGTTGAGCTTAACAGTTTCCTATCATATGCCTTCAGTGCGGAGCTTCGCTCTCTCCATGTGTTGTATTGCCAATTTTCCCAAGAGCATCTGCTCTTCCTATTGTGAGAACAATAAGCTGGTGTGTGTTGTGGGAGGACTGGCTATTCTACCCCTGCCAAATGGCTCTGTCCTCAGGCTGGGCTCTGCTAACCGCTCAGGTGCATACCGCTTCTGCAGCCCTAGGCAACCAAAGTTACAGCATCCATGAGCAATTGCTTCCCCCCCATAAAGAAAAAAAACAACAACAACAAAGGGTTGATTTTAAGGTCTTGCCAGCTCATTGACTAATTTACTAACCCTAATCCCGAGTCAATAAAGCTGCTTGAAAACTGTACTTGTATGACATGATTGCAGGCTTATGTAACCATATCTGGTGAAGGATAGGATTGTTAAAGGCAGAGGAACAAGAAGAACAGATTTTTTTAAATTTATTTTTTACTAGTTGCTAGAAAAATAAGGCATCCACTGAAGATCTGAGACAGGAACCTTTGTGATATGATGCATTGTACATTGCTTTAAGGAATTAAAAAAATAGAAACATGCTTCCATTCACAGGGATCTGTTGACAGTGCAGCAGGATCACTGTATCTGTGGCCTCTGACATGCAAATACAGCCCCAAATAATATATGGAGAAAAGGAAATCATGAGCTAAAGAGAAAAGGAATGGTCCTCAGAAAGGCTCTTGAGGGGGCACAGCTAGATGCTCTCAGAGGAGGCCCTTCTTCAATGCCTCTCCATAGTCAGAAGAAGATTCCATGGTCAACAGGAGAGAAGGGGCCAGGGGAAGTTGAGTAGACTGAGATTTAGCTTTTAGAATGTTAAGGATGAGAGAACACATGATTTATTTCATGCAGTGAAAAGGGCACTTCAGAAATAAAGGTGTATCACATACTGTTTGAGATGAGGGTAGAATGCTGTGGATGGAACAGCAGCATAGGCCAGAAAACATGGGCTAAAACTGTCAGAAATTGAATCTAGGGATCACAAGGAAGAGAATGCTATTAATATTTTACCCTTAATTTTCTTCAAATTATTAGGATCATGAAAGGTTTGCAAAGGAGGAAACTTAGTACCTACTTTATAATGGGTTTCAAATGACTTCAAATGGCCAGAGAATCTGTTCTCTGAACAAATGTTACCCATCATCAAGAAATGAAAGCTAGCAAAATCATAAGAAAAAAAATCCAGTAGATCTTCTCTAGCTAATAAGATGTGGGGTTCATGCTGCACTGCCAATGACCCTGAACTAACACAGCCGAACCCCAGAGCTCTATGGAATAAGATGGGAATCCTTTTGTCCCTGGTATTAGGTTCCAAAGTAGAAGTATTCATGCCTCACCAAAATGCTGCCTATGTAATCAGAGCTTGAAGTATTGTAGCATACATTAGCACATTGAAGTCTGTGAGAAAACCTTGAGTTTTCAAATGTGCTAACATAAGTTTGACCTGGTTTCTCACCTGCATGCTTGCGTGTACCTGACCCGGAAACCCTTTCATTGGAACACACATATTAATATCCTGTGGCAAACAAGGCTCCTGGTGTGCAGTTGGAAAGCACGAATCCTTTCTGAGTTCTGGTCTAATTCCTGCGTTTTTGCATGGATGTATGAAGCCTGAAGAACCTAACAGATAACATTCTATGCATGGCTTGATTGGGAACATATTTAGGAAACTGTCCATAATTTTGTTGACTCCATGAACCTAAGAGGCTTTTTCAGGTATATTATCATATATATTTCACATGTCTGTGCACATGGGTCCTGATTATTGATCTTGTACACTGAAACCAGTTAAATTGAAGTACGATTCTCCTTACCACTGGTAAACTGAGACTTAAACTAAAAGGTATGTGATGTTAGCAGGAAACTTACCAAGGCTTAAAGCAATAGGTTTCATTAGAACCCTTTGTGACTATTGAAGGTGTTTTGATATGTTGGCCTTTCAAAATTGCGTGGACCTTTGGCCAAGGTGAAGTATAGCCCATATGTGCTATGGAGATGCTACTGGAGGGAGTTACAGAGCTCTCTCAATTTCCTGTGCTTAATTAAGATATGATCAGTGAGTCTCTTTGTGACCATTAATTCATTGTCTAGTAATCCAATAAGGAGTTATTGTTTAAAGCTGTTTGAGAACCACTTGGCTCATTATTAACTCAAAATTGCCTAGAAGGCAGCATTAAGATGTCATTCTCCCTGCCCAGAAGAGATCATGACATTGAAAGGCATTTGACATGCACATTTGACAATACTTTAAACTCCAACATTATAGCTCAAGCATTCCCAAGTCTATGGATATGATAATGAAACCGGTGACATCTAATTACTAAAAGGCAATTAATGATTATAGCCCTTTGTGAATATGTAGGGCCATTCTCTACAAGGAACTCAGTGCTCTTTTTAAATATTAATTAATATAAAGAGGCAGGAGATAGGTGACAGAGATGGGCTGTAGCAATATTGCTTCTGGGTAAACTGAGTCATATTTGAGTACAAAGCAATTGCTTGGTATATTACTAACTTTTCTTATCACTGTGACCAAACAGCTGACATAAATAACTTATGGAAAAAAGGTTTTTTGGCTCAAAGTTGAGAGAACTCAATCCATGGTCATTTGGCCCCATGTGCTTGGCAGAACATTGTAGTAACAGGCACATGTGATGGGAAGGATGTTCACTTCATTGTGTTTACATAACAAAGAAAGGGGAATGCAGGAAGGTGTCAGGGAAAATTATAGTGTCCAAAGACACTCCCCCAGTAACTTATTTCTTACAACAGGATCCATGTTCAGCCTTTCACCAACTCTCATAATGCCATCTTCTTATGATCCTATCAATGAATTAAGCAACTCATTAGTTTAGAGCCTTCATAATGTCATTATTATTGGAAATACCCTGATAGAAAAACCTAAGAAATGTACTTCAGTTATCTCTTTGGGTGTGTATCAATCCAACGTGGTAGAAAATTGAGATTAACCACCATATTTTAAAAGATAGTTGAAGAGCATGATTCAGGGAGTGAATGTCATATTGAAGTTCAAAGTATTAGGAAATACATGGGTCTTTTAGTTCATTCTCTTCATACATTTCTGAATGGGAATTGGTATTTTTTCCTGGATTGATGGCTAGACATGAAAAAGTAGGTAAGCCTTCAACAAACTAATATATAGTATATCCAGAATAAGGCTGATTTATTATCTCCCCAAAGAGCCTCAAAGATGTTGAATTTTATTGGTAAGAGCACTCATACTGGATGTTATTATTGCACTGGTCCTGCTAGGTATAACCAATGTCTATTTGCCAAACACTGACTTTAAAATGAAAAATTCCAACAGAGAAAACTGAGTTGGATCCTCTCTGGTGATTTCTCTTACTTTTCTCAAGTTTTTCGTCATGATTTAAACATGGAATTTTAAAAAATCTTTTTAAATGGAAAACTACCGAAAATTTTCAGTGTTGTATATAGAAATGAAATGAGTTTTCAACACTCTTTCAAAAACCAATGGGAAACTACCTCATTAATTTATACATTTCCTATGCAAGCATTTATTGAGCTTATGCAGTGTGGCCAAACATCTTTCTGTGCTCTGGGTGTATTCACAGAAAAGGTTTTGATGATGTCCTTAAGATACCCAGCCTGCTCCTAGAAAGGAAAAGAGACAAATACACACGATCTGGACTGATCCTTCTGTGACTGAAATGAGAACAAGTCATGAGGAGATAGGAAAGCAAAGAAGAGCGAGAGGTAATTTTGTTAGTGTCCCATGCAAGTCTGTGTACTAGGGATTCCAATCACATTTCCTATCACTTATGGTAGATGTACTGTTGCAGAATTATTCCTTCCTGTCATTACTTCAAGTTGATAGTGTGATAGTTCTGGACCCGGTGTGTATGTGGGGGGGAGCAAGAGAAAGGCAGGGGGTATTTGAATAACTTAATCCTTTTGAAGCTTTATCAATTCTTAAAGATTTTTCTGTTTCGGTAAAAGGAAATGTGAAGAAATTTGGCACCTTGTAGGTGTTCAACAAGTAAGAATTAAGCCTTGAGAGAAAGACAAATATTGAACAAGATGGGAAACTCAGTAAAGCTCTCTAATATTTTTTCCCTATAACCTTAATAAGGCTGCCTGATGAGGATGGGAGAAGGAAAGAATTAGAGTTCTGGCCTTGAGTTCAACTTGCCTAGGTTTTAAGTAGGCACTGCTTTTCCTGTGTAAGAGCCTCCAGCCTGGCTCTGTGTGACCTCTCAGCTGTGACAGCTCCCTGTTCCCTGCAGTCACTTCTCTCTCTCCCTCTCCAGTCATGGGGTGGAGTGCTCTTGGTGGTCTCTGAAGGTACTTTTTTCTTAACTAAGAGATGGCTCATGGGCAAGAAGTTGTTCCACACTTGAAATAAAACATGTTTATGGAAATGCTCTACTTGTTCTGTGTTTCCAAGCACCTCTGCTGCGTGTCTGTGTCAAGAGAGGACCAGAGGGAGCACATATCATCTTGTATTTTTCTCCCTTGGTGGACTCTCTGATGTTACTGCACTAGAATAGGATTTGAAAGTTGTCCTACTTTAATTCAGATCTCCCAGTATGTGCTCTGGAGTCCTGGAAAGGATAGGAACAAAATAAAACAAAGCAAAACAAAACAAAACAAAACGTTCACCCTGCAGCTTGAAATTGTGCTCTACACTGCCCATCTGCCGAAGGGGAAAGAAGTCCAGGACAAAGGGTGGGGGGGGACAGAAGGACTTTGAGGCAGTGAACGCTGCTGTTGTCATACAAAGGGAAGCAGAAAGCATCTTTCTGCTGGTTCTGTACACTGGAATTTGTCCCGATTGGAGAAGAGTTTGTAACCCTCCTCAGCATGTTGTTTCCTTGTTAAAATGGTCAAAAGAAATCACAGAGGAAAGAGTGTTAAGAAAGAAGGTGCGAGAGCAAGGATGAGAGGAGCTGGAGAATGGGGAGGAGCTCCAGTCACAGGGCTGGAGGGGCAGAGGATGGGTAGGGAAGCTGGGGGCTGAGTGATAGACCCTCCAATTGGAAGAGCAGCTGGGGAGAGAGGAGCCTTCCAGCCAGGGCCATGTCCTGTGAAAAGCAGAGTTTCTGCTTCTCTAATCTATGTCCTTTAGAGCAAATGACATTGGAAACATATAAAATGAAAGGGAGGGGGGCATAAAGGAGGATTATTATAGTTCTTAGATAGAAGGTTTTTAAAAGCAATGATTTGAGTTCTTTTATTCATTACACATCATAAAGGGCCCAGGCCGTGTTGCCTATGGCTTTAAAATCTAGGACCTTATTAAAATCTTTTCTTGTTAGTAACTCAGTGCTTTGGAAATGCACTAAGAAAAAGAGCCAATTTAATCAAGGCAAGATTTAACACAAAGAAAGGACCTGATCTTGCCTTTCTGTGGAAAAACTTTCAGGATCAAATGGCTTATGATTTTCATTTACCTAAAGAATCCCGCTGGAATCAGCACTTGGGAAAGGGGGTAGCTTTCAGAAACTTACATGACACACTCAAATTTGAATTCTTTCTACTGAGCCCCAACTGATTCTTTAGCTGTTGATAGTTTTTCAGCCATGCAACATGGAAGGAAATCTGTACCCAGTGTCTGAAGGTAGGGAGAGGTTGGTTGATTTCTATTGGCCCGCTTCTGTTTTTCAGTAATGGATACTGTGTCTTCAACCCAAATGACAGTGTGGTACAATTAGATATTAAGGTTGGGGGACATAGTCTTAACACATCTTTTTGTGTAAAACTGCCTGTGTTATATAAACTAAATTTTTTCAAAACTTTTTTCATTTGCAAAATAAGGAGTGCATATTTTATTTTTCATATAACCAAAATATTTGGTTAAGTCAATATGTATATGTGTTGCTTACTCAACAATCCAAATGATTGGTCTACACAGTCACTTGAGGATCCATGATGATGAATGCCCTGCCTCTGTCATCTTAGACAGTGATGTAGAAGGGTCTCTGAACATTAGCCTTCAGCCGGGGGAAGAGGAATCTGCACAGAAAAGCACATGCAGAAGATCTTTAAGAATCACAATAGCAAATATGAAATTTTTTTATGTTCCTTTGTTTAAAATGAAGTTACTCTGTGGACCTGACACACTGCCTGGGGAAAGGAATCTAGCCTAATGACAATAGGTGATTAGGAATTGATTTTGATGTATAGCTAGTAATCATAAATAAAATGTGCATTTGTACCCTTCTTTATATGTGTAGAACACACATAGGTAGCCTTAAGGCAGAAAACTCAAAGTCTACTACAACCACTGCATCCTGGGCCAAGTTCAAGATTATCTGCTGATACTTTCCTATTATTGATGATCATCCATGGCTTCTCATGGGAAAATGCTTTACAGATGCAAAACACCACCAGTCTGTCCTTTCCACATCCCACATTGTTCAAACTGGGCTAGCAGGGTATGTTTATCACCATCAAACACCTAATTAGGAAAAGAGGAGAGCTGGAAAGGTAAAGCAGTTACTAGTCTATGTGGTGGTGATACTTTTACTCTGATAGTTGGAGTAGGTCTCTAGAAGTTCATTTCTGTCTTGTTCTCTCGAAGGCTGTCTGGCTTCACTCTCCGTGTACTCTGTTTAGCATCTTCTATGCACATACCTGAAGTGGTAATTGTTGACTGTACTGTCTGTGGGGGCTGAATGAGATATAAAATCTGTAGTCCGCTTGGGCTAGTTGGGGTGTTTAGCATTTGTTTCTCTCTTTTAAAGTGAATTCATGGTTTCTTTGACTGTTGTGTTTGTTTTCTGGCAGATTATTTGATGTGTGCAAAATACCAAAGACATAGTGGATGTAGCTCTTAGGCTTACATTGTTTCTTTCCTTCTGGGTTTCCAAAACTCTTAGTGTGGCCACATTGAGGTCCTCTCAACAACAACAACAAAAACCTTGACAGGGATGGTAATGGCCTTGACTTGATAACTGCCTCAAAGGTAAGCCCTTTTGTCCAGTGAAGAATTATCAGTGGGCTTTTCTGCTTGGAGCTGTTTCTTTACCTCCTTTTTGATGTTTGAGACCTAGACTGGGCTAAGTTTTTTTTTTTAACCTGAGAGGCCTTAGATTTCTAGACTTTCTTTTCCTTCCTTTTTTCTTGGAATCTAAAACATTTTTTTCCTGAGGTCATCCCTTTCTTGCAATTACTGGTGCAAACAGAACAATTGATGTTCTTGGCTCTATGTCCATTATTTCCAGAGCTACATGTTTAGTTGACATTTGATTTACTTTGGAAGTCACCAAGAGTGACAATTTTACCAAATATTTTGCTTTGTAAAATCAAAGATCTGTCTTCTAGCCCATTTTAGTCACTGCCAAGTACAACACATTTTGGTTTAATTATACCAGTCCCCTATTCCTAATACCAATTAAAGAATTAATTGGGGAAACAATAGTTTGCACAACAAATAAATCACCAAATCTTCATGTTGAGCAATAGATACTCATTACTCATCCATGGCATTTCAGGCCACTGTTCTGGCTTAATGGTTCCAGGTTCTGCCTCATGGCTCATCCAGAGATGGTGCCTCCCGGATTGTCTCTCAACTTTCACATGAGGTTTCCAAGGTTGCCAGGAGCAGCATCATCCAGGGGGATGGGGTGGGAGCAGAGAGCCTGATACAGTCCATACAGGAGTCGTTGAAAGGTCAGGTTTATGAGACTGTACATGTTGCTTTGACACTTATTCTGCTGGGCTGAATGCTCATCAAGTCAAACATAATTGTAAGATGGTTTTGACAATGCCAGGCAGGAGGGTGCCTAAGAAGACAAACTAAGTGTTGGTAAATAGTAAGTGATATATATATTTTTTTTAATCATTATTTTTTTATTTTTTTTTTCATACAGAAGAATTCATTCCAAATCAATTGACATTGAGCCGTTTTCACATGCATTTCTAATCTCTATATACATGCCTTTCACTGGTCTCAGTCGCCCACCTTCTGAGCTCCTCGCATCTGAGCATGAATACAAACTCATCAGGTAGACAGCCTTCCTCTCCCACTAGAGGCTCCATACTCTGCCATCCCTGTCACTGTCCACTGTGTTGTCAGCACCCTCATCCATTCCCCCTGTCTG
>NW_008356058.1:1106532-1109821 GCF_000622305.1 Nannospalax galili
TAATGGAGATAGTGGGGTATTGAAGTCCCCTACTATTAATGAGTTGGGGTTAATTTTAACCAATACCGCCAATATGTAGATATAGGGATTAGAATAGAGTGGGTTCGGTGCCATCAGGACAAGAACGGACAATTTTGATTTATGATGGCTCCACTTGAGATTTTTCTATTTTCCAACACTATAAAAATACACTCAACTTTCATTCTATGATTTTTACTTTAAATATAGTATTTAATAAATTATGAGAAGATACTCAATCCTTTATTATAAAATAGGCTTTGCGTTAGATGGTTTTGCTCAACTCTAGTCTCCTAAAGTCTTTAGAGCATACTTAATATAGGCAAGGCTAGCCTATAGTGTTTGGTAGGTTAGATGTATTAAACGCATTTCAATTTATGATATTTTTCAACTTAGATTTGGTTTTTTGGGGAAAAATCCCATCATAAGTTGAAGGGCATGTGTAATTAATAAGTGTTGATTATTATCTTCTCCCTCTCCTCATTTTAGATAGCCCCACAGATCTAATATGCACATAGTAAACCCAAAATAAATGAAATCAGTAATCTCAGTTCTTTCTCCTCTGAAACAGAGACCTTTGAAATCTGACCCTGTTTTGGATTGAACTATGCTGGATCT
The DNA here is from genome assembly GCF_000622305.1 of Nannospalax galili. Classification (NCBI taxonomy): domain Eukaryota; kingdom Metazoa; phylum Chordata; class Mammalia; order Rodentia; family Spalacidae; genus Nannospalax; species Nannospalax galili. Next base: position 1,107,169 of record NW_008356058.1, read on the forward strand.
CTGTGGGCCTGCTTTTTCTTTGAATTGGAAATATCTCTCATGAAACCTCCACTGTTTTCCAAAGAACTCCATCTGGTGTGTTGGAAACTGTTTCAAAGTTGAAACATCAACCTTGACAGGTCCTTTGGCCACTAAAGATGCAGCCTCCAGGGACGTGTCTATGCTGGTACTTAACATGAATAGCACTGCAGAGTTCACATGACATCATAAGCAATTCTTGATTTTGCATCCCCTTTCCACAAACGTGCTTTTAAGCATGCTTTGCACAAAAGCTTGATTTTTTTTTCCTGTCTCCAAATTTGAAGTCATTTGGCCGATACATGAGGAATTATAAAGGATCTATTTCTGTTGTATCCTTTCTCAACACTGAAGTAAAGGCTGCTTGTTTTTCTATCCATTGATTTTATTTTAATTAATTACTTATTATTCTGTCACCAAATGGGTGAGAGAGATTTCATCATAGCTGCACCAGAGTGAGACTCCTAAGCTTCCCATCTAAAATCTTGACTTTCTCTGCCTAGCACTTTCTGTCACACACATCTGCTAATATGTGCCTAAACACTCTAGCTCCTGGGTGTTGGTTCATTTGCTTTTGCTGGCCCTCTTCATCTGAAATGCAAGCTCCATGAGGCCCAGGATTATTTATTGCTGCAGTTTAAAGAATTATTGCCACTGCCCACAGCAACACGTGGTTATAAAAGGAGTACAGAAAGTATTCCATGAATGATTTTTATTCTCTCTTCTTGAGAAATGTAATTTCTAGTAGGGGAAATCTGCAAAATTACATCATAATTATGAGGCAATGAATATTATATTATATTAAGATGTCTCTGTGTTGACCATAAAGATAAAAGGGGAAAGAAGAAATAGTTTTTATTGAGGATCTGTCACTCTAAGTAAACATTTTTTACATATGATTTCATTGATTTTAACTTATGTAATTGTCCTGTAAACCCAGGGATATATCTCCCATTTTATAGATAAAGAAACAAATGCTCAAAAAGGTAGAGGCATTTATTCAAAGGCACTTAAGTAGCAAATGGTAGAAACAGGGTTCCATCAGGTCTGCCTGACTTGTTTATCTACACCAATGATTTTCAAACATTTTGTATACACTCATGTAAGTAAGCATATTTTCATAATAACAGTACAGACAAGCATATACTCATGCATCTGTGATGCATGCCACCTGTACACCCGGCTGAAGTGTTTAGTATGTGTAAAGTATAGTGTTCTATTTTGCTCTGTCATATCCTGTCCTATATTTTAATTTGATTTTTGTCCATTTATTTTTACACAAAGCAAATGTGCTGCAGAACAAACTTTGAAAGCCTTTCATCTTCTTCATGTTGTCTGGTGTGGAAAATACCTAAAGACACCCAGAGACCATGACAAGGACGGGGGACGTTTTCATGAAGGACGCCAGTGTTAGACAGGCCTTACGCTGCACCTTCAATTGAAGAAAAATTTTACAACTACTGAAACTTGCCCTTTCAAGCAACAGTATTTGTATAATTTGAGCTTATATCAAATGATTCAGTTGCTTAGTATGTATGGTGCTGCTGAAGGCAAGCGACTGTGCTCAGATGTGTTTCTTTGTTCACTTGGACAGTCATTCAATCAATGACTAGTCATTTCGAGTGGGCTATCCACTGGAAACAGACTCACACACAGTGTCTGCTCCTGAGGACATGTTTATTGTCTTAATCCATGCAGGCTTCTGAATTGAATAGATGGCTTGTAAAGAGCAATCCCTTCTCACAATCTGGGGCCTGGGTAGGCTCTGGTCAGTGCTCTGGCAGATTTGGGATTTGGTTGCAGGGTGATTTTTTTTTTTTCCAAAGAAGTACCTTCTTGTGAGTTTGCCTAGTGGAAAGGTGAGGCAGTTTTCTGAGAGGCAGAGGCATTGTTCGTACAAGCACTAATCCTATTCTTGAAAGCTCTGCCTTCATGACCTAACCCCCTCCCAACACACACACACACACACACACACAAGAGCAAAAACTATATTCTAATACTGACACTTTGTTGATTATCTTTCAATATATAATGTCATCCAAACCATAGGATCTGCATTCCACTTAATGATTGTTTTCTGATAAGGTATTAGATTTTCTGTGGACTGACTTGCCAACTAATCCTTTGCATGGGGCTCTATGACTCTCTAAATAATCCCCAAGGAACTAGTGTCCTTCTGTGGCTGTGGCTGGGTAACTTGGGGATACTATATGGCATTCTCCATTCCATCTTGAAATGGGATCTGCAGGTAAAAATGAAGCTATTCCTTGTGGCTTATGGACACACTGATTGGCAGTGGCAGCTTGTCTTTGTACAGTTTTCTCTGTGAATGACCGTCGGAGACATGGTGAGGTAGGCTTATGGGTTTTGTCATCACCTCTTTTGCTTGAGATTAGTTTTTTTCCACAAGTCAAGGAAATGAACATTGCCACATCCAGTTAAACCAGGGGGTTTCTAGAGAAATTGATATGTGTGGCTGCATGGACAGTGCCTTCATTTTGACACTTCTGGGCCTGATGAATTGACTGCTGGCACAGTGAGTAAGATAGCGCGTATCTATCTATCTATCTGTCTATCTATCTATCTATCTATCATCTATCTATCTATCTATCATCTATCTATCTATCTATCTATC
>NW_008356058.1:1110483-1140724 GCF_000622305.1 Nannospalax galili
CTATCTATCTATCTATCATCTATCATCTATCTATCTATCTATCTATCTATCTATCTATCTATCATCTATCTATCTATATGCCTGTGGCAAGAAGTCATCTGACCACAGGTTCCACCCATTTAATTAGACTTTAGATGACTAAATACAACACTCAAAATATTAATATCAAATTGCTTTAAGCTTGTATAATAATGTGTCTATTATTTTGGGATGGATGAATAAATAAACTAGGATAGATAAATACCAAATGACGCAGAAAGAGACATCATTTCATCTACCACATTTTGTGAATACATCCCCAGTGAATCTGAAACCTTCTACATCTTTTAAAAAATGTTTGATTTAGTTGATAGAGAAGAGGAACTGGAGAGATGGCTTCGTGGTTATGAGTACTTGCTGTACTTCCAGAGGGCTAGGGTTCAATTCTTATTGCCCATGTCAAGTTATGCACAATCACCTGTAACTCCAATTTCAAACACCCTCTTCTGGCCTCTCTGGGCACCTGCATGAAGGTTTACATGCTCACACATGCACATAAATATTTAAAAGATGAAATCTTAAACTTTTGATATAGAAGAGTTTATTACTACTATGATCAAACATTGAGATATGTTGCTTCTGAACACACTGCCAATGGTTCCCTTTTATTTCAGTTTTTATTATTTTTAATTTTTTATGTGTATGAGTATGTTGCCTGTATGCATGTAAGTGCACCCATGTCACGCAATGCTCTCAGAGGTTAGAAGAGGGCATCGGATCCCCTGGAAGTGAAGTTTGGGGAGGATGTTCACTACCCTGTGGGTACTGGTAATAGAACCCAGGTCTTCTGCAAGAGCAGTCTGTGCTCTTAACTGCTGAGCCCTCTCTCTAGTCCCAATGGTTCCTTTTTAAAGTATAAATGTCTTGAATCATTCTGTGCTATATGTTTCAGGCCATCCTGAACCTAATGTCTTCCAAAGAAAGGGACTCATAAAATATATTAATTTGACAAATTAGTATCAACTAATATCTCAACATCTACATGTACTTTATGAAACACTTTCATGTACACATCATTATTTTCTTAAAAACTCTCACTACTTTTCTTACTGGTTTGTTCTTATCAAATTATTCCAAAGTACTTGTCTTACTCATTATAGAATTAAATCACAATATGATATCAATACTATAGTTATATATGGCATAAAATAGACTACTTATTAAAATAATTATTCATATAATGTATAGGATCAGAAAAGTGCTAAGGTAGTAAGGGTTAGTCTGGTAACTATGGGTTTTGGGTATGTTTTCCAAAAGAAATTGCATCAGTTAATCTTGAGGGATACTTAAGTGAAAATTGAGGGTTTCTCATGAGTATCAGTCAACTTTGGCTAGGTTTTGCTATAATAACAAAAGCTCTCAATAACTCAGTGGCTGACAACAACAAAGGTGGGTTGATATACATTTACTTCATGCATCTTCATACATATGCAGACACATACATATTTTATTTTATTTATGAACCAAAGCGTGAAGTAATAGGTTAGAATTAAGACATAGAGTCTTCCTACAGAAAAAAAATTTCAGAACCACATCTGCTCCAAAAGCTTCCATTTTATAATAATGCACAGTATACTTGAAGGGGTAGGCCGGATTTAGGGCATGGAGTCTTGTTCCAGAGAAAAGGATCACAGAATCACATGACTGCTCCAAAAGCTCCCATTTTATAGCAACACATGAGATTTCTATTCCTTTTTGTGTTGGCCACAGTAAGTCAGATGGCCAAATCTGATGTCAATGTACTGAATAGCTTAATCCTTTCCTGGAGAGAAGCTGCAAATATTTGGAACAATAAAACAATACACCCCATAGTGTTATTATATGTAGCGAGACTGTTGAAAGCTGGGGTAGAAGAATCAATCTTATTGATTCTGATACTCAAAAGCAAGCAGTTAGTTTAACAGAATAGATTTTATTCACTACATTTTAAGAAAAAGAAAACATAAGTCTAAAAAAAATTTAGAAAAATATTTAAGTCTCATAGCTAAAGAACAGAAAACTGGATTTGAACAGAAATGTAAAGCTTTCTTCCTAAACTAAATATAAATCTGATATTCTCTTGAACATGGTCTTGCTATACTTGTGTCTTTATGAGATTAGAAACTGCATAAAGAATGGACCTGCTTTGGCCATGGAAGCTGGAGGATTAGCTTTGCATGTTCATTTATGTATTTAATATTCTTTGTGTGTGTACATGCTCATGCGTTTATGCACAGGTGAGCAGATGTGTGTGGATATGTTGCTGTGTATGCACATGTGAAGGTGAAAGTTTCTTTTATGGACCAGTTGGGTATCTTCCTTAATAATTCTCCACCTTGTTTTTTTGTTTCTTTAGTCTAGAACTGGAACCTAGGATCTCGTGAATGCTAGGCTTGCATCATTTAATCTTGAGGGATATTTAGGTGAAAATTCAGAATTTCTCCTGTGCATCAGTCAGCTTTGGCTAAATTTTCCTGCAATAACAGCTGGTCTCAATATCTCAGTTGCTGACAACACCAGAGGAGGGTTATATGTGCATATCATGAATATTCATACCTATACAGGCACACACACACACACACACACACACACACACACACACACACACCTGCCACTCTACCACTAACCTATATTCCCAACCCCTATCTGACTTTTTTGAGACGGGATTTCTCACTGAAACTAGAGCTCATAGATTCAGGTAACTAGTTGGCCAACGAACCCCAAGGATCCTCCTGTCTCTGCCTCCCCAGTGCTGGCATTACAGGTGCATACTGTCACAACCAGCTTTTTCACATGGATACTGGGGATGGAATTCGAGTCCTCAGGCTACACTTCAGGCACTTTACCAATCAAGCCATCTTCCTGACCCCTATTTTATATTCGTTTTTGTTTTTAAACTTTATTATTTTTATTTTATGTGTATGCGTGTATTGCCTGCATGTAGGTAAGTGCACCCGTGTTGTGCAATGCCTGTGGAGGTCAGAAGAGGCTGTTGGAGCCCCTGGGACTGGAGTTACAGACAGTTGTTAGCTGCCATGTGGGTGCTGGGATTCCAACCTGGGTCTTCTGCAAGAATACCAGTGTTCGTAACCGCTGAGCCATCTCTCCAGTCCCTCTATTTTATATTCTTTAAAGTGATCAATATTTGAGCATTCAAAGCATTTCTTGGGGCTGGAAAGATGGCTCTGCAATTAAAAGCATTGGCTGCTCTTCCACAGGACCTGGGATAGATTCCCAGCACCCACATGGAAGCTAACAACAGTTCATAGCTCCAGTTCTCAGGGATCTGACAACCTCTTCTGACCTCAGCAGACATTGCATGACACAGGTGCACTTACATACATGCAGGCATATACTCATACACATAAAATAAAAATAAATAAATCAAAGCTTTTCTTGTCCATGAATATAATCTTTAATTTTAACATTAATCTTTTCATCTTGGTGTGTGTGTTTGTGTGTGTGTGTGTGACTGCGTGCGTGCATGTGTGTGTGTGTGTGTGTGTATGTGTGTGTGCACATCTGTCTGTCTGTCTGCCTCGGGTTCTTTTAGTATTCTTCAGTACCTTACATTTTGTTTCTGTAGATCCTGCTCAAAGTGCTGAGTTTCAAATCAGAAATTAGTTCTGTTTCTGTTGATGTAAACCTGAGCAGAGAAGAGACATAATCCACCTTCCTGCATTATTAAGATTTCAGATATACAGCTTTGATAAAAGCTTGCAAGTACAAAATTTGCTATCAAGCCTAATGTAGCATGGCGGATTTTGTCTGAGCTAGCAAAGGATCACATTTTCATCTCCTGTGAGGCAGGGACAGAGCTCATAAACTATTTTCCACATTCTTGCTCTAGTGAAGAAAAAAAGAAAGAGAGAAAGAAGGAAAGAAAGAAAATTTTGTTTTGAATCTTAATTAGGCATTGTAATGAGTGGGCCTGGAATCCAGTCACCTGATAAACTGCTTTCTAACTGTGATATTCATGTTCTCTAACCTGGATAAGAACATTGACTTCAGGTAGAAGAAAAAGCAGTACTACACACTAAGTGGGCTGGATGACTCATATAGCTCCAATCATGGTCGCCACACACCTGGCAAGGTAGTGTGCACTATGAAGAAGATACAGCGCCCTTCCAGCTCCTCAGGACTTCTTCAGGGGGAGATATGTTAGGCAATCTTGAGTACATGCTCTGGAAGCAGGGTAGAAAAGATTTTTTTTCCCCACCTGATCTGTTTTCTTCTCATTGTAATGGAAAAAATAAAACAGAACAAACGTCCGTCTGCTATAGTGCATAGTTGACAACAGTTCCATAACAAGTAGCTTTTGTTTGGAAGTCAGAAATTGAATCATTATATGTTATAGGCAGTCACTTTTCTGACATTTGCTTCTTTTGACAGATTTTGATTAATTAATGATTACTAGATAATTAATTGATTAGCTCAGTCCTTCATTTTATAAACATTAATGAAGTCATTCCCTAAATGTAGCACTGTGCTGAATGACAGAAGTTTGAAGTACAGTTCTAACCTTTTGTCTTAAAGATCTTTGGGGACAGAGAGCAACCAGCAGTTTCAATACCATGTAACAGTAGTCATGTCAGTTCTTAACCCCAGCTGCCTTAAGACACAGGCCAGAACACATTTCTACGCTTAAGGACTTTGTGATTCAAAGAAAAGTTGAACTTAAAATGAATCTTCATGGATGAGAAAGTTAATTCTAATTACTCAGACAAAGGGAAGGAAGTACATCTTGGACATGATGTGCATGCTGTACTTTGTACAGAGGAAGACAGGCAAGGATAAAGGACAAGGGGCATGACAAGTCATGAAATATGGTGGATATGTGGGGCATTTGGCAGGAGAAAAACGGTTGGAGATAGCAGAGACAGGTAAGACTGAAGACATCCACTAAGTGCTTATATCCTTGTTTATTAATCTGCATGATTTTGAATGCATGTATGGAAACCAAATATATCTATCTTTGTCAAGAAAAGTTTAAAAGCATATTATGATTTCCTGGAGTGCAAACACAGAGTTACAGCTTGGCTTCCAAAATAGTCTGGGGCTGGAGACATAGTATAGTGATACATATTGCAGTGATAGAGTGCCTGCCTATCATGCATACATCCCTGGGTTCAATCCCAGAACTACAAAAACAAGCAAGTAAAAAGAGTAATAGACTGGTACCAAGGACAGGAACAACAGCAGAGAGGTCAGTTCTGCTGTTCTTTTCATGGGTCCTTTCTCCTTATGCAGAATTGCTTACTCCTCTATTCCACACAGTGGAATGCAGCAAGTTAAGGCTATGCAACCAACTGGAAAGACTGACTTCATCTCTCTGTTCCCCTTAAAATTTCTCTTTGAAAGGAATATTTTGGGCAGCTCAAGTCTAGATTCCTGCACCTGTACTACTTGGACAACAGCCAGCATGCAAGGTATGCTGGGTGACTGCTGTTTCTGTGACCAGAAGCCTGAAGAGGAGTTCTTACACAAGGTATTCCCAAAGAAGAGAGAGGGACTTTTACAGAAGATGTGTATTTCATGACCACACATAAGGTGCATTCTAATTTTTGGAACTGTGGAAACATACTCAGCATATTTCTAGAGATAGCCCTCCAAATATTCTCTTGAAAAAATCTAGGGTATGGTCTAGGAACATGATTTTTAAAAATCGGTAAGTGATCCCAGTGACTACATGTGTGGGAAACCATTGTATGGAGTTGAACTTCTGTCTCAAAGAGTTGTTCCCTCAGAGGGATAAGGAAATGACGTCAGATTGGTGTGTATAACATTGTACCCACTTTTGTAGAATGACTTCTGGGAGTCTGTAGCATCCCTTCAGGAGGGACCAAAACTATGTTTTGAGACTGCAGGAATACAAATAAGGAGCAGCAATATTTAGAAGGTAGAGCAGTCATTTTGTTGTTATCTACACTATCGGGGGACAAACAATACATCTGGAACAGCTTCCATATTTTTGGCTTGGATAATGAGGTAATTAACTGATAGAGGAGAAATGGGGTTTGTGGTAGGAGATGATGAGCTAAGTTTTGACATCTTGTATTTGAAATGCCTACCGGGCCTCCAATTGTAAAAGTCCCAGAAGTTGTATATGTGGGAGTTCTGCGCTAAAGATAACACTTCAGTAATCATTGTTTGCAAATGATAGATGAAGACATGTGTGTGCACATATTTCCTAAGGTAGATCTAATTAAGACAAAGAAAAGAAGTCTATGAATTTTGGAGACAGAAACAAGTGGAAATGATATGTTTAGAAAAGAGTGGTTCATAAAGAAAGACATAAGCAACAACATTTAAATAGCAGGCTTACACCCCCAAAGGTTACAAACAGTGAAAAAGACAAGCTTAGGCAATAGTTTGAAATATCAGCATCAAGCCCACTTCCTGGATTTGACTGGTTACAAGTCAGTGGGACCTTGACAAAAAAGTTATATTCTTAATTTTCATTTACATATATCTGAGTTCTCCACACATTGACAGAAAACTCCATTCTGTATCTAATGAGAAAACAGTCTGTGAATTCTAACACACATAATTTCTAAGCACTCAAAACTGAGTGAGAAGACAAGGATTGTATTGTAATTTTCTAGCTTGTTATTAGATATTGTCATTAATCTCTTAATGGCATAAATTAAAGCTTACTGTAGGTGTGCAGGTCTAGGCAAAAGCATAGCGTAGGTGGCACAGTATAACCCACAGTGCCAGGAACCCACTGGGGGGTCTGAACCAGACTTCCCACTGGTAACAGAGGCTAAAGAAAATCTGAATGAAGAAAGGGATGAGCTCCAATGAAGTGCAAACAGAGTTTTGGAGGAGCTTACAGGCATGATATCTAACCATCTAATGAAGGGGCCAGCCATAGGTATTTATTAAATTAATACAAAATGCATGCTGTTGTGAAAATGTGTGATATCACCAGAAAATATAGAACAGACCCATCTCATGTGGACTGTGTGGCAAGAGCTTGCTGAGGAAAACAACTTTTTGTCCCTCTGTTTTTTTTTATTTTAGATACTCATGATTTTCAGGATTTGGTGGTGAGCCTGCTAATCTCTTCTGGCTCTTACACAGATGCCAGGTACTATTTATTCCATTTAAATTATTTTATTCTAGAGCCCCTAGCTCATCAATTTGTTGCTAGCCTTTCCTGGACACAAGATCTGTTTCTCCGGCTGCCTATTGGATACTTTCTTCCATCTGTCTTGCTCTCACAGATACCATATCTAAGCCCCAAACTGGACTCTATGTCCATATTCATGTTCTGAGTTCTTATTCCTAAACCCACTTACTTACCTGAGCGCCAGTTGCCTGACTAGACATCCTGAAGCTTCTTAATTATGAAGGTTGGGGGGGCAGGTCTGAGGAAATGATAAGAAAAGAGAACAGAGCTTGGGAGACAGCTCAATGGGTAAAGTACTTGACTTTCAAGCATGAGGACCAGAATTCAGTACCTAGAACACACATTTTGAAAAGCCAGGCATAATGGCATGGTTGTAATCCCAGTGCAGGGAAGATGAAGGCAGCTAGATTCCTATCAGCCTCAGTGGCCAGCCAGCCAGATCCCATCAAGCTCAGTGGCCAGCCAGCCAAGCAGTACTCCTGGCCAGTTAAAGACCTTGTCTCAAAAATAAAACAGAAACAGTGAACAAGGCATGAAGATGGACAAGTTATCCTCTGACATCCATAGACAAGTGTGCATGTGCACGTACACACACATACACATACTTAACCTAAAACACACATGTGCCCCCCCACAAGAACATGTAAACACGTATATGCAAATAATAATTTTTAAATAAATAAATAAAATAAAGAGAGAAAGAAAGAAAAGAAAAGGGGACACCAGCTCAGGAAGAATGAGTTTAATTTTTCAGATATGCTGACAGCATGGTGAGCCTAGCTCATGGTTGAGAACTCTGTGTTTCAATACCACTGGGAGGATGAACCTTGAATGTTCTTACCACAGAATATGTCAGATGTTTAAAGTGATGGATGGGTTGGTCGGCATAATCTGGCCATTCTATGTTGTATGAAAATTATAATATCACTTTATACCTCATAAATACACACATCTATAATTTGTCAATGTGTAATTTTAAAAAATGGAAACACTCCCTATAAGCAACTAATACTAAAGGGAGAGCAGGTACCTGATTGTGCCTAACGTTTGGTTGTGGTTACTTTCTGTTGCTACTTTCTGAAACTTCCTCCCCTTGAAATTTCAGTCCCTTTCAGTGGGTAATGGCAAACTCCTGTCCATCCATTAAGATGCTGCTCAAATCCAGCCTTACATACCTTATCTCTTTTAATCCGTAGAGCAACCATATGAGGCAAATATTTTATCTCCACTTTACAGATGAGGAAAAGAGGCTCACAAAGATTAAGGACTGGCTCAGTGGTACATAGTGATGTCTTGGGATTTATAGCTGGGCCTTGTCCTCTTCATACCTGCCCTGCCACCCCTCAAGGCTCCTGTGAGCGTGCATGATGGAAGAGGAATAATTGCTAGCTCTCTGTCACTGCTGCAGCCCTGAAATCAACATGATTGCCTGTGTGTATGTTACACTCAGTCTGGAATCCACAGCCTGTAATGTGACACAGTCTCCTTCTTTGCTCTGTCACATGCAGCCTTCCTCATGGAAGGAGCCACTCCTGTAAAAGGAAACTGCATAATAACTTACCAAATGAATCACTTGTTTTCTGATCCTTTCCTCTGACCTGGATAGCCCTCAGCCCCCACAATCACATATTAGGGACATGGTCATTTTTCTCAGTCTTCACTGAGTCTCCATGCTTTGTAGAACAGCTGCTTCCAGGTTCTACCCTGGCATTTCATACCTCTGTTTCTTTGATCTTCTGCAAGGTCTGAAGTGAGCTTTCTATTACTTCTGACTTCCTGGGTTCTGAGGGATGGGGCTTGAGATGCAGAGTGGACTTGTGGGAAATTTTTATTCCTCATTCTCCTCACAACCTTTTGTCTTGCTTGGGCCGCAGTTAACACCTCCATCTACTCCCACAGGAAGAGCCACACTATGTTGCTGTAGGTCCTCTGCCTGTGCCCAGTGTAGAATGATGCTGGCTTCTTGTGGGTCCACGTAGAAGACTACCTGGCCAGCATGCTTCAATGACTGGAGTACTCTGACTGAGGTCCAGGATCACATTGTCACAGTCAATGACACAAAAGGAGTCTGAGTGGATCCGTGATAAGATTTCTTGCCTAAGCATGGTAGGCAGGATGCATTCTGGTCTGTAAGTATAGGACAGGCTAAAGCCCTATGGAAGGGTATCATTACCCTAACGGGTATACTGTTTCTTTACTCTAAGGAATCTTACAGTGCTCTGAGTTGGGTTTCTGGGATGATTCATCCCCCTCCCCCACCTTCTTTATTTTCTTCCTTCCTATAATACAGGTGTCATAATAATGGGAAATTCCTTTGAAATATTGCTTGGGAACCTTTAAGTCCTTGGTTGCTTCATTTTCCATCTTCCCCATGATGCTGCCTCTAGCCTGGCCCTATTCCCTTGGAGGATCTGGGGCATGGACTCTGACAGGCTGGAGAACAAGATGCTCAGCTCCTCTTCACCCCTGCCTCCCTGCTCCAGTTCCTCCTCTCCCCACACTCTCAGTCCTTCTGCCCCACATCCCCCCTTTACTCTAGGCAGCCCTCTGGCCCTGGTAGTGTTCCCCCATCTTTCCTGGAGGCCTTGTAAATGTACAGACCATTTAGACTTTAAGACAGTGGGGCCACTTTTCATCTCAGGCCAGGCTGCTGCCGGGTTTTACGGGGTCATAAAAGTCCTGACAGGAGTCATAAAAGCCTCCAATTGCACTGCAGAAACCCTTGGAGTATATTTTAAGGGCCCCTGAGTTTTCATTTTGCTGCTTTTATGGGGACTCGTAAAAGCTGCGTGCAGCAAGCCCACTGATTGGCTGCTCAGCACGGAGGTAGTTAAAATTACAGCTTTAGACAAATTGTTCCAGTCCCCATAAATCAGCATCCAGCATGTGGCAGGGGAAGGCTCCCAGTTCTGCTGCATCCCCGTGGTCTCTGGGTCCCACCACATACACAAGAATGTGGTTGGACCACCCCTGGCAAATCTGCCCATCATCTTTCCCTGAAGACGCCGAAGACTTTACTTGCATCCGGAATGCTGGTTAATAAACCAGCTGTTTTTATGAATTTTAACAAACAGCTGGTTGACTTTTTATTACTATAAACCTGAGCTTTAAAAACCAGATTGATTTATTTTTTAATCAGTTTGTGCTAGAGAGACAGTCTCAGGCTCCATCAGCCTGTCTTCAGCGGCCTGTTGGATATAACCCCTACTTTCTCCCAGGAGATCCTCAGCATCCCATCCTGCCATTCATTTCCTCGGCTTCCCATCCTGCCATTCATTGTCTTTCTCTCCATTCCCTCTGCATATCCTGGCGTATCCAGCACATCCCTATGAAGTCTGAGGTGGGACCAAAATAGCCAGTGGGGTGGTCATTCTCTAGTTTCATCCTGGTTTCTCACAGTATGCTTTGCAGAGCTCTAAACGAGCAGAGGTAGCACAGGAGATTTTTTTGTACTGTGCCGTTATCAACTTCTGACTGTGAGCCCCGATGTTCATTGGAGAAGCAGGCATTGTTTGCTTTTTACTTTCTTCCTGACCCAGACTCAAGCAGTCCCCACTGAATGACCTGGGGAACAGTGTGAGGCTCAGTCATTCTCAACATCTATCATCTGGAAGTTTAGAGGGAGGAAGGGCTTCTTCCCCATTTTGGTCATTCTTCCCCTTCCATGAAGAGAACTTGCAACAAGGCTCTGATGATGGTGGTGATGGAAGCAAGGAGGAACCCTGGCTCATGCTCCCTTGGGAGAAATGTACTACTCCTGTTTATGTGTCCGCCTCTGTTTCCATGGTAACTACCTCTCTCCCCTGCTATTCTAAAGAGCACGTGCTTGTGGGAGTACCATTCTAAAAAAATTGATGCTTTCTCCTCCCTTTCTGGAGATTAGCTAAGTTACTACCTCCAGCAACATGAGGTATCATATTATTTGGGAAATGCCCAACAAAATGCAGATTGGCTGGGAAAGTCAACAGAAGTAGGGAGAAAGGTTTAGGCTGGGAAAAGGAGAAAGCAACAGGGACTATTGTCAGGCTGTGGATTGGATTAAGAGGCAGTATTAGCTTGAGAAATAAGAGCAAGATACATGTGAGGAAAATCCCACTGCTATTAGTTCTCTTTCAGAGTCATGGCTGGCAGAGCAGCTCTTCTAGGGCAGGGGGAAAAAGGGATGAAGGCTTCGCTGAGAATTTCCTGCATAAGTCAGAGGAGAAAACAGGTTCTCCTGAGGTATGCCTCTGTGTTGAAGGGTCTTATTCTTTTCTTAAATAAATGAACCAATCACAGAGGTTACAGGCTACATGAGAGAAAAACACATCTTATTTCTGTCTTGCTCTAGTTTTATATAATTATTATATCAACTGTGGCTGATCAAAGCATTCATTAAAGAGAAACTATCTCTCGCATGCTTTTGTTGCAGTTTGGAGAGATTTGACAGGCTTTATATGTCTCTAGCTATATTTCCCTTTCCTTTTTCACGGTTGATCTCGCTCTTCTTCCTCTCCCCCTCCCATTCTGCATGCTGGTGATACCCAACACTTTTTTCTTTCTTTCCATCTGGCCTAACCAAATATCTCTTAAGGCATCAAGGAAGACAAGGGCCTAGGCAGCTATGGGAGTTCAGCTGTGTGTCCAGTGGGTGAGTGCTGAGGTCCACTCACCTTTTGGGATGACATCAACTTACAGAGGGCTGGGGCAGATCCTCCACTGGGCGTGCCCCTAAGTGGTCCCTCCTTTCTTCATCTGCTCTCTCTAAAAGAGTCTGACTTGTAGGCTGAGCCTACTAAGCCAGTCTCAAAAGTAAGGCACATATCTGAAACACCTTTGTCAGTCCTGGAGGGAGGGAAATTGCAGGCCAGGAAAGGGCATCCCTTCTCAGCTCCCTCTCTGCAAACTCTCACCTTCAGGTATGGTGCTTGCTGCTCCTCGCTCCTCCTTTCTTATTTCTGTGCTATCCTTCCTGCAGAGGGTCCTTCAGTTTATTTACCATAAACCATTTTTTCCCAGTGGATTCCAGCACTGCAAGTGAATTGTAGAGAATATGACTTAAATATAGAAAGCGTTTGGGGTAAACGTGTACAAGTGCATTTTTCATATTAACATGCCTCTGTATCCTATTGTGTGGCATAATTTTATCACATTCTCCACTGGGCTAATGACAGGCTCCTTCACAAATTTATAAAAGTCTGCTTTGGTCTTTCGTCTCTATTTCATTATTCATTCGTTTATTCACTCATTCAAGGCATAAAGCTTAGACTCTGTGCTGAGTACTATGCTAGTGCCTGGGGACATGGAGATAAATAAGAAACGGTTGCTGTCCTCTTGGAATTCATAAGTAAATAGGGTGGAAAAAACATAATCAATTGCTTACTAAACATTGCAGAATAAAAGCAGCAAAATACCAAGAGGAAGTATGGGCTAAGAAACGACTTTCTGCAAGTATTTTTATCTTACCTGGATTTTCCTCAAGAATGAGAAAAATCCATTCCATGTAGAGGAAGCACATAGGAAACTCTGCAGAAACAAAGGGTAGCTTGGAAGGTGTGTGGTAATCTGTTATCACTGAGGAAGCAGAGGTGGAGAGCCTTGAGTGAAGAGACCAAAGAAGAATTATTGGATCAAATCGGGAGACAGGGTTATTGCAGGAAATAAAGCTGATTTTTAGATTACTAAAGAGAAACCACAGAATCACATATGCTTCTGTGAGTGTGAGGCATTCGTCTGCTCAGCAATGCCTACTGTGCACAAAATTGCCAACAGCACACGAACATGTGACTCCTACCAGCTCCCTCAGGATTGACACGAAACGTTTGCCACAGAGATAGGGCATAAATACAAAGAAGTTGGTTTCTAATAATATATGTAAACAAAGCACACAGGCCACACCCACAATAATTGGTCAGTAATGGCAAAATGGCAAAACCATGTATGTATAGTGGCCAAGTGGTTTTGAGGTAAAACAGCTGTGGTGTCAGAAGAGAGGACTGACATAAACATGGGTGATCAAGGAAGGATGCATTGAAGAGCTTGAATTTAAACCATTCCTGACAGAATGGCTAAGACACAGAAAGGTGAGCAGATGTGGGTTAAGAATCAGAGTACTGGAAAAAAAAAAGATTCAGAGTACTGACACAGGAAAACCCAAAGTACAGCCAGAAGACAGAGAATGCCCTCTTTAAAGACAGCCCTCTTTAAGTTGAATGAGACCTGCAGGGGTCATTGGAGAGCTGACCAGTAGTAGAGACAGTGTCTGCAGATGGTGGAGGGTCTTCAGAGGTCAAAAGGTATTGTCTTGTGTCCATTGTAACAGAGTCACTGAGATTTTGGGTAGGTAAGTGACATGGTACTGGCCAGAGTTCCCTTATGAGAACTTCTTGCCGGTTTTATTCTACAAAAGCGATCAAATTTAGTAACTTTACAGTTGGTGGAACCTTATTATTGTAAGACATCACATCTTTTAAAAGGAATTTAGGAAGAGAGATGCTTATAAGCAAGTGAATGAGATGGGTAGATTGGGAGAGGAGAGGAGGAGCTCCGAGCTGCAATGATCCAAGACTAACCCTCAGTATCAAGTTATTCTAAGAATACAATTCATATGTTGCAAACAGACACAGAAAATTAAAATGAGCCTTTATGTTTGTCCCTGAAAGGGGAGAGTTCTGGCCTTTGCTTGTATAATTTCCTACCATCAATATCCACAAGTTTGTGTTTTGTTTTGCTTTGTTTCTATCTTTTTCTCTCAGTCCCCATGCTTCTGAATCATTCTCCCCAGGAATCTCAGCAATCATTTAAAATTTGTGGCACCAGATTGCCTGGGTTTGAATCCAAGTTCTGCTACTTCCATGCTCTGTGAATTTGGATGAATGTTTTAAATTCTGAACTTCAATGAACTCATCTTGAAAAAAGCAGAAAAAAAAAAAGAAATATATATATATACCAATTTCCTAACACAACGATTCGATGAGCTTTTCACGTGACAAGTGCTCACGCACAGTGCTCTTCAGCAGTGTTAATCGTCATTATTACCACTTACCATTAATAACAGAACCTGCTGTTTAATTTTAGAGAGACACTTGGTCTTTAAGGAGCTCTCGTGTCTTGCTCTGTCAAAGTTCCTGTGCATAGCGATGGCCTCTTGCTTGGAGGGTGGTGCTGTAAGGTAACACAGGAGAACAGAGTAGAGGTGAAAGAAGGCCACGTTACCAGAAACCCAAGACCCTACCAGAGATGTGTGTGAGCAACTGGCCTGTAATCAGTTGTGCTACCTTTATTGCTTCCAACCCCATCTTGAGCCTGACTGTGTCTCTTCCCGGGGTTTTTACTTTGAAGGTATAAGGCTCTCCTGGAGGCCTTGTCAAGTGCAGATTCCTGGGGCCATAACCACTGGGGTTTTGATACAAGGGACCTAAGTGAAACAATATTTTCTCAGGTATGACTGATGCTTTTGGTCTGAGGACCACAAATTGAGAATCTGGGTTTTAAGTTACATTGGTCCCTTAAGAGCAAAAGGCTTTTCCCAGTCACTGTCTCTCCAGATCAGGCTGTGCTCTGGGTTGAGTCTTCTCCCAGGCACTAAAACCTACCTTAATTGCTTCCTTGGAGCCTGCACAGAGAAATCCCTGAGCTGAGGCTTATTTTTCCTGGCCTTACCACTTACACAACTATTCTCTGAGATGTTTCTTGTTCAGAATTTATTTCTCACCCAGCCAGTTTCTTTAACAGTTCAAGATTCTCAACTAACATTTTTTCTGGATCTTCTTTTTGCCCCTGGATGGTCCAAAGTTTGCTGTAGCCTCATTCTGCAGGTCTCCTAGTCTCCTAAATCAAATATTAGCATAATGTATTAGCATATCTATAGCACAATTATATTTTGATTACTCTAGTCCCAGTCAGACTAAAGGATGCCTTCAATCTAGATATAAATAATTTAGAATATTTACACCAAGGAGAATTACAAGGGAGGGAGGAAAGAACAAAGAATGTGTGCCTGTATGTTGAATGGGGCAGGCAATAGTGAGTTGGGGTGAAAAGGGGACACCAAAGACAGCTTGGGTTGTCATTTTATAGCACAGCTCCCCTCTGGTCTGTTGAATGGGATAGGATATATGTATATTCAAAATACAGGTGGTATTTTGAATTGCTTCAAATACATTCCTTGAATATAATTATACTCACCAAAATATGCTTCATTTGTTAAGCAAAAACTAGAGCTTCGGCTTCTTCCCTGTAAGACAGAGTTCTGTGTAAATCCATACTCCTGGGTTTCCTTCTTGAAGGCTTCCCTTTCCTTATCTAGCCAATTTCCTCATCTGGTCACTGATAGCAGTAACTGTGTGCTGCTTTCCTGTCAGCTTGGAAATCTCTTTCTCTTGATTAGTATCCTCTGTAATAGGCTAGCAGAGGTCTTATAATTCAGTTCTAAAGAAGTTCCACACATACACATGCAGACATGTACACAATTGCATTGTATCAGTGGGAACATCGACCAGTGTATCTGCAGTGGGATCACAGACATTCCGAGTCTGTGAAGTTCAGGCTACCTTGAAGGTTGATTCAGCTTTCAAGCAGCTTTGAATGGTAAGATTAAAAAGACTGTTCTCCTTGGGGACTTTTAAGTAATGACATTATTGCTTGTCCTCTGCTGAGCAGCATGGAGAGATATTCAAGTTCTGAAACACAATTTTAATAGTCACATTTAGAATGGGTGATATATGTACAATCCCACTCACAGAAATTGCCACTCCTACTCAGAGTAACAACAAGACGGTAAGGAGAAACAGGCTTAAATGTTCTTTTGCATTTGATGTGACAGTGCTATTGTTGATAGGTAAGGATTAGTGTAGGAATGTTACAAGGGCTGCAAGTGGCACTGTGTAATAATACCATCAGCATGGCTGGACATTAGAGTAGGTCTAGCAAGGGAATTTGTTGTTTGTTTTTAATACAGTTTTCTAGGGCCCAAGCCTGCAGATTCTGATTCTGCACATCTGCAGCTGGAATTCCATCAGCTGACTCCAACATCTGGACACATACATGTAATTTAGATTTAGAGAGTGCCAGAATGAGCTGAGAGAGACTCTTTTCTTGGACAACTTGTATCTATAAAACCTTAGGCCAGACACTTCCTCTGAGTCCCAGTTTCCTCCCTCTATGGTCATTGTCTTCTAACCCAACTCTGTATTAGGTGAAAAATGGCATGAGTTTGAATCTCTATTTGTCTTTATTGTTGGACCTAATATGGTGCTTGATGAAGAAACCTTAGGTCCCGAATCCATGTTGTACAGTTACCACCCTTTTGACTTCCTAGTAGGCTGTGTCTCACAACCCACCCATCCCCCCACCCAGCCCTGGCAAATCCCTCCCTAACCGCCCCCTCCCTCCTCTGATATGGCTCAATCTCAGTCACAGGTCACCATTCCTGGGCTGGAGTCCTGCATGACTGAATTGCCCCCCCCCCCCGAACCCTCTTCATAATGGGGAAACCCATCCTGCATCTTCCGGATACGGCACAACCTCAACCTCAAATCCCTTTCCCCCTCCCCAAAGGGAGAAAGATATAAAAACTCCAAGGCTGTAGGGGAGGGTGTGGTGCACTTCTCTCCTCTGGCTCCAGATCCAATGTTGCAAGGAGGTGTTTGCCTCCTGGTTGCGGTGCGGGAGGGGTACCTTCTCAGGTTTATTCTCTAATAAATCGGCTTAGAGGTTGGGTTTCCCTTTCCATCTCTCCTGCTTTCTATTTCCTTACACTATCAGACACAGAAGAGCAACCTAGTTAAATTGCTTAGAACTGACTGGTGAATGAATGACTCACAATGACTATGGAAGATGTCATCATGCAAACGCTCCCTAATTTTTCCTGGGAATTCAGAAATGCTTGCTTCCTTCTTTTCTGTTTAAGAGTTCTCATGTTCACTGTGGATGTTGCTTTCAATTTCCTTCTTTCTTCTCTGGGAAAGAGGAAGGAGAAAGTCCTTTCTCAGTCCCGTTTCCCCTCTCACTTGTATGCTTGCAACAGGTTCTTTATTACCCGCTATTGCTATTAGCATGCCTAGACTTGCAAACTTCCTTTCTAACTCCAAAATTTCTTGTTTTTCTGAGGAGAATTCTGGTACTTTCCTAGAATATTGCAAAGCAATATTAAAATACATCTTGAAGAAATGAAGGAGCAGACGACTTTAAGCATATCTGTGTGTTTTAGTTATTAGAGTGCTCCTTATGTCCCCATTGCTGGAGAGAAGTGAGGCATCGCTGCAGTATTAAAAAGCCAAGAATAAACCCCCTTCCCTTCACCTCATCTCATTAGGCTTTCCTTCTCTTGGGAGTCTCATTCACTTGGCTAATGCATCTTGATACCTCCTTTAATAAGAGTGCTTGGTGTTAGCATTCTAGGATGTGTAGGAGTTGACAAAAATCTGCCTTGCAATCTTTCCACGGCTTGAAAATAAACTATTTCACCCAAGGAGACCTAACACCTGCATCTCTCAACCCAAAATGGTGAGAAAACTTGAGAGCAGACCCACAGCCATTGATTTAGCACTGACAGCTGGGTTTGTTTGTGTTGCCTTTCCCTGTTCTATGTGGAAAAATCTAGCTCTGGGAGAAGAAATTGAGGAAGTAGGAAAATGTTTCAATCTACCTAAAATAGGAAACAGCCTCACACAAGGAAAGTCAGGAGAATGTGAGAAGGTAGCCTCCATTCCTTACAAATTAAAGGCTTTTTACCCCAAGGCCATCAGAGGACAAAGGCATCACTTTGAGAGTGGAAAGCTTAACAAGACATACATATTCCCATCCAATTCTCACATTTGGAGACCACCCTGAAGGAGGTATCCCACAAGCCTTGTAGGACCAGCACCTATTCTGAAGTTAGGGGAGTACTTTAGTCATTTCCAGAAAGGAAAAGCCTTAGTGGGGTGGCATACTCAAGGATGTAACTAGAAATTTACATAGAATGAATACTAGTCAAGTCACCCCCAAATCCCAAGATGTGTGTTCCCCAGAGTTACAAGATCTGAAGCTCCTTGTTATCTGTGGTTCTAGAATAGTCTCAGCAGCATGGTGGGCCTGTGGTGGACATTGTTGCTGCTTACAGAATACTTTGGGCTCTTTAAGTCTGCAGCACTTCCTAGGGTTGAACTGTTCTTTTTCCATTTGGGGTGGGGTGTGGGGGTCATGTGGCATGTGGCTGGAGCTGACCAGTGAGAGGAAGTAGAAATGGCTTGTCTTACTTAGCAGGCAGAGGGCTAAGCTCTTTACTTCTGTGTGAGATTCTTCAGAGTTCTGCCTTCCCTCTGACTTGATGCTAATGCATGTGTGTAAGGTTGTGGCTACTCTACCAGAGGGGGCTCAAGTAAGTGGATGCAGAGCCTTTCCAGTGCCTCTCTCCTAGCCTGGGGTGATTGCCTTTCTTCCCTAGACTAGTCTGAGTCTAATGCAAAAAAAAAGAATAAGCAGCAATTGAATTCTGGCTCCTAACAGTGCTTTTCTTTTGACTTTTTTTTTCTTTTTGAAGATGAACCTGCAGGGGAGTTTGGGGAAAGAGCAATAAAGGAATCCCAGGATCACTTGGGAATCCAGATTAAGACTGGCAACCCACACTGCCAGGACAGGGTCACTAGGAGAATCAGAGGGTATAAATCGCTCTTTGATATAGGACCTGGCCATAACTGAAGACTAGATGAACAGACTCACAGTGTTGGTTTCCAGACTGATATTTCTGCTGTTCTCTTGTGGTGCCCTGCTTTGCTTTATTCATGTGAAGAATGTGTTCCAGGAAGAATCAAGTCAAATCATAACTGCACCTGAGAAGCTTACTATTTTAAGGATGTCTACGGTAAATTCTTTGGGAAGGAATAATCATCTATCTGATTTGCATTGACTTTGCAAACATTGGTATTTTGTGTGTGTGTGTGTGTGTGTGTGTGAGAGAGAGAGAGAGAGAGAGAGAGAGACAGACAGACAGACAGAGACAGAGAGAGAGACAGAGAGAAAGAGACAGAGAGACAGAGAGACAGATTTTTATGATTCCAGGGCACAAAACAATTCATGACATCAAATACAGAGTCCAACAGAGCTAAATTTTCATCTTAGGTGAGCTAAAACATATAGCTTAGCATTGTTAACTGGGGACTTAGCAACGGGGTCAATGGAGTCTGAATTTTTACCTTAAAAGATTTTCAATGTGAGGCTAGGGAGATAAGTCTATAAGTGCTTGACTTGCAAGCACAAAGACCTGAGTTAATTTCCCAGAACCCACATCAAAAATGCCAGATATAGTGGCATGTGTTTGTAATCCCAGTGCTAGGGAAGCAGAGACACGTAGATCCAAGGGCTCACTGGCCTACTTGACAGGCTTGGCTGGCTGGCCAATGAGAGAACCTGTTTCAGAAAAGATGGATGGTAACTGAGGAATGATTCCAGAGATTGCTCCAGAGGACTAACCTCCACACATATGAGCACGCATGTGCATCTACACACACACACACACATACACCGAACACACACACACACACACACACACACTCTCAGAAGAAAGATTATGGGACTAACCTTAGGCAGGGATCATTTGCTATAAAGCAAGGACAGAGTATGGAGAGAAAGAAAGAAAGCATTAAATTGACCAAATTTGGATTTTAGAATAGGTTTAGAAACACAAAGAAGAAATCAGAAGTCTTCTCTTGAGGCCTCCATAGAGCAAGGTAAGAGAGTTCGTCTAAATGCACACAGTCATTAAGTAGAGGCTGGAATTAGATTTGCTCATGTTTCCTTTGCCTCTAATAAGCAGAGTCTCGAAACAGGGGAGAATGCCATAGGCTAAGATAGGTGAGAGATTCAACTTTGCCCCTTTACTGAGTACACCACTTTGGGTGAGGTTTGTACTTAGTAAATTTTGCCAACAGTATTTTAGACTTTCTGCCGAAGATCATGATCCCTCCTTGCAAGACTGGTGTGAGAACAAGAATGTCAAATACCTAATATCATAGCTGACCTCAGGTGGCCCTCAGAAAATTAAAACTATCAATATTGTTGACTGTTTATTTTTTCTTAACATCCTGATGGTTACTGTGTGAGACCGTGTGGAGTCCGTGATGGACTTTGTTGGCTCTTTGTTGACAGAATGAGCCATCCAGCAGCCCCAGGAGCTGAGGGTGTGCTGGCCTGATGCAGGCGCTGAGGGTGCTGGGTGAGCCTCTTTCTGAGAAGCCATTGTCTTTCTTCTCCCATTACGAATGCGTTCCATTTCCCCCTCAAATATTTCACAGACTCTACATTGGTTAGAAAGATTGACACCATTTTCAGTGAGTCTGTCATTTTATCCTCCTTCCTTACCTGCCACATCAGGTTCTCTAACCTTTTGCTTCCAACAATTCAAACATTGCTCCCCTTTCTTTCCTTTCTTTCTCATTTTCCTTTCCTTTCTTTTCTTCTCTTTATGTATTTTGTCTGAGCCCTGGGAGTTTCCTTTTCATTTTAATTAAGAGCGAATGAAGGTAACACAATGTTTTATAACTGGAGAGAATTCACCAGCAGGGCATCAAGGCACAAATCCACATCCTGAAAGAAAAGCTCACAGATACCAAATCAGCACAGTGGGGAAGATGTCCTACACTCCCTCAGCACCCCGCTGACTTATTGCCCACCCCTCCCTCTGCCTGTCAGCCTAGAAGCTTTACCTCTGGCGGAAGTCCTCCTGTCTTTTGTTAGGAAAAGCTTCAATTGGAAGCTTGCCTTTGTCAAGCATTTTTAAACACACAGTGTGTTCCCTGAAACTGCCTGTGCCTGTAAGAGTCCTGGAAGTTAATTTTTGCCACCCAGGGAACTGTCCCAGTTTCCCTCGACTTTTACTGACCTACTCCTCATTGTGTACCTGGCCGTCTTTAAACACAGGTACAGCTTGGGATTGGACCAGCAAATCCTTCAGAGGTCTGTCAGATGAATATGCATGTGCTGATAGAAAGCCAAGTTTGGGGCTAAGAGAAAAACCTGTAAACAGAAGGAGAATCAAATGCCATTGCAGAGTGTGATGTAGAAAGGGCCACTTCGCAGCACAGATGCTGTGCCCAGTTTTCTGTGGCTCTGCTCTCCTGATGAACAGGCTCTCATGAGGACAGAACACAAGTACCCAGTGATCAGTGATGTCGTTAGAGCTCCAAATCTGACTCATTGTTTTCCTGAGCTCTGTTTAGCACACCACACTTAGAAGATGGCATTATGAGATTCCTTCTGAGGAAAGTAGGCTTTTATTAAACTCCTGGACCAAATTACCTCCCTGTTGCCCTCTTTCTTTTTCAGGAGCCATGATGTGTTATTACATTTGTGATTAAAAAAATCTGTCATCAGTATGTTTGGCTTTTCAATTTTGTTGGGAAGTGATCATGATGTCAGTTCTCAGAGGAACAGGAGGATGGAGAATAGAAGGCATATTTTGGTATTTAAGGAACCTTCCTCCTGAGTTAACTGCTGGCCTTGTGAACCATGTAGCTATGGAAGGTCACTGAGATGGCTGATTCCTTACAACAGGAGTGAAGAAAGTGGATAAGCTAATGTCCAAAGTCAGACCACAGAGACTAGACTGTGAAGATTAACACAGATCATTCTGGGATTTTTAGGCAATGCAATGCAATGCATAGTCTCACCACAGCTGTTCCAATCTGTCCAATCAGCCTTTTGATTCTAATTATTAACTTCATACTTGTCTGTTTGAGTCAAAATATTCCACAAATGACTTCTTTCCTCTGTGTAACATGAGAATATAAAACTCGAGTCTTGGAAAGACAATTAGTGTGAAATGTAGCTGCAACCCAACTTCTAGTTCCCCGTGATCCCACAGATGTCAAAAGAAGACAAGGTTAAGGGTTCTGTCTCTTGGTGGTATGATCCATGTCAAGTTCTAGACACAGAGTTACAGGAATGACTGAGTGTAAAGGTTGGTGGTGCTCCTCGGAGTCCCTGACTGTTCTCTGCAGTTCTGTCCTGACTCACAGTTGTTCCATCCAGGGTTTCCTCCCTAGAGTCCTCATTTCCTGCTCTGCCTCTGCTTTTTCCTTCTTTGTGCTGAAAGAACCCCTTGATCCTGCTTCTCTACTTGAACAGCATTCCTGATGTTTATCCTCCAGTGGCCATTCTTGTCTCATTCCAGAATCTAGAGGTTTTCAGTAAGTATCCCATTTCTCCTTGGAAGGAGGCTATCGTTCACTGGATTTCCACATAATTTCTTCATGGCTACTGTTCATTTTGATTAGTTACCATTGAAAGGCCTCTTTCAAGTCCCTAGTTTTGAGGAGGTGCTGGCACCTTTCTATCACAGTTTCTTTCCTTCGTGCTTGCTAGTTCTTGGTTTGTCTGCATGTATAGTCCCTAAGCTTTCTTTATTCTTCTACAGCAGGAAGTGACTTGCTGTTTATAGACATCATATGGATGTTACCACAGTGCAGTCTCTCTGGGTCTCTGTGGCTTGGATATGTGTTTTGTCATAATTCTCAGCAAGCTTGAAAACCATTTTATTATTGATATGTGAAATTGGTTTCAAAATATATTACTGAAGATCTCGATAAAATCACCTCTAGTCCAACTTCTACTTTATAACAATGTAGTATGACTGGGAAAGCCAAAGGTAAAATGGGAAACTCCCTGGTAACAGTTTGCTGTACTGCTTTCTACATTTATCTTGAAGTATAAATAACATTCTCCCTTTGAAGTCCTCCGTGTGCTTGCAGAGCTCAGGAAGTCCTGCGCCTTGCCTAAGAAACACAAAACGGCTGACTGCCGAAAAGCCAGTTAACTCAGTGTGCATCCCAAACGCGAAGGGTGGCTGCTAAACATTCGTTGTCTCGTTTCTTCAGCAAGAGTGTTTATATATGACACGCTTTTTACCGCTGGAGGAAAGAGGCATGTCCACTCGTGATTATTTGCATTTTTAAACTTACTATGTGCCTAAACTTTACAAGTGTTATCCTAGAGTCCTGTTAAAAATTCTGTGACCTAGATAGGATAAGACACATTTTTAAAGTTGAAAAAAACTAAAATTCAAAGACTCTGAGCATAATTAAGTTGACCATGTGACACAACTATGGAGTAGCAGGTATAACACTAGCATGTTCCTGTTACCAGAAAATCAGAGACCAGCAGCCAAAGTCAAGTGAGGCGAGGGATTTAATATTACGCTAGTGGACTGACCCATGGATCCTTCCATACCGGAGCCAGTACCCCCTTCCAGTTTTAGGGGTTTTTATAGTCATGTGAGGAAGTACAAGTAAAAGACAAAGCAGCACTTGGGTGGCTATTAAGTAAAAGATACATGTGATAAATAAGCAGGGTAATGTATGGCTGCAGGGGTTACAAAGACTTCCTTCCAGGTCAGCCGTAGGGGGCAGGATGGAGCTAGACTCCAGCTTATCTCCCCAGCCTTATCTCCTGTCTAGGAGCTCTTCCTGCTCCAAAATTCTTAATTACCATCACACTGCAAAAGCTTTCCACCTCCACAATACTCCAAATGATTTCAATAAGTGCCATACTCGCTCCTGTTTCTATGTCTTTGTGCAGGTTTATCCCTAAGCCATTGCCCCTGTCATGTCTCTGGATGCTACTTTCTTTGTCCTCAAACCTCTGTTCTCCCCAATTGGAAGCAACAACTGCTTTCTTATGAATTCTCATGGCATCTTAGATTTTTATCTCAAGCTCATGAATGCAATTAATTACTTTCACCCATGTAATATAGTCAATTATGTACCAATTTCATTGTCTTTCCACATAGGAAGCTCCTTGAGGGCAGAATTAAAGCCTTTTAATTCCTTTGTATCCTTCAAGAGTGACTGGAACCAAAATGTATAGTGCTGTCTCTCTACACCACTGTGGAAGATGAGGTCAGGAAGAAAGGAGACGGAGAGAAAGGAAGAAAGAGAGGAATTAAAGAACAATAGAAGACAGTATATAATTAAGTGCTAAATTGTGTGGTTCAGACTAATTATAAAGCCTTTTTAAAAGAAATGCAATTTTATTACTCTCAAGAACATAAAGTTAAGTTAATTAATGGCTAACTATGCTGTCAAGTAGCTGTCTTGTCATCCCACTGTAATTAATCAATATTTTTTTCATAAATGCAGAAGTGGACTTATACCCAGCCCATCTCCAGATCACTGAAAACTTTTAATAAACACACTCTGAAATCTTGAAGTATTCTTTAAACCAGGTTAGACAGAAATCTATAAATGAAAACACGTACACTTAGAAAAGGCACAGAACAATTCTATACATTCTTTTTAATGAGTACTAACAAGGGCTTCCATAGTGGTTGATGCCAATATAGAATTGTGTCACACCCATAGCACATCTGCTTAGAACATTACATTTCTTTTCTCAACTTTATCTTTTGATTAATTGAGTGGCCCACTCAGTTATTTTTAAAAAAGAAGACTTGATGTGGTCATTTTAGAATACTAAAATACACTGTCATAAGGAAATGAAATCAGGAGCAGAGAGTGGAAAATAAGACAGAGTGAGGACATGGTATCAGTAGGTTGGGATCTGTCCGCAGTCTGGAGTGGAGAGAGAAGGACTGAAGACGAGTTTCCAGACTTCTTGCTCAGAAGTGGAGAATAGAGAGTGGGATTTAATTTGGGTATTAATGTGCTTGGATGTTTATGAAATGTCTAAATAGTTATTCAGAGAGCAGTTGACCCAGGGTCCTGAAGGTCAAAGTAGAATTTACTTGGAGATAACTAGTGTTGAGGTTATTGCAAATATGGAAAGGAAGGCATTTTATAAAGGAGGGACATACAAAGTCAAATAGTGATTAAGGATTAAGGAAGGACAAGTAAACCTTTGCTTCCTGTGCCTGCATGAATACGTGAGAGTTTAGCTTCCACTCCTCCTCCAGCCACCTCTGCTGCCATGCCTCCCCACCATGATGGACTATCTCTTGCCCCTTTGGAAC
This sequence comes from Nannospalax galili, assembly GCF_000622305.1. Classification (NCBI taxonomy): domain Eukaryota; kingdom Metazoa; phylum Chordata; class Mammalia; order Rodentia; family Spalacidae; genus Nannospalax; species Nannospalax galili. Next base: position 1,135,560 of record NW_008356058.1, read on the forward strand.
TGTAAACTAGATAAGCTCTTCCTTTTGTAAGTTCAAAAAATGTTTATTATTTTTATTTTATGTGTATGAATGTATTGCCTGAATGTATGGAAGTGCAACCATGTCCTGCAATGCTCAAGGAGGTCAGAAGGCACCCAGTCCCCTGGAACTAAAGTTACTGACAGTTGTTAGCTACCATAGGGGTGCTGAGAACCAAACCCAGGTTGTCTGCAAGAACAGCCAGTGCTCTGAACTGCTGAGCCATCTCTCCAGCCCCACAAGCTAAACATATAAGGACAAGTTCCGTGAAGTTTAGCTAACAAACGATTTTAGAAACCATATCCAGAAAAGCCAGAAAAACTCATGGAAAATGCTGTCAAGGAGCCTGAAAGAAAGGTTGTGAAGAAGGCTCTGTGAAATAAAGACAGGGGGGTCTATGAGCTGTTACATGTAAGTTGTCACTATGGCAGCAGGCTCACCATTCTGGTAGTAAAGTCTACTGGAGCTGATTAGAGATGAGAAGTAAGGAAATGGCAATCAGTATCATATGGCATTCTTTAAAGAAACAGAGAGTGGCTGAAGAGATAGATCAGGGGTTTAAAACACTGGCTGGTCTTGCAAAGGACACAGATTTGGTTCTAGCACCCACATGACAACTATGACTATCTGAAATTCCAGTTCTGGGGATCTAATACCCTCACATAACATTTTTTAAAAAGAGAAAAGAAACAGTTTAAAACACCTCAAAATTTATCCACTTTGTGGACTACAGTAACAACTGGCTTGGCAAGATATGCCCATAGATGCTTAGTGATACAAATGTTATGGGAGTAACCAATCGCTCTTTAATTGAATTTAAGATCCCCTTCTTAGGATGGAGCCCATATCTGACATTGTAAGCTTAGGAATCTGAGGCTAGATAGGTCACAGGACATAGGGGGGAACCTAAGTACTAGCTTTTTACTAAATAATTATCCTATTAAACTGACTCTTAATGACTTAGAATGACTTCCTTATAGATTAATTCATCTCATAACTTTCACCAGAGAAATTTCCTTATGAAACAGATGGTGATTCCCACAACTGACCAAGGTGCAGAGAACAAGAGGATGCTGAGTGCTTATCCCTGAATAGGAAACCTGTATATCAAACTTCTGTCTCTCAAGGTTCAGGATCATTGCATAAAAGGGAGTAGAAAGATTGTAAGAACCAGAGGTGGTGGATGACCACAAGGAAATAGTTTTCAAGACATCTGGGAAGTTACTCATATGAACTCACAGCAACAAAGATGGCATGCACAAGTCCCATGTAAATTCGAACCAGAAAAAAGTCCCAGAATAGACATGAGAAAGTGGGTCAGAAGCTCTAACCCCACCTAAGGAAATAATGGGAACAGATGGTGGCTGCGAGGGGCAGAGACAGTCTCTTTCAAGCATGAGACTCTTGGTAGGTTAACTGCCTCCAGTGGATGGAGCCACAATGAAGGACATTTGGAGACACAAATTAGACACTCAAGGCTTTATTATATATAGAATAAGGTGCATTAAATTGGGTAGGGGACAGTAAGAGGAGATGGGGACAGAGGAGGAGATCTATATATCATCAAATTATATTGTATGAAAATTAAAAAATTCATTAAAAGGAAGTTTCTTTGGTGAATGCTGACTGTCATCTTTTGTAACACACAGAGACCATTACAGAGTTCCACAACTGGACACACACAGAGATTAAGTGTCTGTGAAATGCTCAACCCTAAGTGACACATCTACACTGGAACCTCTTCACCTATGGCTCACAGAACATAGTGGAACAAGGAGTAGAGAGAATACTAACTCTCATCAATGAAGGTCCCTCATGCAGCAGAGGACAGTGAACACAAAGGCCCTCAAATGGCCAAAGTGTAGAGAATAAGAGTCTGTAGAGTGTAGGTCCTTGGACAGAACCCCTATATTAAACTTCACCCACTCAGAGCTCAGGGACCATTGTGGAAGAGGAGGTAGAAAGATTGTCAGATCCAGGGGAGGAAATGCATGACTATATGGAAAGAAACTCTCACAGGCTCCTGGGATTTTGCTCATATAAATTCACAGCAACGTGATAGCACGCACAAGATCCATGCAGACTCAAGCAGACAAAAACCCAGCAAAGAACTGTGGAAATGGGCAACAGGTTCCAATCTAGCCAAAGAACTATTGGGCAACTGATTACTGCTGGGTGAGGAATGACTCACTCATTTAAGGGACTGACTCTAGGTAGGCTGACTAGACTGCAGTGGATGAACTTGCACTGAGGGGTGTCTGGGTATACTAACGTGACTTGATAAGCCTTAACATCAATGATACAATGCATGAAATTCAGTTGGGGGTCCATGGGAAGGTCCTGATGGGAAAGAGGATGTAAAGATGAATAAGATGTTGTGAAAGAAATAAAAAGAAATTCAACAAAATATACAAAAAAAAAATCAATTATAAAGAGAAATTCCCCAGGTTCATACACCTTGGAAAAGGTAGGGCTAGGGATCTCAAATCCACTGAAGTTGAGGTGAAAACACCTAATTATGACATGTAACCACTGTATCTTTCCCCCTTCAACTCACCTTCTATCACCCAAGACCTGAAACAGAATTTGAGAGTTCTGGGAAGTAAGGATTGTGTTTGCTTGTGAGATGGAAACTCCAAATAAAAGTGATTGAACAAGAAAAAAAAAATTATCCACTAGAAGTACAACAATTTTTCTTTTAAAAAAGTGAACTCCAATAGTTGAGTAACCATCAACACATTCAGTCTGGGAACACTACAGTCAGTCCTGAAGTTTTTCTGGGGGCCTGGTTCTGATTATGCTCCATTTCTACTCCCAGGTATAGACAGCCATGAATCTGCTTATGTGTCTATAAAATTTCAGTTTCTGAAGATTTTATTTAGTTTAAATCACAGGTTTTGCATCTGGGCTTCTTTATAATGCTTTTGAGATTGATTCATGTGTTAGCATGTATTCATAATTGGATTCTTTTTATTGTATAGTACTGTTATAGCGCAAAGAGGTAATATATTTAAAAAATTAGGTTACAGGCCAGGTGTGTTGGCCACACCTTTAATCCTAGTACTTGGGAGACAGAGGCAGGTAGATCTCTGTAGGTTCAAGGCCAGCCTGCTCTACATAGCGAGTTCTAGGCCAACTGGGGCTACAGGGAGACCCTATCTCAAAAAGGAAAAGAAAAGAATATTAATTTACTAGTCAATAGACATATAGATAGTTTCCAGATTTGGGCTATTATGAGCATACTGCTATAAATACATCTTTATGAAAATTCATATTTTTGGGACTCAGCAGTTAAGAGTGCTGGCTGCTCTTGCAGAGGACCCAGGTTTGGGTCTCAGCACCTACATGGCAGCTAAAAACTGTCTGTAACTTTAGTTCCAGGGGACCCAACATCCTTTTTTGACCTCTGTGGGCATCACATGACATGGGTGCATTTACATATATGTAGGCAATACACTCATACACGTAAAACAAAAATAATAAATAAAATATAAGAAAAGAAAATTCATATTTTCATTCCTTTGTGAACTAGGAGTGGACTTTTTGAGTAAAACACTAACTGTATTTATAATTTTCGTATAACCTGACAGCTCCTTTTCCCAAATGATGGATATAACTGTTGACATTTCTGCCATTTATCTAAGCTTTTCTGCCTATTCTAAGTCCTTGCCAACACTTGTTAGGGTCTGTTCTTTTGATTGTAGCCTTTCTAGTGAGTGTATATAGGTTATTTCCTGTGTTTTTAACTTGCATTTATTTTCTGATTGATGACATTGAGTGCCCTTTCTCTTTTCTATTACCATTCATACATCTTTCTGGTTGAGGAGTCTGTTCAAAGATTTTGTCAGTGACATAACCGAATTGTTTCTTTCCCCCAGTTGTGAGAATTATTTATATTTTAGAGATACAGGGCTTTTATTAGATATATGATTTATAACTATTTTCTCCAGCATATAGCTTGTCTTTTCATAACCTTAATGTTGATTTTGATTTTTTTTTAACTTTTACCAAAACTTTATTGAGAATTTGCCTGTAAGTTGTTTTGATCAAATCCATGCCCACTCCCTCCCCTCCAACACCTCCCATATCACCCCATCACTTTTTTCCTTTTCTTTTTTTTCTTCTTTCATTTATTTATTTTTATGGAGCTTTTGTGTACTCTAACATCCCCCCCTCTGAATAGGCAACCCTAAAATCTTTTGAGGATTAGATACAAGCTCCCAAATACTTTGGACACTTTTGGCCTTTGGAACATAGTCTGTTGCTAACAGTCCCAAGGACATTTTGACTTTTAGCCAAGAAACTGGCTACTTTTCTTTGGGGTCTTTTTACCCTAACTGCCTAGCCAATTCCTACCTCCTATTCTTATCACACCATCCTCTGAAGGGGTTACCCAAATTGCCAATAGGGAATCTGGATGCAGACCGCTCTGACTTCTTCCATGCTGAACAGGGACACAGGGTGAGGCAATTGTGAAGGAGAAGTAAAGGCAAGAGTAATTAGCATTACAAGTTCTAGACAGGAAACTAGAAAAAAGTCAGGACAGGGAAATTTTCAAATGTTCATATGAGAGTCCATTGGAATTTCTTGACAAGGGCTTCCAAAAGCATCCCTCTATTGGGTTCCTCCTCATTTTTCTTTTGTCTCCCAAAGCTGGACTGTAGACTGATGGATTCAGGATTTGCTTTCAGGTATTTTGGTAGCTGTTGGAGTAATTAGAATCAGTGTGAGTTCCCTCTCAAAGGCTTCTAAATAGGGGGAGAATACAAATTTATCCATCATTTTAGAACAATAGCTGGTTGTCTCCCTTAGCTACAGGTGGGCACTACAGTATTGGAGACCAAGACTTGAAGTCTTACATCAGAGCAGCACTTTCTGGTTAGGAACAAAATCAATGAGAAATAATTGTCTAAATAACTTTTTATATAGACTTAAGCCTAATGTCTGGGAAGTGTAATCCCTTGCACTCTTAAAGAAGTATACTCATGACTTTACTCTTTGGTTATACTTTCCTTTTGGGAGTTTAAGTCCATACAGTTGGCACAAATCAATTTATTTTTACACTTAAGGTCATTTGAGGATCTATTCCTCAGGGATCACATGGGCTTGGGAGGAGTCCCTGGCTCCTTTCTTTTACCAGTTCCATC
>NW_008356058.1:1140968-1143407 GCF_000622305.1 Nannospalax galili
CATTCTAAGATAAACCTTGACTAAACTAAACTATGAGCTTAGAAATTTTAAGATTATGTGTATATTATTTTTGTCTCATCTTTTATATATCATAACAAACCTACACAGACCTTCATCACTTGCTTAGGCTTTCTCATTTTTTTCTGTATATTTTGGAAAATATCTCCATTCCCATATCTGTTTAAGATCTTTTACACTCTCATGTTCTTTTTTTCTTTTTAAATAATTATGAGACATAGTAGCATTAAAAATTAAATTTTCCTTTGGTTGTGAAATTTCTTTTCCCGGGGACCCTTAACCTTTTAAGATTCTAATGTCAAGCCAATGTTTCATTAAAGTTTTACTGGGAAACCAATGAATTTATTGAGCTTACTTACTGAGATAACTGAGGGGTTACTGAGGTGTATGTGTGACCTGAAGGTATGCACACTGGAAAGCTTTTACCCAGCATGGGTCATGCCTTCTCTTCCTAGCCTTCTCCAGATTGTATACTTTAGCCCTCCCCAAATCCAGGAGGCCATGTGTGATTAGGGTGAAATTACATACAGTTGCCTTGGAAGAGTGGCTGGATACTCCAGTAAGGGTCCAGTGACACTACTTGGCCCTTCTTTTATGAATGAACACAACTGTCAACAAGCCCAATTTTGATGTTTAATGATCAGGCTCAGCTGAAGTCATGATGATGGTAGTTATTTCATGCAGAAGGGACTGCTGTATAGCATCATCTTATTAAAAGGACCTGGAATTTAAAAGGATTTGGTGCTTGGATCCACATATGAGGGAGAACATACGTCATTTGTTTTTCTGAATCTGTTTCTTTACTTAGTATAGCAGTTTCTAGATCCATCCATTTACCTGAAAATTTCATTATTTCATCTTTCTTTACTGCTGAATATAATTTTGATGAAGCCCAATTTATCCATTTTTTTTATTAAACCATTTCTTTTCTGTTTTACCCAAGAACTTTATACCTAATTAGGGTACATGAAGTGTTTCTCCTAGAAGTATCTTAGACTTACTACCTACATACCGATCTATGATTTGTTTTTAGTTCATTTTGGGGTTTGATATGAGATAAAAGTTAAAAAAAAAGTTAAAAAAAGTCTCCTTTCATTTTAATTCACACTGATGTTCAACTCTTCTAGACCAATGTCTTGAAAACAGTCTTTGATCCTAGGTTGTTTATCAAAACTCAATTGGTCATAACTGAGAATTACAGCTCTTCATTAGTTGATCTAAATGCCTATCCTTCAACCCATACCCATTTTTCACTGATATAACCTCACAGAAAGTTTGAAATCATGTAGTATAAGTCTTCCAACATTAATCTTCTTTTTGGAAATTGTTTTGGCTTTTCTATATCCTTTGTATTTCCATATAGAGTTTAGCAACAGATTGTTAATTCATACCACCCTGCTGAGATTTTAATGGAGAGCTCATTTTAATTCATAGCTCAATTTGGGGGAAATTACCATCTTGACAATATTGAGGCTTCAAATCCATGAACATGGAATGCCTCTCCACTTATTTAAATGCATTTTAATTTCACTCCACAGTGTTACACAGATATCAGTGTAGACATTTGTTATTAAGTGTTTAGTTCTTCTTGATGCTGTTATGAATGGAATTATTAGCACTATTTCATGTTTGTTGTTGGTCTAGAAATATAATACTTTTGTATACCAATACTGTTTCCTGAAACCTTGCTGAATTATTTTAGCTTTAGTAATTTGTGCATTTGTGTTCTCTCTCTCTCTCTCTCTCTCTCTCTCTCTCTCTCTCTTGGTACTATTTAGGATTTCCATTATCTAGGCTTGTGTCACTGAAAAAAGTTCCTTTTTAAAAAAATTTTATTTATTATTTTTATTTTATGTGTATGAGTGTATTGCCTGTGTGTAGGTAAATGCACCCACGTTGTGCAATGCCCACGGAGGACTGAAGAGATTGTTGGATCCCTGGAACTGAAGTTACAGACAGTTGTTAGCTGCCATGTGGGTGCTGGGATTTGAACCCAGGTCTTCTGCAAGAAGAACCAGTGTTCTTAACCACTGAGCCATCTCTCCAGAAAAAGTTTCATTTCTTTCTTTTCAATCTAAATGTCTCTTTTCTTCCTTCCCTACTGACCCTCTCTCTACATTGGCCTTCCTTTCTCTCCCCATTTTTCTCTTGATGCACTGGATAGAACCACAATCTGATGTTGGTCATTCCTCCTTACAGAGAAAAATCCTGCAATCTTCTATCATTGTAGAATGTTTTATACACCCACATTTTTATACATAGTGTTTCAGCTATTTCTAATTCACTTGCTGGAGAGTTTTATGATGAATGGGAGTGGAACTTCTTTATCTATCAACATGGGCTTTCTACTTTGTTTTCCAGTGATGTCAATTTACTTATTTATTATATTTAAGAACATAGGTTTTATGTATATAAATATAA
>NW_008356058.1:1143469-1159023 GCF_000622305.1 Nannospalax galili
TGGACAGTTGTTAGCTGCCATGTGGGTGCTGCGATTTGAACCCAGGTCTTCTGCAAGAACAGTGTTCTTAACCGCTGAGCCATCTCTCCAGCCCCAATTTGATATCGTTTTAAACAGAAGTAACAAAGAGAAAAAATTTAGGGATATAGAACCTTTTCTGCTAGAACAAATTTGAAAAACTTCACTCTTAAGTGGGTCAGTGTGACAAATGTATTCATTTCTAGTCATGTCTAATGCTTATTGCACTAAGGGTCAATGGTAACTCCAAGATAGACCAATTTTTTATAATTGCTGCCTTAAAGGGATAGCACGTGTTGGATTGTTTTGGAACGCAAAAATGAGCCTTGCTATGTCTGTTCCTGGAAAGTTGAATGCACATATTCATAATTTCCACTCTCTTTTATTGCTCTTTTGTTCTTTTGCGTGCACTTTGTCTTTCATCTTCATCTAACATTACCCTCTCTTAATCTCTTTTCTAAATTTATAGTATACCTAACTTACACATATTTTCATGTATACATGCATATATCATAACTTTGGATCTATTCATGAGGGAGTTCTGAGTTCTGAATATGAATCTCTTTGCTTAATATTCCACTTTTGGGGTCCATCCATTTTCCTTAAAATTTCATGATTTAATTTTTCTTTACAGCTGAGTAATATTCCATTGTGTATATGTGCCACATGTTTATTATCCATTCATATAGTGTCTTCATTCTATTGTACATTGTGTTTAATGCATTTCCAGATGCTAAGATAAGTCATCCATTCTGTGTTATGGCCACTGAGCACTGGTGTACAAACTATCTTACATATCCCTAGGTTTCATTTATTAATATTTATTAAAGCATGTTGCATCTGTCAGTAGCTTATTTTTCTTATGCTTCCACTGACTTTTATAACTGTTAACACTGAACAGAATAAGCTGAGTATATGTTGGAAGATTTTGTGAAGGATTTACACTTTGTCTTTTCACATTTGACAGCATTCTGTGAAGCCACGTGGATCTTGCTTCACCTGTGAATGATTAATTATTAATATAAATGCTTGGTTCAGCTCTATACAAATGTGCTTCTTTCCGAATCAGTTTCAGTAATTTGTGGGTTTTGTAGAATTTGTCCCTTTCATCTAAATTGGCATAAAGTTGTTAATAAGATTGCTCTCCCTATCATTTATGCTCTGAAAATGTTAGGCTTTGTAATACCATGTCCCCATTTCTATTCAATGCTAATCATTTTCTCCTTTTTTTTCTTGTTTACTCCAATTAATTAAATATTTGTCAACTTTGCTGATCTTTTAAGGAATGAATGTTTTCACGTGACTTTGTATAACAGTTTCTCATTCTTTCTCATTATTTTCCTCTAATTATTATTGCTTGTAATTTTCAGATTTTTATTAGGTTTTCTGTATTTTTCTAATTTTTTAAGGTTGAATATTTGGCTACTCACTGAGATCTTTTATCATCTCTAACATAAATGTTTACAGCTATAAATGATCCTTAAGCACATCTTTAACTGCATTCCAATAATTTTGATATATTGTGTTTTTGTTTCTCTTCAGCTGAACACATATTTTTATTTTTTTAGATTATTTATTTTTGAGGTATATATTATTAATAAGCATATTTTTTAATTTTCAAAAGTTTTCTGTCTCATTTGTAATTCTACAGTATCATGATTGGGAACAGAATTTCCATGATTTTAGTCGCTATAATAGTCTTCAGATTTTAGATTACTTATAATGTGATATCACTATTACATACAGTCTGACAATATCTGCCTTTTAATTGTAGTATTTATACTATTCATATTTGATGGCCATTATTTTTATGATTGGATTTTCATTTTTATGTTTTAATATTTTTGCTATGTATGTCACATGCCTTTTAAGCACCTCTGTTTCTTGTGGTTAGCTGCTTTTGTATTATGATTTTATAGCACTGCAATTCTTTTTGTAAAGGAGACAGGTATTATCAAGGGGAAAATGGGGATATTTTCACTGGGGAGAGTTAGACAGGAAGAGATAGAGGGGAGAGATGAATAATGCCTAGCTAATGTAAAAAAAAAAAAGGAAATTGTATTTGTCAAAAAATCTACTGAAAAATTGCACATAGAATATCTCTACATGAGTCCATGTGTATATCTGAAGGCTATATAACAGGAAACAGTGCCTGACAGGGGAAACCTTCCTTTGAGTTGGCCAGGGCAGTCCAAGAGATTCTCAAAATTACACAGGCTATTGTCATAGCACCTGATTGCCTCCCAGAACTTGAATGTAAGACCTTATTACTGAAGACAGGACATACTTTGGACACAGGATTTGGAACAACAGGATTGGAACTGACCTGGAAGCCACCCCTGCTTAAGGCTAGCTGGCTCTCATACTTCTGCAGAGCACTATGCAAGCTGCTAAGGGAGAACATAATGTGGCCTGATAACCACATCAACAACTGGCACAGAAAACTATATTGGGGCAATAGTGGCACATTTATTTTGGGGGTAATGAACAGCTACCTAATTAGACTTAAAGTCTACTCAATGGGAGGAAACTCATATGTGGTACTGTAAACATAGCCAAATACACATGACTGGAGAGGTTGTAGACCTTAGAGAAAACCCCAAGGCTGTCACATCCCTAGACAAATGTAATTTCTTACTATATGTGAAATATGGATCCTTAAATTTCCACACAAGTATGACAGTTTCCATTCATCAAAGAAACTTCTTTTGTAACAGATAGAGGTATTTACAGAGTTCCACAACTGGTCATACACAGAGACTGTCTGTGAATTGCCCAAACCTAAGTGGCATATCTACAATGCAACTTCTACGCCTAAGGCTCAGGGAACATAGAACAAGGGGTAAAGAGGACACTAATGCATCTCTCAATTCATCAATGAAGCTCCCTCATGCAACAGAGGGCCATGAACACAAAAGGACACAAATGACCAAAGCTTAGAGAATAAAGGTCTGCAGAATGTGGGTCCTTGGGCAGGACTCCTATATTAAAGTCTACCCACCCAGGGCTCAGAGACTATTGCAGAAGAGGGGTCAAAAAGGGTGTAAGAGCCAGGGGAGGAGGCACATGACCATATAGGAATAGAGTCTTATAGGCTTTTGTGACCTTGTGTATATGAACCTACATCAATGGTGTATGCACAGGATCCATGCAAAATAAAGCAGACAAAAACTCAGCATAGAACTTTGGAAATGGGCAGCAGGCCCCAGTCTTGCCCAAAGAACTATTGGCAGCTAATACTGCTGGATGAGGACGAGTTGATTGTGTTTAAGTGAGCGACTCTAGCTAGGCTTACAAGACCTCAGTGGATGAACTTGCACTGAGAGATGTCTGGGAACACTCACTTGAATTGATAGGCCTTAACACAAATGACTATATGAATTCCAGTGGGGTGGGGGTATGGGAGAGTACCAGTAGGGAAGGAGGGTGTAAAGATGATTAAGATGTTCTATATCACATATACCTAAATTCAATGAAAATTTTACAAGAAGATTTATTTTATTTTATTTACGTGGATGTTTGTGTGAGCAATTCCATGTCTGCATGAGCACCTGCTGGGATGGGTGCCCTCAGAGGTAAGAAGGTGTTGGATTCTTTGGAGCTGGAGTTAAAGGTATTTGTGAGCTGCTCCATGTGAATGCTCAGATCCAAACTCCAGCCCTCTAATAGAGCAGTCAGTGCTCTTAATGTCAGAGCCATCTTTCCAGCCTCCATTTTAATTCTTAATTGACATTTTACTTATATGTTTGAGTTATTGCTTTAATAATCATTCTAGTGATCATACTGTTCATTTAAGCCTCTCACAACTGATTTAATTGCTAATATTAACTACATTCTGGTAAAATGTAAAGAGACATTTGTTCCAGTATAGCTGTCCTCTCTTTTGATTTGATTACTTTCTGGTGCTTTATACCCATATAGATTATAGACTCAAATATTGTGATTGAACCTTATAGAATTTTGTTTGAAGATGGCATAAGAAGAAATGAAAGACACAGTTAAATAGTTTCAGTGAATCCACGTATTGCCATTTCCTCCTTTGAATTCAGATCACCATCTGGTCATTTCTTTTCTTCCTGAAAGATGTCCATGGGCATTGTTTGTAAGACAGGTCAACAAGTAGCATATTGTGTATCTGGGACTACCTGCATTTCACCTACGTATTTGAAGAGGAGAATTCTCTTACACAGCTCTCTTCCCTATGCTTAGTATTTGAAAGTTTCACCCCAGTTCCTCAGCCTCTGTTATTTCAGGCGAAGAGGCAGATACCAGCCACACCAACACTCCCTCCACTTCCCCTGTAACTTTTATATTACTGCTTTCAAGTGTTCTTCCTCTTTGGTTTCAAAAGTTTGATTATTATATATCAAAATGTGCATCTTTTTGTAGTCATTCTAGTTCAGAGCTCTAGAACTTCTTAGTTATGTAGTTGTATGTTTTTCATAAAATTGAGGACATTTTCATGACTATTTCTTTGCATGTGATCTCAGCCCTTCTCTACATGTACCTCTTTTCCCTGGAAAGTCCTATTACTGTGTATGATAAAGCTCTGTTCATTTTCCTCTTATTTCTTTTATTTTTCTCATTGGATAATTTTTCATGACTTTTTTAGTTCCTGGACTTTTTCATCTGTCATCTCAAACCTGCTGTCAGATCCTCAGTGAAAATTTTATTTTCATATACTTTGAATCTCCATAATTTGCATCTGATTCTCTCTTTGCGTATAAGATCTGTGCCCTTGGTGGGACTGTGTATGGATTTATTGTTGTCATATGCATCTTTCATTTTAAAAGCGTAGCTTCTGTTAGTTCTGTAACCATCTTTATAAGAAGTATGTCTAAAATTTGACTCTTCAATCCAGCATCCAGGGACAATTCAAGAGTACCTTTTGCCTAATTTATATTTTGAGTATGGGTCACAATGTCTTGTATCATTGCAATATTTCAAGTGGACATTTAATGTACTATTTCACAGCAAATCTAGATCCTGATTGTTATACTCTCCTCTCCCAAAGAGTGAACTGCTGTTTTTGTTAGTGTATTTTTAAAAATATTTTATTTTTATCGTATTTTATTTTCTGACAGGGGCTCCCTAGTCTCAGACTGCCTGGAAGTCACTATGTGGATCAGACTGGCCTTGATCTCATAGAGATCCACCTGCCTCTGCCTCTCTAGGGCTGGGATTAAAGGTGCACACCACCATGCCCAGCATTTATTTTGATTTTTAATTATGTGTACATGTGTGTTTGTGCATGTAAGTGCAGTGCCCATGGAGGCGAGAAGAAGGTGTCAGATCCCCTGGAACTGGAGTTATAGGTAGTTATGAATCACCCTACTTGGGTGCTGGGAACCAAACTCAGGAATTCTGCAAAGGCACTATTTGCTCTTACTTGTGAGTTATCTCTCCACACTCTGTCTCTTTCTTTAGTAACCTGACTATGTTACTCTGTGGAAGCTGAGCAGTACAGAGTCATTAATATCTCAGGTTTGTTTGTTTTAAATTATTGTTCTAGTTTTATAGCCCAGCTTTCCATAGCTTGTCCTTGGGTCTCTGTAGTTGACTATTAGCAAAGGTTAAATGGTGACTCTTCCTCTGGTAGACTTAAATGTGGGTAAGTCCACTTCAGTGTCTATCTGATAGGTGCATTCTGCTGGAGACGTCTATGTTCTTTCTGCTCCAATTTATGTCATCCCTGTCAATGAAAAATGTAGGCCTGACTTGAGCCTGTCTTGGTCTACATACAAGTATATAGACCTACACTCCTGATCAACACTCCTCACAGTCATTAGCCCTACCTCGTAGCTTTTGAGACTATCACTTCCACCTACAACACTCCTAGGCAGTGCATCATCCAGCATTTCAAATCAAGCAAGCCCCTAAACCAGCTCCCAGAGGTTGTTGATCTTTAGGTCCTACCTTACCGTGAAAAAGCCTCAGCCTTGACTAGGCTAGGCTGGGTCAGAACTAGAGTCCCCAGTTCTTCACCAAGAGCTCAGCTCTATACACAAATGCATCATTTTCAGGCCATTGCCTGCCCTTGCTCAGTGGTTACTCTTCACAGTGGTTGGCTATTTCGACCAACTTAATCTTGTAGCTTTTTGTACGTACATTTCCTAATCTCCTTTCTTGGCTGCAGCAGAAGTCAGTGGGTTACATTTAACATGTTTCTCAGATATTTATATTTGTAGCTTTGAGTGATGTTCCCTCTAAGTCACAGGATATCAGTTATCAGCTATCTAAATGTGTTAGTTAGCTTTTAGACCCCGGTGGCCGTATGAAAGATAATGTCCCGTAATCATACCCACAATGCCCTTCTCAAGCTTCTAGTCTAAGATCTTATCACTGACTATGAAGTAAATTTTAGCCCATGTTGTTGAATTGAATAATTAAATGGCATCCCCAGTTGAGTTTCCTTTGGTTTAAACTTCACTGATTTAAACATAGGATAAATATTCCATAGGCAGCTTTATTCCTTAAGTTATCCTATGGGTTGAGTGACTGTAACTGCCTAAACTAAGGTACATTGGAAAGAAACTTGGAAAATGTGCATCATGCTCCTTTAAGATTTGAAAGCTGCAATCCAAGGGCTGTTAAGACCTTCAGCTGGTGATAATTGGATTTGTAAGACAGTGCAACATGTGATAAAAGCGCTCCTGTTGGATGGGATCCCAGTTTTCTTCTATCCTTCCTATTAATGTGATAAATGTTGCTGTCTCAGCTGATAGGGCCATGTTGGATAATCAGATTGGAATCAAGTTTGAGGTCCTCAGGCTGGCTCTATGTAAAGCTCGTGGGAAGACTTTTGGAAAAAAAAATACTGTAGAGAATAAAAGGGGAATCTGTCTCTGCTGAGGGAAGATTCTGCCTTCATTAGGAATCCTGCAGTGCAGTGGAGTCTCACTCACCATAGACCCTGTCATGTGTACCTCTGCATGCTGTGTCCCGTGGGGCACTGGAAGGCATTGCCAGCAGGGTTACTGGGCACATGCCAGAGTTGGGCCTTGGTAGAAAACAGCATCGTCTCTTGATGTGGGTGTTGGGGGAGGAGGAGCCAAAATAATGCTGGAAAATTAAACCTCTCTTAATTAAGGCCGATAGCAAACAAGCGCAAGGAAGGAATATGGCACTGCAGCTGGCATATTCACCATTTGTAGCTGAACAGCTGTGAAATTGGGTCCTCTGGTCACAGCTGGGCCTGTGAGAAGGACAGAAGCCCTGGAAGGTACTACCATGGCTAAGGACTGACTGGGCAAGGAACAAGTAAGTGGCTGGAATGGATTGCTATCCTGTCTCTGAAATACTTTTCCTCACTTGATCTCGGTTAGAGGGACTCCTGGGGTCTGCTCACCAACAGTACCTCTTGAAAGTGTGGACTTCTTCATAAAGGGAGCAGCCTCTCTGGGAGAGCTTGAATGGAAGGGGCAGGAGATAGCATATGTTTGTTTGTTTTCTCAATGTTTTTGTTTTTCTCTTTTCTCTTTGCATTTCACAGAGCGTCAGACTGTGCCCTTCACTATCCTTCCCTCTCTTATGGTCCTGTGGTCAGTTCTGGCCACTCAATTCCTTGGCCTTAAAATGCTCATGTTGGGTAGACACAAGGCTATACCTTTCCCTGTACACTTCCAGGGCACTCAGAGTCCGACTGCATTCAGCCAGCATGGGTATATTTTAGGCTTTTCCACAGTCGCCCACTTCTGACTTAGATTCCTGACCTCTGAGGCATGTGGCTCTCATTGTCTTTTGAATATGCCTTGGGCTTCTGTCTCACTTGCCTGTCAAATTCAGTTCATCTCTCCAGAACATTAGGAATACATAACACAACAAGATACATGGAGATCCATGTGTGTGTTAGGATGGTTATACTTGCTGTGGGAAATAAATTCTGAACTTTTGGTGACTTAATTCAATGATCTGAATTATTACTCTGTTTACCCCCTGGAACAGGAAGTAAGCAGGGAGCCTCTCCACTAACTGCTGACTTCAGGGTGGGATTTTCTTTATAGTTTGACAACCCCACCTTGGAGTTGTAACATCTAGACACGGGTGAGAGGGAGGCAGGCCAGGAGGCCAAGCAGCATGATAGCATGGAAGATGAGACAGGACGTTTTATAACTGGGCCTAGAAGAAGCCGCTCTCCGTCCATATTCCTTTGTCAGGAAGCCATTCTCAGGCCCTCAGCCTCACTGGAGAGTCAAGGTGTTCTGTGTGGCCAGGGTTTAGTGAACTGATGATCCAGCCTTTTTTGAACGTAACTGCTAGTATCAATTGCCCTGTCCAGTTATGAAAGTCTTATTGCATACCCTCAAAGATCTCTTTGGAACAATTTAATAATTCTTCTATCTGCATATACAATACCTTAGATGACTGGATGTGGTGGCACACACCAATAACCCCAGCCACTTTGGAGGCTAAGAGGGGCTACAGCTTGAGACCAGCTTGGGCTTCCTAGAAAGACCTCCTCCATCTCAAAAGTAGGATGGAACAGGTTAGAAAGGGATGAGATAAGGGTAGGAGAGAATCAAGACAAGAGAAGATAGAACAGGACAGTACAGAACAAACAAGTTCTTAAATCAGTTCTTCTCAAGGTATGGTACTAGAACTAGCAGTGAGTGTCGCTGGGGAGCTTGTCAGAAATGCACACTTCAGACCTCATTCTGGACCTATGGTGTGGGAAATCCTTGGGGTGGGGTCACACACTATGAGCTTTAAAAAGCCCCTGATGTCCCAGGAAGGTTGAGCTCTTCTGTCCTGAAAGACCCTTTCTCACTCCACTGACTGTCCAGTAACATCACCTGAGAAGCTTTAAGGAGAGCAGATAGAAGGGTTCACACCTGAGTGAGTCTGATTGAATCAGGGGTGTGGCCTGAACCTAGGAGAACTGGAATTGCTTCATAATGATTTTTGAGAAATACCTTGCGCTCTTGAAGTTCTCTACGAAAATAGATTTCATGTGGTTCCAGTGGCACTTAATAATCACTCAGAGACTGTGGGAGTGATGGGCTTTCATTCTGTAAACACTTTTCTTTCAGTGAGAAGCAACCACCCAGCTTTGTATACAAACAGCAGACAAAATAGAGAGTGGGAGACTTGAAAATGGAATCCTGATCCTGTCACTGACTGATCATGTGTGTGGCCTGAGACAAGGCAATCAATCGACTTTCCTGAATCTTGTGTCTGTAAGAGAGGCGACTAAGCCCTTAACCACAGATGTTTCCAGCTTTATCTAATTAATGACAGAGAATGTTTGGGAAATACGAAGTACTGTACAAATGGTAATTATTATGATGAATACAGTGCATTTGCAGATACAAAAGTGCCGTGTACATGCTCATAATTATTATAATTATTGCTAATATCAGTAAGATTGCTACTCCCAATCCATTTCCCTTCTAGTGAGAGCTTGAAGTGTCCTTTGGGTTAACATCTTGCCCCGAGCCATCAAGGAGACCTGCTCAGCAGCTATTAAATGCCCCTTGATCTCCATCTCCCAGGAACATGTCTTTCATAAGGAGCATAGTCTTCTGTGTATACCATTCTGGGGTCCCTTCTATGAGGCAGCCCTGACTGTTAGGTCTTGGCCAGCGCATGTCACAGAAGCTCTTCTTCGGGTGAAAGAAATGTTTAGAGGTCAACTTGTTCTTTCTTGTATATTCATCAGATGGCTTCTTTTTTTTTTTTTTAACTTCTATTGGCTTTTATCTGCAAGAGCTTTGTCATCTGCTTTCATATGGTGCTAAATGTGCTGAAGAAAATCCCCTTGTGTGTTGGGGAGTGTTACTAGGTTCCCGTGCTGACAATTCACAGATATTATCTACAGCAATTGGAGTTGAGAACAAGGCAATTATTTTTGCTGTGGCTTTGTGGTGTTCAGTTTTAGCTTGGATTTTTGATTGGGGGAGGGGCCTCAGGGAAGGCGATTGTTTCTGTCTTTTCATTTCTCAGAAAGAAAATGGAATTGAGGATCAGGAAGTCAGTCAGGAAGAAGCAGGCTAGAAAAAACAGAGTAAATAGATGTTTTAAGGCGAAGTTTAGCAATTAACTTTACCATTGTCCCAAAGTTCATATTTATTCTGGCTACATTTCCTGGTCTTAAGATATGGCCATTAAATTGCTTTGATGTTGCCTACCTTCTTGCTTTCTGATTCGACCACAAACAACTGATAATAAAACTTCCAAGGTTTCCAGCCATCCAACCAGAGGTCACCTCAATTTAGTCCAAGACCTTGTGATGAAAAAATATGGAGTGGCCCCATTGCCCTTACTATAGACCCTGCCGTGCTGTAACTGAAGCAGGCCTTTTGGAAGTCCTGAGGGCCATCTTCCACTTGCCACGTGAGGCCTTACCTGATAATCAAATGCCACATTTCTTTGCTCTGGGATGAGATTACATCAACTGGATGAATTAGTGCTGATTGTCTCCTGCCCAACTGAAGCCCTGATTAGAAAAATGTCTCTAACATGTAAGTGAGAGAATGAAATAGTTATCTCCTCCTATAGATCAGAATTTGTGGTGCTTGTATTATCCTTTGTGAAGAACTTTCATCCTTTCATCCTTTCTTACAAGGTAGGTCTACAGCAAGATGCACTCAACTTCGATTGTCTGAGAAAATCTTTATTTCTCTTTCACTTGAAAGGGTCAATTGAATCTAGAATTCTAAGTTCCTGGTTCTCCTAATACTTTGTAAAAGTAAGTGCCCCCCTGTTGTGCAATGCCTGTGGAAGCCAGAAGAGAACGTCTGATCCCCCGGAATGGGAGATATGGATGGTTGTTAGCTGCCACGTGGGTGCTGAGAATTGAACTTGGGTCCACTGCAAGAGCAGCCAGTGCTCTTAACCACTGAGCCATATCTCCAGCACTTAATAATTTTAATATATAACTGTATTCTCTTCTTACTGTAAGGAAGTGATGGCAATGTCATTTTAATTTTAAAATTTTTTATATATTTTATTTTTTTCTTTCAGTATGCATATTTTATTGCCTTTTGTGCATTTCATATCTCTGAATCAGATTTACAACCCCCTCCCTTACCTGTACCCACCATAACCTGCCCACAGGCCCCAAGGCCCCATGCTGCAAGTCTCAGTGTCTTACTGGGTTTGTGCCTTTTGACTGTGACCCCAGAAATGGGTTTCAACTTGCATGTGTTTGTCTTTGTATGTGAGTCCAGAAGGCTGAAAGGATTTCATGCATTCTGTTACGTATGTTAAGGACTGTACCTTAACATATATAGGGACCTAGATATACCTATATACAGTAAGTTTCTGTACCTAGATGTCCCTTGGTGTTAGCTCATCCTCTGGAGCCTGGTCAGCCTATCTAGCATCACTCTCTTAACTAAGACCAACTCTCCCTCACCGAGCAGTGATATCAGCTTCCAGTAGCTCCTAGGTTGGGGACTCCTGCCCATTTCTCCAGTTCCATGATGGGATTTTGTCTGATTGAGTTTGCATGAATCTTGTGCATACTGTCACCATTACTGTAAAGTCCATATGAACAAGCTTCCAGAATCCTGGAAGTCTCTGTTTCATTATGCACTACCCCTGTCTCTTACACCCCCTGCCTCCTGGCAATGGTTCCTGAGCCCTGATTGGGTGAGGTTTAATATAGGAGTCCTGTCCAAGGACATGTACTCTGCAGGCTCTTATTCTATTCTTTCTACCCCCTATTCCACTATGTTTCACGAGCCTTAGGTGTAGAGGTACCATTGTAAATGTGTCACTTAGGGCTGTGCGCTGCACAGATATTTATTCTCTGTGTTTGACCAGTTGTAGAATTCTATAGTAGTCTCCATCTGTTGCAAAAAGAAGCTTCTTTGATGAGTGGTGACAGGTATACATGTCTGTAAATATAAGGATCCATATTTAGCATACAGCAAGAAAATGTTTATCTAGGGGTGTGACATATGTAGAATTTTCTCTAGGATCTATATCTCCAGCCATGTGTATTTGACTATGTCTACAGTGCCACACGAGTTCCCTCCCATTGAGCAGGATTTTAAGTCCAATTAGGATCAGAGTTTTTCCCTTTCTCTAGGTCCTGACTCTTGTAAAATTATTTCTCCTGTGGATAGGCCTTGGTCAGAACAGAATATTATCAACCTGTTTCCAGTTGGCCCTCATTCCTGGTCCTTGCTGGAAGTGTGAGAGGGTTTTTTCTCTAACCTTAACTATAAGGATCTAGGAGGATTCATGGAGATAAAGCTTATGACAATGTCAGGCTGTCCATAGTTGGGCCCTTCTGGAGTATAGCCCTCTCAGACTTGAGTATGCTGTGCTTACAGTGGGATGTCAGTTGCCTCTGAGCCTTCCTGTTTCTGTGTTGGTTTTGCTGCTGTCCTCCTGCTCTTGAGGGTTTGCCCTTTGACTTCTCTGAGTACCTCGAGACCAACAGGTAACTATCAGTTTGTTTTGGTTTTCCTGGTTTTGGAAAGGCTCCTGGGATATAAGACTGAAAACTGGAAGTTGTTTGTTCTAATAATTTTTTTTACCTAACAAACTTAGTTCATGCATCAGCAGAAAGATAACCACATAGGCCTTTAATGGTAAAGAAATGGAGACTAGAGCCAGCATTACTGTTTGCTACAGCTCTGTGTTTTAATAGATTTTTAAAACACAACAATAAGAAAACCATAATAAGGAGGGAGGAAGTGGCCAGAGAGAAATGTGGGTATAAAATCAATTCTGCGTATTATTCATGGGGAAAGAATAATCAGCAAATTCATTACAAAGCCTCGTGTTTGTATAGGGAAGTCTTATTTATGAAGCACCGACAGTGTTCCACATGAGTGAGTTTGTCATATAACTGAGCTATCATCCTTTAAATTGAACTTAAAACATTACAATCCTTTTTGATAGAGTTCTTTCTCTAAAATATATTATTGCTCTGTCTTATTGAGCAAAGCATAGAGAATATCATTTATCTTATTTTGTTACTCAGGTCATTATTGTAAGCATCAGTCACAGAGTTGGCTGTGTCCTCATGCGGAGCTGTTCTCAAGGGCTCTAGAGGTGACTGGGACCATTTGCATCAGCACACAGCCTGCCTGAATCCCTACAGCTTAACTTTGCCACCCTTGCTTGCCAGCTACTTTTAAAACCACCACCTGCCCTCCCTCAACCAAAATAAAACAATTATATGAAAGTCCACTTATCTCCTAAAGTCATTTCCCAGACTACTTTGTGTCATATATATATGGTTATAAAAAATGCTGCTTTGTGTGATGGGGATGATGGAACCTGAACTATCATTTGTTTAATCTAATTAGACTATTTGCATACAGATTGATTTCTAACATATAGGGCAAAAAGAAATTAATTTTTAATTAATTGTATATACTTACATAACTAGATATAGTGGTTTAAAATTAAATATATATGCTTATTGATAAATATACAATATGTACTTTGTAAAAAATAATTCTAGGCAAAGAATAAACAAAAAGGAGCTAAAGGTAGAGGTGGTTTTAGAACTGACCCTTGTTGAGGTGCTAGGAAGGAATTGTGGAAAGAACCATGTGACTATTTGGATTCTCAAGAAAGAATCAGCAGCCTTCCTATATACCAACAACAAACACACTGAGAAATTAGAGAAATGACCCTAATCACAATAACCTCAAAAATCATAAAATGGAATAAATCTAACCAAGAAAGTAAATGGTTTGTGTAATAAAAAATATAAGACACTAAAGAAAGAAATTTTAGAAGATACCAGAAGATGGAAAGGCCTCCTGTGCTCATGGATTAATAAGATTAATATTGTAAAAATGGCTATCCTGACAGAAGTAGTCTACAAATTCAATGAAATAGTCATGAAATTCTAACACAATTCTCCATAGAAATTGAAAAGTTCATCTTCCATTTCATATGAAAACACATACAAAATCAAGATAGTCAAAATGATCCTGAGCAATAAAAGAACTTCTGGAGGTATTACCACCCTGATTTCAAATTATACTACAGAGCTATAGTAATAAAAACAGCATGATATCGACATGAGAACAGACATATTGATCAGTGGAAGAGAGTTAAGGACCCAGATTTAAGTTCACAAATGTACAGCCACCTGATTTTTGACAAATGGAACACAAATCCACACTGCAAAAAATACTACACCTTCAACAAATGACGCTGGTCTAACTGGGAGAGCAGATGTAGAAGAATGAAAATAGACCCATATGTCTTACCATGCATAAAACTCAACTTCAGATAGATAAAGGACCTTACCATGAGACCTGATACTCTGAATCTCATAGTGGAGAAAGTAGGAAATACTTCGGAACTTAGGGCACAGAAAAGGACTTTCTGAATAAGACTCCTATAGTGTGTCCAACAATTGACATATGGAACCTCATGAAACCAAAAAGCTTCTGTTCAGCAAAGGACACAGTCATTCGGGTGAAGAAGCAATCTACAGAATGGGAAAAAATCATTACCAGCTATGCATCTGACCGAGTACACAAAGAACTAGAAAAAAAGTAAACAGCAAAAAAACAAAATAAAAATTTTCAGCAAGGAGCTGAACAGGGAGATCCCCAAAAGGTGAAATGCAAATGACCGTGAAATGATTAAGAAAATGTTCAGCATCTTTAGTCATCGGGGAAATACAAATTAAAACCACTGAGATTTCATCTTACCTCATTCAGAATGGCTAAGATCCAAAAAACAAACAGGAATCAATGCTGGTGAGAATGTTCGGAAAGGGGAGCTCTTAGCCACTGTTGGGAACACGTATTGGTGTAGCCACTGTGGAAACCAGTGTGGAGATTCCTCAAAAAGCTAGAAATCTAAATACCATATCACCTAGCCATACAGCTCTTGAGCATATATCAATAAACTCTATATCCTACTATAGAGTGAAGCAGGCCTGCTCTGCTTCTGCATTGTGAAGCTTACAGGACTGGCAGGGAGACTGGTGGCTGGGATGAGATAAAAGAGAAAGGTCAAGGAAAACCACAAGACTTTGATTGGAGGATCTGAGATAATCCAAAGGGGAAGCTGAGAAATGTCAGGCTTTAGTCACGTTCTGCTCAGGTAGGTCTGGGTAGATTTCAGATGAAGATGCCTGGAAAGCAACCACACATACACACTACTCAGCAAGGAGCAGACTGGAGATAGACTCAAATGAAAGTTGTAATAGATTCAGTCATGTATTTGTGTTTGGTGTTGGAAATACCATTTACTTAGAATTTATTCTATAATCTTTTATGTATGGGAGTCTCTAAATCCTCTTGTTATCTACAAGGTTTTCCCTCTAAGTCATAACATGCCCACACCCTCCCTGTTTTAGCCCTTCTGTTTTCTGTTTCTGTTTTCATTCTCAATTGACATTTTTGAAGAACACTTCACCTCTTCATGTCTATTCATTTCTTAATCAACTGGTCTACATTTCAACTGCTATGTTTATGAAAACTGTGTTGATAACCCTGCACAAACTTAACAAACCAAATCAACCCTTCCTTCCTTCCTTCCTTCCTTCCTTTCTTCTCTGTGCCTCCTCTCTTCCTTCCCTCCCTCCTCCCCTCCCTCTCCCTCCCTCC
>NW_008356058.1:1159400-1178870 GCF_000622305.1 Nannospalax galili
CTCTCCCTCCCTCCATCTCCCTCCCTCCCTCCCTCCCTTCCGTCCTTCCTTCCTTCCTTCCTTCCTTCCTTCCTTCCTTTCTTTCTTCCTTCCTTCTTTCCTTCCTTTCTTTCTTCTCTGTGCCTCCTCCTTCCCTACCACCCTCCCTCCATCCTCTTGTCTTTCTCTCTTTCTTTTTCTCCCTTTGGTAGTGGGAATTTAACACATTGCTTTGCACATGATAAGCAAGTGTAACTATTTTACCATTGAGTCACACCCCAGCTCTTTGTTTGGGGAGACAAAGTCTTACCATGTATCCCAGCCTGACCTGGAACTTACTCTGTAGCCAAAGCTGGCATCAAATTTGTGATCCTTGTGTCTCAGCCTCCCACTTGCTGGGATTACCGACGTGCACCTTACACCAAGCTCCCAAAGGCACAGTCACATGTTGACTTCACTGCTGCCCTCACCTTGTTCACTATTGGCTCTTAGGCATCATCGTCTTCTGCTATTGCTTCTCCAACATTATCTTGTCACCTACCTTTCTTTCAGTGTTCCACATTCTTTACAACTTATATCCTGGTTTGTGCTTTTCCCCCTGGATTGTGCTGATCCCATAAACATTGTCTCTCTCCATGGCTGAAACTGGTTCATTCTTAATGCAAGCCTCTCCAATCTTCTGGGTTTTCACTGTTGTCTGCGTGCAGGACCTTCCTGCTTCACTGTTTCTGTCCGTGCTCTTGATGTAATGAAAATGCTGCATTGAACTGTATGGAGCTTGAAAGAGGACCACGATGGAGAAGAAGGAATCCTAAAGGAGGGCGGGAGAACACAAAGATTGTCATGAAATGCATGTTACAAGAAAGCAGAAAGGGGGCCATTTGGGGGGAGAAGGGGACCTGTTAGAAGAGAGTGGGGTAACTGGAAAGGGAGTGGAGAGGGGGATCGGTCAGAACAAAATACTTATGAGAGTGCTATATTGAAACCCATTACTTTGTATCCTAACTTAAAAAACCAACAAAAACTGGAAGTCAGTAAAGAATATTGAGACAAGTTCAATACATCAAGTTGTTCTATACATCAAATCAATATGTCCAATGTAAACTAGCTTCTGGTGACTGGAGAGGTAAAGCTAGCACTCATTCTTGAAGCTAGAGTATACTGAGGCTTTATTATAGGTATGATATTTACTAAGTCCTCGCCACAACATGGACTCACCTGAGTTTACTTAATGTTCTATAGGGAGTTGTTATCCAAGCCATCATTACCTGTGTTTTTATTTGCACATTATGTAAGACACCTGATTCACAGTACCCTGTCTAAGAAGGCTCTCTTAGATTCAATTTATTGTTACTTGTGGCAACATCCTATGTGTCAGTTTGACAACTTTGTATATACTTTTTTTTTTTAATCTACCTGTCTAAACTAAACTTCTCCCAGACAAATCTAGGTCTTCATCAGTGAATCTCAAGTACTTAGATCAGTACCTGGTATCAAGTAGGATCTCAGTAAATATTTTTAACCATAACAGAAGTACCATTTGATCAATGATTCCAACCTAAGTTAAGCACAGCTCAGATACAGTCATAAACACCTAGTCTTTGAAACCTCATAGCTTCACCTCTGTAGCTCATAGTAACTTTGATCCATTTGAAATCAGTTTCTTCCCAGCCACTGTATACAGATAGTGAGCATGCCCATCACTGCAG
Organism: Nannospalax galili; assembly: GCF_000622305.1. Classification (NCBI taxonomy): domain Eukaryota; kingdom Metazoa; phylum Chordata; class Mammalia; order Rodentia; family Spalacidae; genus Nannospalax; species Nannospalax galili. The sequence continues at coordinate 1,161,089 of NW_008356058.1, forward strand.
ACAAGTAGAATGGGATGATTTACATGAGTTCTGACAACTCCTCAGAAAGAGAAAGCAGCACAATCATTCCTGGCCAGATGATGAGTATGTCTCATGTTATTTCCAGGCAATGCAAGGTTTTATTTTTGTCATGCACCAAATGGACTTGGTGTCAGGCAGTCAACTATCTGGCAATCTGCCTAGCTGAAGCGATAACATAAGTGGTGAATGAACATTATTGTGTGATAATACTTTCCAGCAGCAATTGAAAATAAATTCCGATGCAAAGCAGAAAGCTTTATTTCCAGGGGAACAAATATCGATCTTTTGCCCCCTGTAAATAAAATTAAAACTGTAGGTGTAGAAAGAGGTCCAGTCTGTCACCACCACTGAGATCTGTGTAGCATAAGAAGCTGTTTCCTGAAGTCAATGGAAGGCTGTCCTGCTGCAAGGAGTTATAGTTTGAAAATGAAATGGCTCCCCCAGGTTCATGCTTTGAATATTTGTTTCCCACTTGGTGGCATTGTTTTGGGAGGGTCTGGAAACTCTAGTAGATAAAGCCTAGCAGAAAGAAGGTCACCATAGTCATATCCTCAAAGGTTTAAGCCCAGACTCGGGTTCCAGCATTGTGCTTTGCTTTCTGGGCCATGAACAACCTGTGACATGTGTTCCTGCCACCTTTCACTGAGCTGCTCCATCATCCCTTAACCTCCCTGATGGACTGGAGCCATCTGAAACTATAATCGAAAATTAGTCTTTTATCCCTTAAGTTGTTTCTTTCACATACCTTCTTGTAGGGATGTGTATTATAACCTCCCATCCCCCCATGCTGCATGGGTAGGTTCCAATACAGATCAAGTGTAAGAGAAACTTCTATATGTGAAGGCAAACAAAGGCCCCTGAAGATCAGCCAAGCTGACCATAGGACAGTCCTTCAGATATTGCTTGGCTCTTTGAGAAGGGAAATGTATATGAGTTGGAGACAGGCGGGAGTGTGGACTGCTGGATGTTTTGGTACAATTATTGGTTAGTTAAAACAGGAATTTCTTAACCTTTATTAACAGTTTGAGATTGAGGATGCAATCACTCTTCATTGGAGTTTGATGAACTGGTCTTTACAGTTTGCCTGATGTATAGAAATTCAGCCTGGGAAGGATCTTAAGGATCATTTTGTGTTATCTTTTTATTTCTATTTTTTAATAAAGAAACAATTTTCCCAGCTGTATAACACATACACAGTCCTTTTGTTAGCTTGGATGTTTTTTGAGGCATTATCAAAATATACGAGTCTAAGTAACCTTACTCAAATTCTAGCGATCATATTAATCAAAGATATTTTCTTTGGGATAATAAATTTTATTCTAGAAGGAGAGATGTTTTCCTGATATCTTGCAAATGTTTAAAGATTGGGAACTTGTGCCTGCTTCAGAGACCAAGGCACAAATATTTGGAGGGCTTCTATGGACAAATACAGATGACACAGTGTTCTCCCCTTCTTCCTTGTCCAGAAACCAACTAATAAGGCCAGAGCCTCCTAGTTTGCATCACCTAAGTTTATGTCACAGCTAATTTACAGGGTCCTAAAATTCATCATGAGGAATTCCATGTCCAGTACCTCATGGGTTTGTGCACATGCACATTGGAGAGAAGACTGGCAGGGCGCTGAGGATCTGGCTAGGCTGTCAGGGGTTTGCTTAAGAAGGCTACTGAATGATAGTAATTGACTTTCCATCCAATTCTGATAGGACCCCAGGGGCCATATTAGTTAACCCTTGGTCACCACTGTACAGTAACACAAACACATTGTGAATCTAACACTAACTTGACACCTACTTTTAAAGAGCATCTGAAGGTTGGGAAAGGAATCAGAACTACAGAGCAGAGTCTTTGCCTCCCTGTAAAGTCTAAGAGAAATGACCCTGTTGATCCCCAGGGAGTTGTTACCCAGGTTAACTTACTCTGGCCTGATGCTTAAGGAAAGCTTTTATAGTTTCTTAAGTTGATGATTACATTAAGCTTTCCTGATTTAGGCTTAGTTACTAAACCCCTCTGTGGATTAGCAAATGTTCACACAACTGTGGACAGAGTACCTGTATCTACAACCTGGGCATAGCACTATAGTAAATAATACAGCCTTCATTAACACATTTCTGCCTGCCTACTATCTTGGCTATAAGCAATTTTAAACTTATGTTCATATTTCTGATACTTTTCTTTCCAAGGTTTTTCATTACTAGAAATAAATGTGCTTTTGTCGTTGCTGCTTGCTTTTGGAAATCTGAGAGAGGACTGTCCACAGAGAGAATTTGCAATGTCCCTTTCTGATTGAACTTAAATGAGACCCATAGTTGGACTCTTTAGAATCTCGCGTTAATTTATAAGAAGCTCTACTTACAATTACACCGCAGTGAAGTGAGTAGTGAGTGCGTATCCTCTTTACTCTGTAGCTCTCTTGTCCGTACCAGACATTAGGCAGTTAATTGTATATTGCCTTGTGGCATTATAATTCAGCGTTTTATGTATCTATATTATCTGTGTAAGTGGACTCAGATCCTTGAGGGAGAGAATTGAGTGTTATGCTCCTTTGTTTCCTCTAACACCTAACAGAATGCTGCATGCACAGTCGGCTGTCAAACAATATTTGCCGAATGATCTACCACGCGGAATTTCTTAATGCCTCTGCATAATGGTCCCACACAGAACGTTGCATAGAAATAGACTATATTCTTCCCAGTATTAAAATATTTGGTTAAATGCCACAATAGTGATGTTTCAGAGGTTTGCAAATTAAATTTTTCAAGGAGTATAAATCGGCGATCAGTGTGTGTGTGTGTGTGTGTGTGTGTGTATGTCCCCGCAGGCATGTGTGACATTTTTGTGTGTACGTGTCAGCAGACCTATTCCTTTCATCTCTAATTTTGGGAGTCTTAATCAGTTCCTCTAAAAGGATGAGGAACACTGGCAGAGTAATGGATATCTTGCTATGGCTGGTGAGACAGTAATGCCTCAACTGGAAGATCATTAAATCCCAGATTTCAGTCTGTCTCTTTGCCACCTATCATCAGCAGCAAATCTGCTTTAACAGCCCAGAATTCCCTTATCTCCCAGTGGCTGTGGACATGTGCTGCAGCTCTCTGTAGATGGGAGATAGAGCTGCATCATTACCCAGGGATGACAAGGATATAATTTACAGGCTCAATCAGTTCTAGTTACCATGTAATTACAGAGTTATTACATGGTCATTTGTTCCTGATGGACACCAGCGATCTCTTATCCTGTACTACTGCGGTCTGTTTCCCATCTTATTTTACAAAAAATGTTTAGTCTCTTCTGCATAGAGTGTTAAATGCTGTACTGGGGAGGAAGGACAGAACAATTGGGGATAAGATACTGATTATGCTGTGGTGCTACTTGTTCTCCTCAATTGGCCTGCTGATAATAACAGCATCCTGTAGCTTTCCTCCCCTAGGCTCCAAGTTCAAATTTTCTCCATAAAAGAGAATGGAGACAATATTGCACTTGGCAACATAGGGGAAATTGGGTGTAAGGAGTATTCTGACCCACCCTACCCAGAGCCACAATGGCAATATCAACCCCCAAATTCTGTCACTGCTTGTTGTAATTTGAAGCTCATGTTAACACAGAGCCTGTTGGAAGAAAAATTCCTTTTTATAATGAAAAACGAGAGGAAAGCATTTAAGTATGTAATTCAGAATCATGAAAAAATCAAGAAAAGGTTCAGTACTCTGCCCAATGTCACCCAACAAATGGTGTGTTTGGAACTCATATAACACAGCCTGGCTCCTTGTCCCCTAACACGTTATAGTGAATTACTGTCCTCAGAAGACAGTGTCATTTTAATAACATAGCTCCTTGAAACCATGTGAAGACATTTGAATACTCACTTCTATTTACTGAAATGACTTAGGATGGTTTGTTTTTATTAGTAATCAATGGATTAGGAAGTAGAATACATTAGCCCTCTGAGGATTTCCATTATTAATTAATTCTTAATCTTAGAGAATATGGACCACATGGGACATGTTGGTTGTTGCTGGGAAGTATGATAGCCACGTCATGATTACAGAAGGTTTGGGAGTCAGCTTTAGACTTCAAACCAGAGACTGTGATCCTGCTTTTGAGTTTCCCACGAAGTGGTATGATACAGAGTCAACTAACTACTTTGCCTGCTGTTATGTCTCAGTTGCCCTCCCTGGACAATGGTCAGAGGGACCAGACCACTGCTGTGGGCCTTTTAGTCATCTGAGACATCCTGATTTAAACCTGCCTGAAGGAGAGAGTCAGAAAGCAGCCTGGTACCCTGAAGGCAGGAGAAAAAACAAGGTCACAGGATAATATTCAAAGTTGTCTGGAAAGCTTCCCGCCACATGAGAACCAGAACAGTGACTGCACATCAAGTTTCAGTTGATGGAATGCTGTGACTCATTACCACACTCTCCCATCAAAACATCATGCTTATTTAATTAAAACACCTTTTTTTTCTTTCCAATGACTTAAAAGTGGCACTAATTATAATGTAACTGCTATGTAACTAATATGTGCAGGTAATACTGTGATTATATATAGACAGCCATATGCTACAGCACAGTCTCTCTCAATGCTGTTAAGCTGCTGAAGCGGATAACTCCATGTCCGTGCACAAAGTAATTGCACCAAACTAATTTGTGTTTGCAAACAGATTCCAAATTAACTATGTAAATAGGCAGATCTGCAAACAAAATATTTTCATGTGCATGTGTGCATGTGTCTAGGGTAGAGTGGTTTCCTGACTGTGGGATGCTTTTTGCATTGGGCTGGTATTGCCTTTCTTGACTTTTTGGTCTCTGAACTCCTGGCCAATGTAATTCTGAGTTTGTCTGTTTCAAACACAGATGACTAAAGGCAATCAGAATCTGTTTTCACTAGAACTTGAGAGTTACTTCAATCAACCCACCTTTCTTGATTTTGCTTACTAAGCTCATGAATCTCTTCCTTGACCAATCTTGTCTCCACAATGGCCAACTTTGTCTACTGTTAAATATGCACTAAAGATTTTCTCATCAGAAGAGGGAGAGAGTGGAATGGGAAGAGTATTCACTGACTTGGCAATTTTTAGAGCTCTGCAAGGTCTTTTGAAGCAAGCCTATTTGAAATCAGGGTCAATCACTTAACCTTTCTGAGCAGCTTCCTTAAAAGAAGGGATGGTTCTGGACTTCCCTTTCCTCCAGGGCTGTTAAGAGGATTGGATGAGGTTTTATGCGTATCTTTAACACAGTGCCTGGTATGTCATCAGTGGTAAAGCAACACTTGCTACTGCCATTACTATGCTTAAGGTATTTGTGGTTTCCATGGTCCCCTGACCTGCCAGAGCCTTCTCTCTTTTTATAGTCATCGTCTCCTTCTGATATTTTGTGCCTTCGATTTACTTGTTATTAGGAGGTGTCTTTGGCATAAATGCCATTGAAGACCTCAGTCCGTGACAGATACTCAGATGGTCCCTAGTGAATTTTAGTCACAGATTCTCATTTTGTTTCCTCTACTTGTGACACTAGAAGACACATAGAGCAAAATGATTTGGGGACCAGGATACAGAGCAGAAAATCTTAACGGAGGCTGCTGTTTAAAGTAAAACCTGAGGAATCAGATGCAACTAGCAGACTTCCGGTTAGTGAGTCCCAGTGGATGCCTGAACCAATGGAAGCAGATGCACATGGGAGATAAGGATGGAATACAGACATCACTAAGGTGAAACATGCCTCACAGTTATGTGTGTGACCAAGAGAATCACTCTGTCTCTGGGCTCAGGTTTCCTACGTGTAAGTGACGGTAAAATGTACCATATTCACCTCCTGAGACATCCTGAAGCTTATTAATTTACAAAACACATATCAACATTTTAACAGTAGTTATTTCTTTTCACTTTGGGCTATATCTCAGTTTACCTAGCTGAAAAATGACCATTGTGGAATAGCCATTAATTAAAATGGAGACTGAGGGTTGGGGAGATGGCTCACTGGATAAAGAGCTTGCCACCAAGCATAAGGATCAGAGTTTGGATTTCTAGCACCTATATAAGTGCAAGGCAGGCATGGCAGCCCACCCGTAATCCCAGTGCTTGGGAAAAAGATACAGGGAATCCCTGGAATAAGCTGGTTAGTCAGACTAGCTGAACTGATGAATTCTGGGTTCAAGTGAGAGATCCTATCTCACTTTATAAAGTGGAGAATGATCTTAAGATCAGGAATAGCTCCAGAGCACAGAATGTTGCAAACTACTGGCCCCAAGAGGTAGATGTTAAACTTTCTAACCAAGCCTCTCTGTGAACATCTCACTATCAGGCAGCTTATTCCAACGCCACACACAGGCTGCTGGACAGGATGGAGGGAGGGGGACAATCTCAAACTCTCAGTATCACAATTTGAAAACAAGGTTCCCTGTGGTCCTCTTTTCTTTAGCCTCTATGAGGATAATTTCTTCTTCCAATAGGTGACCCAACTAACAGCTCAGGTCCCAAGAGAGGGAAGTAAAATTTCATCTGTGGTAAGGGCTCAGATTTGGGCTCGCATTTCCCCTCAGCATTGCCTCACTGTAACATCATTCATGCCTTTCATCGCCTTGTTGGTTGCTAAAAACAGGGAACAGCTCACTCCAGGCTGCATAAGATTAAACTAGTCCGTATGCATGGAAGTCACATAGTAGGTGTCCAATAAATGTTAGTGTTTCTTTCTGTTTATAGAATTAAGCTATTTATAGTCTTCCATATCTATGATTTAAAAAGAAAATCACTTTTTACATTTGTCTAGCTTGCATCCTCCCTCCATTGAAACACACATAGCATCCTATGTTATTCTCTCTCTCTCCCTCCCTCTCTCTCTCTCTCTCTCTCTCTCTCTCTCTCGCTTTTTGAGACAGAGTCTTATCATGTAGCCCCAGCTGGTCTGTATCTCACTGGTTTCTCTCTTACTCTTACAGTTTTTAAATTTTATTTTTATGTGTATGAGTGTTTTGCATGCATGTATGTATGTGCACCATGTGCATACCATGCCCATGGAGGCTAGAAGAGGGTTTTGTATCCTCTAGAACTGGAATTACCAACAGTTGTTAGCTACTATGTGGGTGCTGGGAACTGAACCCAGGACCTCTGTAAGAGCAACAAGTGCTTTAACCACTGAGCCATCTCTCCACCCTCTTCTCTCTCTCTCTTTAATTGTATATCCATGTGTGTGTGACAAAGAGAGAGAAATAAAGAGGCTGTTTGTTTGGGGAAAATGGCAGAACAGCCAGGTGTGGCTGAAGAGAACTGTGGAAATGGGGGACAGCTTCACTCTGAAGTGATGAGAGCAAAGGACTTTTGCTCAACTGATTCCCTCAAATGCATTCTGAATAACCTTAGACACATCTAGACAGTCATGTGTTTTATTTTTGTCCCTGGGTATTAATGTGCTGACTTGTGGGATTATTAAACCATAATTCCCTAAAATGTATTTCTACCTCTCAGTGAGTATAAATGTGCAACCACTAGAAAACCCAGGGTTTAAGAGTCTTGCTTTTCTGTGAAAACCACAGCAGAAAAAGGAACACGGTCAGTGTCAGGGTCTGTCAGGCAAACAAGCCCACTTGCTTTGGATTCCTAGGACTTCAAAAGTCTGTGGGATTCAGAATCAGACCAACAGGGGTCCCATTCTGGCTCTCCCATCAATTATCAGTCTGACTTTGGATGAGACACTGACCTACTCTATGTTTAACTTTTTCATCTAGGAAATAAAAATATTGTCTGACATATTGTGAGGATACGTAAATCACATACGTCAGCAGACTGGATGACGTGTAAAGCTCTGGAGTGTTATTTGTTGCCAGCCGTCTTGAACTGTCTTCTGACTTTCTCAGATGAAGATTGTATAAGGTCCAGAACTCTACCTGCTACCATCAGCATGCCCTGGATCATGTTTAGGTCATTTTTGGCAGCAGTAGTAAGTTGCTTACAGTGTGACTTCTCTCTTCATTGGGAATGGCAATATACAGCCATGTATTTTACTCTAGACAAGAATACAGAAGCCACTTGAGTCAAAACTGAGAGTATAGTATTTCACTTTGACCTTAGATGTCAAATAGCATGAGCCTTCTAGTTGTTCTGTAGAAGAGAGCCATGACCTGTACAAAGAACAAATGCGGCCTCTGCCACGAGAAACACCTAACCAGAGTTTACAGCTTCCTGATGGTCAATCATATCTCCATAGGGACTGCAGATTTGTAGCTTTATGTTCCTTTCTATTGGATAAGGACAATTTGACACTCCCCCCCATATACACATACACATGGAAAAATAAAGCTGATGTGAATTATGAACACCAGCCTGACCTTTACTCTATCACGGAGCATCCATCTTTCTTTTCAATGGATACTTTTAATGTACTGGACACCTTCAGAGACTAGGTTGCCAGCGCCCCCTGTCAGACACTTCTATTGTCCACTCCAAACAGAAGAAAGGATCTTCCCTCCTTAAACAGAACATATTTGAGCTTAGAGCTTAAATACAAAATTGCATGAGATGGACCCTGCTTTCAGAAACCCTGTCATATATCACAGTATATTGCTATAACATGAGGCAGAAGAGATTGCACCCCAGGATGTGCCACTATTCCATAGGCTGCACATTGGACCATGAAGACCCGGTGTGGGGGCAGTAAGGAGAGTGTGTAGTTCTGCTCTGGAAAAGCATATCCAGACTGTGTGTTGAAGGATGATTCAGGACAAAGTTAAGTTGCCTATTACCATGCTCCATGGCACTCTGCAATCTTTCATTTCATCAATTATTGATAACATATCTGCTTTTACTTTAAACATATCTGTCTTCCTCATGGCACCAAATCTCCACAAGTTCAGGAGCCATGCCTTTCTAATTTGCCTTATAGCCTCAGTATCTGGGAGTCTACCTGGCAGATAGCTGATGTTCAGAATAAATACTTTTTAGCAATATTTAAATCACTGAGATCATTCATGCATTGTTGATTTATGCTTCTGCTATGTAAGTGGAAATAAAAAGAGGTTGGATGCAGTGGGATTGCTAGAGGATTGGGCAGATCAGAGGATGCTGTGGCTTAAGAGCAGAATTTGGGAATCAGGTTACATTATTCTAGGATGGGGGTGGTTGCAAAGGATTTCCTTTTAGAGTCTCTGAGGAGTCCTGTGCTCTGGCTTATGTTCTTGTCAGTGTTGCTTCAGTTTGTATCAATCCAGACTCCTACATGACCACTGAGGACCTGAGCGCAGTTTTAAGGTTTGCCTGAATTATTCCTCCTCCAGCCCATATGGATTCGAGTTAATTGCTTTGCCAAAAGAGAAAGGAACAATCTTAACTACCTGTCACTTAACAAAGAACACTTTTTGAAATAAGAACCATGTGTATTTGACCAAATGTAAGAGAGGGTGCTTTCAGCCCACTGTCAAGACCTCATCAAGCCCCTTCTTATGCCTTTGATTAGGGTACAGTGATTAAGGTTCAGCATGCAGAGATGTAAGAGAGTAAGGAGAATGTGTGGCCCTTTGTGGAGCCACAGACAAGGTATTGGGCAAGTTTCACAGTGTTGATTTAGCTTCTCCAGGATTGGAAATGGTAATCCAATATGTCCCTTGACCAGTAATTCTGGATCAGTTGAGGCATGTGATTCAGTTTCTCCATAGCTAGATGGTAGATAAAAACAGTTTTAGCATCAAACATTCAGGGCAAGTCTGGGATTCCTGTTGTCCTGCCAGGATTAACTGTTACTCACAAGAGAGAAGACATTTTAGATTAATGAATCATGGAAAGAATATTAAATTTTTAGTCTAGAATAATATATGTAACTTAGCCAATATCACTTTGTCTCATTAATATTCTCTTATAAAGACCAGTCTTGGGGATAAGTGGCAGCTTAAAACAGAAGTTGTCAGTCACTGTGCAAACCTGAAAAATCTAAAAATATGAGATTGATGGGCCATGTACTATACTAACAAGGCTACTATACTAACCTGGAAAATCTAAAAATCGAACTGCCAAATGATCCATCAATTCCATTCCTAAGTTTATAGCCAAAGGAATTTTTATCGGTGTTTATAGAGGATTACTACATATCCATGTTCAGTGAGACACTATTCACCATGTCTGAGTTATTGAGTAAGCTTGAGTGTCCATTCATAGACCAATGAATGAAGAATTCATGGCACATCAATCTCATATTACTATTCACCATGTCTGAGTTATTGAGAGTAAGCTTGTGTCCATTCATAGACCAATGAATGAAGAATTCATGGCACATATGCATATTAGAATACTAGTTATCCACAAAGAAAAAAATATGTCATGTGCAGGAAAATAGATGACCTGGAAAATCATCATGTTAAACAAAACACTCTAGACTCAGACAAATATTGCATGTTTTCTCTCACATGTACAATACAGATTTGGGGGCCTGTTTACAGTGAGAAAGGAGAGTATGAGGAAGTGTCAGGGAGATAAGAGAGGGTAATGAGGGGCAAACATGATCAAACTATGTTATGTACATATATTAAAACGGCCTAATGATGCTGGATCTCTTTATACATACATATCTTTATTCCCAGCACTCAGAAAGTTGAGGCAGAAAGAATGTGTTTTCCAAATCATCCTAGGCTACACAGAGAGACTGTGCCTCCAAAAACCAAAAACATCTATAAAGAACTCGAAAAATTAACTATTCCCACTAAATCATCCAACTAAGTGAGCAAATAATTAAACAGACGCTTCTGAAAAGAGGAACACACGTGGAGCTGGAAAGACGGCTCAGTACTGGTAAAGGCACTTTCTGTGCAAGCCTGGAAATCTGATTTCTGTCCCCACAACTCACTTAAAGTGAAAGGAGAGCACCAGCTCCACAAAGCTGTCCTCCGATATCCTGGGATATGCATGCACATACACATTATAATAAATAAGAGGAAACAAGAATCGCCAAGGAATATATAAAGCTGTGCAGTACCCTCATTCATCAGGAAATAAAATCAAAACTACACTGAGCCAAGTGTGATGGCTCATGCCTATAATCTCAGCAATTTTGAGTCTGAGGGAAGAATTGCTTTGAATTCAAGGCCAGGTTGGCCTACCTAGTACATTTCTGACCAGCCTCAGCTACATTTTTCAACCCTGTCTCAAAACAATAAATAAATAAACATCAAAATTAAAAAATCCTACACAGCTTCTAACTCACCCCAATAAGAAGGTTTATTATCACGAAACCAAGCAACATCTAATCCTGTCAAGTTGTATGGAGGAAAGATCTACTTACACTGCTGGCGGGAAGGTGAATTGCTGTAACCACTGTAGAAATCAGTTTCTGAAAATAAGCTAAAAACAGAATTACCATGTGGTACAGCTCTACCACTCCTGCATAGGTTCTTGGAGGGATCTAAGTCAGAACACCTTTTCTCATGGCTCAAGACATTTCCCTGTTTCTGTGTCCTGAGGTGGCCCGCAGCTGTGAGAGAAGCTATGAATGTACAGGGCACGACGGCTGGGAATGGAAAGAGCACAGAGCCATCATTTGCTTTCAGTGGTTTGTCCTTGGGCACAAGGAAACAGCCTCTTTGACAGGATTGTAGCCAGACCTCCAGTGTCTTTCTACTTCACAGCAGCCTGAGGCTTGGCCTGAGCATGGCTCCATGATCATGGCAGAGGGTGAGAAGAAGCAGGGCCTCTTCTAGGGAACAAAGGGAAGATGGCCCTCTCTGCATGGCAACACTGGGCAGCTTGATTGTTGGGGCTACTCGTTGCTGACCTGCCTTGATCCCGGGCTGAACTGTTAGACCTCTGCACTTATTTGGTGGGTAAGTGCTAGCATTCTTGTGAGGTTCTGGAGATGAAAAGAGGCAGAAAGAAAGTTGTGGTTAGGAAGGAAGAAAGGTAGGAGGGCAGAAATCAAAGAGCAAAGGAGCAGAGGTGGCAGTAACGGAACTTGCCCTTAGAAACATTTTGGTAATTGGACTCCGTTGTTTAGTAACTAATAATGTTTCCATTTTTCCATTTTTAATCTTGTATCTAGAGATAACTGAAGTTGTTTTGATCTATTCTTATACATTTAGCTTCTTTTACTATCCATACCATTGCAATTCCTATGTGAATACTTATTTTCCAGATATATATTAGTGGTTAATTAATATTCTATTCTGTGATTTTTCTACTATTTCCCAAATATATTTCAACAAGAAAGTCTAGGATGGGCTTCACTTCCAAATTTGAGTACAGGGATTTCGGATGAGCATTTCCTGAAGCAGGGTCTGTAGCAACCCAGCTGAGCCTTACCAGACTTCAGGGTTTCTAGCTAGAGGCTCAGGAACTGGTGAACACTGTGGGTGTTTTGTTGTGTTTTGTTTTTTTTTTCCTTCTGAGCGCTCCCTGAGTTCTACTATCATGGAAATCTATCAAAATGTGGACAGGAAATAAAAGATGAATGAATGCAGCTGTCCTGGTTTGTATGGGTTGTGTATAGAAATACAGTATCTTATATAAAGTTAAGAATCTAAAATGGAATTTTATCTGTGAGGCTGTCTATCTTTTTCACCAGACTAGACCCATTCTAACTGTTTAACCTTGGGTGAGTTACTCAAATTCAGAATTCAATTTCTACAAAATGGGGCTCATACTAGTGTTTACTTCATAGGATGGTGATGAGAATTAAATAAGATGATTGAGATAATGAACATGAAGTGCTTAACGGGACTGGCACTGAGAGCCAACAAATGGTGATGATTCTTGCTATTTTATCATTATTGCTGTCATTCTTGGCTTTCCACATATTGTATTTATTTGTCAAAGGCATTCAATAAATGTTTGCTAAATCAAACTAACTGTCCTATGTGAAAACAAATAAGAAACAAGAAAAAGAAAAGAAAAGGTTTATCCCTTTATGTAGCAGCTCCCACACAGCTATTGGCCAGTGGAGAAATCACAGTCCTAGTGTGGTGAATTATTGTACTATCTGAATAAACATAAGCCTTTCATATGACCTAATGATTAATGACTTATGCAAAGAAATTTTAATGATATTAATAAAATATTAAGCAGAGTGCTTTCCCCACTTTTCTGATAGTGTCAGGCTTTCACCTGCCCTCTTGGGGACAACAGGTTTCCTGGAACATGCTGAGTGCGAATAACAGATGATTCCCAGACGGCACTCCCCTGTGTTCTCTGTATTTCACCCACCAGTGGGTAGGATGGATGTAATGCTTTCTTTAGAGAAAGGGGCCTTGTGCCATGAAAAGAAACAGACAGCAGAGCACTGGCTTGGTCTATCAGTTGCCCAATATCTAGTCATACTAAGTATTTACTGTGCTGGAAAATGACACTAGGATCAGTCTTGTTTAATCTTTACCATAGTGACCATAGAAGGTTCACAGGTGTATCTCAGTTTCACCTGTAGAATCCTGATCCCAGAGATTATTGTCTATCCATGGTGAGGCTGAGTGAGTAGAAAGCCTACAACTGGAACCTGAATCTGCCTGTGTTGCAAAGTTTAGCTTTATGCTTCTTTGTCCAGGCCTTATCTTCTGTGCTCTTATGAGCTGGGATCTGACACAGATACCAGTCATTGGAGGAGCGATGAGCAGGACTCTGACACTGAATTCTTAGGAAGGAACAGCATCCATTAGCTAAATAGTCTTTCAAAATCAAAGTAAATTTCTTTTCTTTTCTTTTCTTTTTCCTTTTTTTTTTTTTTTTTTTTACAGTAATCCACATTCTCTTTATTTGGTAAGAAATAAGAGGTACTAATGGGGGAAACATCAATGTTCCTCCCTTTTTTTTCAGTTTAATACTGTGTTTACATAAGCACATTCTTGGCTCTGATAACAGTGAACATCGTAAGCTTCAACAAAGCCTGGCATGGCAAGATATGCCCACTGGTGCAATAGTGGTACACAATTTATGGGAGTAACCAAGTACCTTCTGATAGGATTTAAAGACTGAAACACAAGATGGAGCCCATACCTAACTCCCATGAATACATGAACAGAAAAAGGACTCATGCATTGTGTGTGTGTGTGTGTGTGTGTGTGTGTGTGTGTGTGTGTAGATAACAATAATAATCAAAGAAAAGTACAAGAATCTGAGGGGGAGTTGGGAGGACGTGGCAGGAGTTGGAGGGGGACTTTATGGGAAATAATGCAAATACAACACTCATGTATGAAATGCCCAAAACTAAACTAAACTAAACTAATTAAAAATACAAAAACAAGGAGCTGGAGAGATGGCCCAGCAGTTAAGAAAACTGGTTGTTCTGGCAGAAGACCCAGGTTCGAATCCCAGCACCCACATGGTAGCTAACAACTGTCCATAACTCCAGTGCCAGGGGATCCAATGGCCTCTTCTGACCTTCACGGGCATTGCACATGCACAACACAGGCGCACTTACCTACATGTAGGCAATGCACGCATACACATAAAATAAAAATAATAAATAAAATTTTTTTAAGTTTAAAAAAATACGTAAACATTTTTTTCCTCTTAGTTCTATTCCTTTTTTTTTTCTCTTTTATTTCAAACAAGGTTTTCTTCCAGGCCAGCCTGATACTGGCTCTCAAATACCTCTCTTACAAATTTTGTCTATGACGTATTTCAGCTATGCTTCTACCCCAGATGGTGTTACCTTCAAATGCTTGAGGAATTATTCATTTTTGAGGAAAAATTTAAATTTGGATTTGTGTCAAATTCTCGGTGTACAAATGAAGAGAGACTGCTATAACCTACACATAACTAGCTATCAGGAGAACCAGGCTTGCACTCTCTTTCTCTCTCTGTCTCTCTGTCTCTGTCTCTGTCTCTCTCTGTCTCTCTGTCTCTGTCTCTGTCTCTCTCTCTCTCCACATAATTGATATATATTTTATGTGAATGTGTGCAGGTATGCATGTGTGTGTGCACATGTGTGTACATGCCAGAGGTTGACATCAGGTGCCTCCCTCAATGACTCTCCAATTTATTTTTAGAGACAGGATCTCTCACTGCACCTGCAGCTCATCAGTTTATCTGTTGGTTGGATAATGAGTTCCAAGGATTAGCTTGTCTTTGCCCCTGCATCAAGTTAGAGATACATGCCACCATGCTCTGCTTTTTTCCATATGTGCACCTGGCTTTATAAATTGGTGCTGAGAGTCTGAAATCAGGTCTGCTTGCTTATGCAGCATGCACTTTACCAACTAAGACATCTGCCTAGGCCTCAGTTCCATTCTTGACCTCAGTAACTGGACAGGGCAATATGCAAGTTTGGCTGACCATTTCTTCCACAAGCTTCCTGCCTTCTGAGCCCCACTTGTTCCTTTCATAACTCTTCTGAGGTGTAGAGAACTCTGTGTCTTTCCCAGTGAAGGTCTGCTCCTCTGTATGCTCCTTAGGACTGTATTGATGCCTTTCCCATATGCTACCTTCTGCTGAGATTAGAGTTGGTCCACCAAGGTTGTGATGTCTCAGATGTGGAACAGTATTGCCATTATAACCCCTTGTGCAAAAAAGTTCCCAAAAAGAACTCCTGCACCTTGGACTGAACTTCCTGCAAAACTGACCAACTGATTATCACTCTGGAGATTGTGGAGAGTTTGGAATGTTGTAGGTCCAGAGTCTAATTCCCATTTATCTCAGGCCATTTTTAGCCCCCTAAACAGCCACTCCTTGACCACCTCTGTTTCTGATCTAACATCCTGTTACTAACAGTTAAAAAACCTTTTAAAATGTATTATCCTAGCAGACCACCCAGTCTCACAAATCAAAAGGCTAAGAATGTCATCAGTTTCTGAGACTTATAATTAAAAAAACCCTTGTTTTTCTGCAACCCATCTACTGAATGTATCCTCCAATGTATTTGAAAAGTCTCTTGATTTAAGATTTTCTTTGTTCTGTTATGATAAAAATGTAAGGTAACTGTTACCACGCTGGAACATGGAATTTGGGGTAATCTGAATCTGTGTTCCGGGCTCATATTTGGCTTCAGAATAAGCACTCTCTTATCCCTGTTGAGGTGAGAGTTTGTGTCAACAATTTATGGCACCCAATGTGGGGCCCCAAGAATTATTCACTTTTCACCAGAGGAGTCTCCTGGATGGAGCAGGTACTGGCATGGATCCTCTGAGTTCAGCCATCTGATGGGGTCTCCTCAGATGGACTGTGGTGAGTTCTTTCTGGGGCTTTCAGACCTCCATTGGTTTAGTTGACAGTCCATTTGTTTATTCTGAGCTGGTTGTTAAAGGATCCTATTTATTAGATACCTTTATTGGTTTTGGTTTGCTTTTGAAGTGTTTGTATTTTGGTTTCAGCACTCAGTTTGGGTTTTTTGTTCCTGATTGTTTGTTAAAATTTGCTAGCAGTAACTTTTTATCCTTCTTGTCCTAGTTTGTTCTCTATTGCTGTGACAAAATACTCTGACCACTACCAACTTGGGGAGGAAAGGGTTTATTTAGCTTACATATCCCAGTCACAGTTCATCCGGGAGCCCAAGGTAGGAACTCAGGGCAGGAACCTGGAGGCAGGAGCTGGAGCACAGGCCATGGAGGAACACTGCTTACTGGCTTGCTCCCCTGGCCCCTGCTCAGCCTGCTTTCTTATGCAGCACAGGCCCACCTGCCCAGGGGTGGCACTACCCACAGTGGGTTGGGCCCTTCCACATCACTCATCAAGAAGATGCCCCACAGCCATGGCCATAGGCCAGTCCAATAGAAGCAATTCCCCAATTGAGGCTTCCTCAACCCAGGCTTTTCAAGTTGACACTAAAGCTATCCAGCACACTTCTCTTTCTTTTTTTCTTCTTTTTTTTTTTTCTGTGAACACCTCTCCCATATCTAATTTAAGGAATGGAGAAATGTTTTGAGAAAAACAGGTATTTTGTATTCTGGCTGGTTCTAGGGTTGATTAGTATGTTCCTTTAACTTACAAATATAAGAAAATGTAAAAATCCAACTAAGGTAGTCTGCCAATTTTAAGGTACCTATGTAATCTAGCTTTAACAAAATCTTACATTTAGTAGTTTCATACTACTAATAGTTAAGTTTCCTTTTCATAATAAAAATTACAGGCGATATATTCTCAGCAAAAATTGATTACAAGATCTTAGTAACTAAAAATCTTTTATATATGACTGCATGTGAATGCATTGCCCACATGAGCTTATGTTTAAATATATATTTTTTATTTGGTATCAGATTGGCTTATAAGTAAGCAGTCATGTAAACTGATGTTGTTAAATTAGCCCAACTTCTTTTGACTCACAGTAAAACTAAAATTTTAATGAAAGAGGTTCTAAGTCCAACAGACTTAAGTTAGCATGGCCACATGTCCAGTCTGTCAATTGAAAATATTAAATCAATGTGACCACTTTGGCAAAGCAAGTAGAAGTGATTAATGGTCCTAGATATTTTAAATCTAGATTTTAACATGAGTTTTTAAGTTTAAATATTTAAGTCAAGATATACTAAAGTCTGGTCAAGATCTGATCTCCTTGATACATGCTCTCCTAATATGCTAAATATTTTTTTAAATTTTTTATCTTTTTTGGATGTTAATTTTTAAAAATTATTTATTTAATAACCACATACTTAGAAGAAGCATTTCATTACATCAGCATTGACATATTCAATATCAATTTTCTGAGCTAGGATGCATCTCTTATAAAATTGGCTGTACATTTTTAGGTTTACAGTTGAGTTATTACACTTATACAATTTTGTACTCAGTATAAACCCTACCTGATGACTTTGTATCCATGCTCAGATGCCAAGGAGCTCAGAAAGTAACCGACTGTGACTAGTAATAATC
>NW_008356058.1:1179019-1180149 GCF_000622305.1 Nannospalax galili
ATTTTTTTTTATTTATTATTATTTTTATTTTATGTGTATGAGTGTATTGCCTGTATGTATGTGAGTGCACCCGCATCGTGCAATGCCATGGAGGTCAGAAGAGGGCTTCGGATTCCCCTGGAACTGGAGTTAAGGACGGTTCGTAGCTGCCATGTGGGTGCTGGGAATTGAACCCGGGTCCTCTGCAAAAGCAGTCAGTGCTCTTAGCTGCTGAGCCATCTCTCCAGTCCCATGCTAAACTTTTGTTCCAAGGATTATGAAATATCACTTATCTCTGCTTTAGATATATTTTGTATGTATGTTATACATTTATAAATGTAAGAATTTTAGGACTTTTGGATAACTCCTGCCCCTTTAAAGTCAACCAACAAGTTTGACAAGGTTTATATCTTTTCCAAGTATATGTAAAAACAGTTCTAAACATTTAAAAAGAAAATTGGTCATTTAAAAATACCTGCTTTAAGGTTTACATCTTAAAGTTTAAGACTTCTTAAAGTTTATAACTAATCTTAATGTGTTACGGTATAATAATATATTTGAGATAATTGTTCATCTCTGCTTTAAATTTAAATATATAGTATAGTTAAATACTTATTAAATGATTAATATAATTACTATAATTGTAAACAGATGGCAGTAAATAAATAACATCAAAAGCCAAAATTTTGTCATCTGGGTACCTCAAACCCTAATGAGAAGTGAATTTTTTTTTTCCTTAACAAAAATAATTTCAAAGTGCCTGTTAACATGACTTCACTTTAACAAATAATTGGTTTAAATTGGTAACGAAGAAAAGAAAAAAAAGGACTTAATATTTCTTACCTGTCTTTATTACTGTTAGGTATTTAAGAAGCAATATATGTTTTTATGTTTTAGATATAGCATCCTGGATTTTCATTTAAAATTATCTTATTTAAGTGTTTTACAATCACGGTAAAGAAAATAGAGAGCAAAAGGTTATAAATATGAGATTTTTGTTGTTTGGTTGACAAAGGAAATGAAAAAATATATATACATATTTTTAGATTGTATGGCAAAATATTGTTCTAAATGGAAAGGGATAAAAATAATGTTAAAAATTAATTAGTGTATTATAAAAAAATTTAAAATTGAACTTAAAGAAAGAAGAA
>NW_008356058.1:1180407-1181247 GCF_000622305.1 Nannospalax galili
CACTCATACACATAAAATAAAAATAATAAATATATTTTTTAATTTTAAGGTCAAAATTCAATACCCTGAGACAAAATTCGTGCTGTAGTATTAGTTAGAACAACAAAAAGTTTTCTTAAATGTTAATTTGCTCAGAAAAACAAGGACTTTTAACTATGATTACTAAAAATTCAAAATCAGTTGCAGAATATTCCTTAAAGGATAAAGACGTTCAAAGGACTTCATCAACTGAAAAAAGAACCATCATATAAAACACTCCCTACAACTGCAGAATAAAGACTGTATCCAGATGCTTCTAACCTACTCCTGTACTACAAAATTCAAGGAGATGAACTTTAAGAGTCTCATGTACCAACTTCATCTAAAGGACTCATTCATGTGGACTTCAGAGATACGGGGTGGGACTCATCATCAATTAACTGACAGTCAAGGACCTCCGAGTACCTGAACATTTCTCTCAATTTTTTGTTCCTTAAACTCTTTTATACTTAGCTATTTTTAATTATTTCTAATATCTAATAATTTACTTAGTATATTTCTGAATGATAAAACAATGCTAATTTTGGTTTAAATTAATTTATAAATGCTTGCCCAGAACTCCTACCTTACTCAAGTAGTTCATGTTTAAAAGACTTAAGTGCTTTTACTCTTTGTAAAAATATATATGTATTTTCCTAATTATTCAGTATGATTTTGATAAAAAGCCCAGTTTTCAAATTCAAATTTGAGCATGTACATATTATGCACATTTGTATCACATAAATATATATATACCAAATTCAACCAATTAGACTAAAAGGACCCCAAAACATACACCAATGTTTAACAAGTAACTACAAC
>NW_008356058.1:1181410-1218362 GCF_000622305.1 Nannospalax galili
TGGGCATCTAAGTTGTCCTATATAATACAATTAGCCAGGATAAAAGCAATTAAGCAGCACCTATATTTTACTATGGGAATGTATAATTTCCATTTCTAATAATTAAGGGGAAAAAAGGTAGCTCATTAAACCTTTAAGGTTATAAAATTTGGATTTCTTAACAGGTTTGATCTCTTATTTCTATTAGAGTTATTAACATTTGTTATGTAAATGAAGACATTCTCATTAGAAGAAAGTTTAAAGAATACTGTATTGTTTTAAAATTTCTTGTATGTTTCATTTATTTTTTTTCTCGAAATCTGGTATGATGCCAATATAATAAGACAGACGAAGTCATTATCCACAGATAAGAACTACTAAAGTTAGAGCTAGCCATTCTGTGAGGTTATAGCTATAAAGTCTAACTTATCCATGGGAAAACCAAACATTGGAAAACAATAGGTTTGTTTACATATTCCAAATATAAATAAAATAGTTCATAGAGTAAAGATAACTGTAAATGCAGGGGGAAACATAGTCAATCTCATTTTTATTTTAATATTTGTGGCCTTAATCTGTTATATTTCCTCCATTAGGCCAAGCAATACTCTTGGTTATTTTAAGTATAATCATCCTATAATGTCACATACAACTGTTATGTCAGATACAGACGACAAAAGAAAAGAAAATAAGATCCGGATCATGACGGCTAATAGTTTTGATATGATCTGTGCATTTCTTTCTTATTGGCTCTACCAGCTAGCTAGCTGTTCTCTCTCCTGAAGACTTCCGTCTCGCCTACAACTGAGCATCATCTACATCAGATTCTAGGAATGAGCCTTCCTAAGATGACCTAGGAATAAATAATATGTGGCCCCTGCATGCACAAAATGTGATGCTTGGCTACCAGGGGGAACTGTGAAAGAAAAGTTCCCCAAAAGAACTCCTGCACCCTGGGCTGAACTTCCTGCAAGACTGAAAAACTGATTATCATTCTGGAGATTGTGGAGAGTTTGGAATGTTGCAGGTCCGGAGTCTAATTGCCATCTATCTCAGGCCATCTTTAGACCCCTAAACAGCCACTCCTTGCCCACCTCTGTTTCTGATCTAACAACCTATGACTAACACCTAAAAAAAGCTTTTAAAATGTATTATCCTAGCAGACCACCCGGTCTCACCAATCAGAGGCTAAGAAAGTCATCAGATAGCATCTGAGACCTACAGTAAAAAACTCCTCACTTTCCTGCGACCTGCCTACTGAATGTATCTTCCAATGTATTTGAAAAGTCTCTTGATTTATGACTTTTCTTTGTTCTTTTACTATAGAAATGTAAAGCAACTGCTACCATACTGGAACATGGAATTTGAGGTAACCTGAATCTGTGTTCCTGGGCCATGGTCACTCATATTTGGCTTCAGAATAAACTTTCTTATTCCCTTTGAGGTGAGAGTTATGTTTTTGCATCAATGCCCTATTCCTTCATTTCCTGTGAAGACTTAGCATCTCGTTCATCATTAGGCCATGTTAGTGACCGACAGCTCTGTGTTCCTGTTGGTGTGAGCTTTTATTCCTGCTCAGCTTAGCCACATTTAAAGTAGTAGTAGAAGACATTCATTGTTCTTTGACTTTCAGAATAAATTCAGATCACATCACTACCTTAGGAGCACACAGCGGTCTCTCCTGCCAAATTTGAAGAAATTTGAAGGCTACATTAATTAATTCATTCATTTATTCATTTATTTATTTTTGCTTTTTCTTTCCCTATTTGAAAACAGGGTCTTGCTCTGTATTTCATGCTGCCCTTGAACTCAGGATCCTCCTGCCTCCACCTCCTGAGTAGTGGTGTTCTAGGCATATACTACCACATCCCAAGGTTGAAGACATAACTTGTTAAACAACAATGCATTCCACATAAGCACTCTTCAGCCTCTTTCTTTCCCTCCTGTTCCAAAACAAGGCTCAATAGCATCCTACAAAGAGTTCAGAGTGTCTTTTGTATTTTGAGAAGCTATCCATGGATCCATGCCACAGGCACACTCCTGAACCAAGTGCTGGTACATTGTTGAGTCATTCTTTAGTATGGAGAGGGCAGTACTGCTTCTTAGAGATGACTGGAGGATTACAAGAGCCTTTAAGTTTTCCTTGTGTTTGTCTCTGGAGACAGAAAAAGAACAGATCCTTTTCACTCCCTGGAGTGCAGAGTTCTACATTCCCTGTCCTATTTCCAGAGTCCTCTGGAAGCCTTATGTGAGAAAGTGTGAATGTGGCTTCCGTTTGTAGACAGCTGTATCCAAATAACAATCACAAAGACCCAGGAGTTGAGAAATCCCAGCAAAAGTTGTTTTGATCACAGCATTAGCATCCTGAAATTCTCAAAATAAACAAACAAAATACCACCAGCAGCAGCAACAAACAAAAATAGGAAGATCTGTAGAATCAGAACAGAAGAAGCCCTTCTTTTGAGTGGATGCTGAAGTAGCTACTAGCTGTGGTTTTTACATGTGCGTGTGCTAGGTCAAGAGGCATTTGAGGCAGCAGCCCTTGTCCTGTGGGAGATTCAAGGCTGATGCCTCCAAAGGAGGACTTCTGCTTTTCTGCTCAAGAGTTTTGTTTTTAGTTTGTTGCTCATTGTGAGCCCAGAAGAAAGGAGTTTAAGAGCATGTTTGGTCTTTCAGAAATGACCAGGTCATAGGAAATGGAATTGAAGGAAAATATGATTGGAAGAAGTTGGAGCCTTTTGACTTGAAGGCCACTTACTACAGATCCCCACTGCCAGGAAGCAAAGAACATCTCAGACAGATGCCACATGTCAGGAAAATCTCCATCTAAAGCTACATCTAAGGCAGCAACATGTTCCAAGTGACCCCTGGAGGAAGTCATCACTAGATGACCCAGGCATGGAGATCACGGAACTCACCTTTCCAAGGCGAAAGCAGAGTGAATGCGTAGCCATAGGAGTCTGGTTATATCTGAGGAGGTTAGCAGAGTGCTCTCGTTTTGGTCAAGCTGGATAAAGGCCGACTTGGGGCAGGGAGGAAGATGGGAAAGCAGAAGCGAAGTCAGGAAACAACGCTGTCAGCAGCAGCTCTCCTACACACATCCTTTCTAAAATCCCTGGAGTCTCTCATAGCAGTTGTCAGTGTGAGGATCATGCCCTTGGCTGTGACCTCCGTAGTTATCAGCAGTGCTGGAGATGTTTATTACCTCTATCACCTCTGCCCAATCCAAGCTTTTACTTATGTCCTGGTGGTGTGTCTGTTGGCATATGACTGATCTGGAGAAGGAACTAATGCTCTGCTCAGCCAGGGAGGCAGTGTGGGAAATTTTGAAGGCAGCAGGAAGAGCATGTTGGAGAAGGTCATGCACTTCAGTTTAACGTAGTTGGGAGAGCAACCACAAAAGTCCTTGCCTTAGACACATCTTTCATTTGAGGGGGAAAGTACCACCTTCTAAGAAGAACTAATGCCCATTCTGATAGTCTTTTCTGTACGGCCCTTTGACAGTTTGATCCACAAGGATCTCTAACCTCATCATCAGGGGATTCTGAAAGATATAGCACCTTTGTCCCAGCTTGAAACTGAGATTTTCTGTATTTGTGAGTTGGACTATCCTCCAAAGCAATTGAGAATCAGCTCACTGCCATTTACCTAACTGAGGCCCTTGGCGATGTGGAAGTAAGTGACTAGCAGAGCTGCAGAAAGAGTAGGATGTCAGGCTGAGAGACTTGGTCATCTTTCCAGCAATGCTCTGAAATGCTCATGGAGAGCCAAAGCCTGAGTCAGTCAAATTGGAAAGAACAGCAAAACCCGTGTCTATAACTGGCTGTGCCTGGGAATAATGGTGATCACAACCCAGGCCCTGCCCTGTTGTAGCAACAGGGCATTCAAAAGTTGATCCTCCTAGCCATGGTGGACCAGCCTACCCTGTTGGGATTTCATGGCTATGGCAATTCCTAACATGCATGAGTAGCATAGATATAAGGAGGGCTGCTGGTGAGTCTGTTTCTGGAGGAGACACATCCAGTGAGGTTTGTTTATCTGCTAGCATCCTGCTGCCCACTGAAGCAGGAGAGAAACAGGCCCCACCTTTATGGACCTTATTATCAAGAAGGGGGATGGGAATAAGCACATAATTACACAAGTAATTGCCTATGCTTGATAGCTGTGCTTCCAAGGAGAAACATGCGCTGAGAAGGTTTATGTAAACAAAGCCTACATGGTAGAGTCAAAAAACTCTGGGAGGTGGTGACTTTGCAGGTGAGGAGGAAGACAGGGTGGCTAGATAAAGGTCTACATCTGTTCATGAACAGCAGTGCTGAGCTAGAAGCAGTCAGGCAGATAGGCACCAGTGAAGCCTCTGCGGCTGGAGCATCTCCCCAAAACAGAGAAGCTTCTGTGGCTGCTGTTCATCTGCTTCTAGTGCTTTCTTTTTCATATTTATGTGTGTGGCCTCCCCTGAGATGTTGTGAGCAACCTGCCTTCTTTTGACCTATTTTTGAATAACCATTTCTGCCTTGTTGCAGGAACTCCATGAATTGAACTTGATGACTTCTGAGCCTTGCTATGTGTCAGGTGGCAGGAAGGATGTCTTGGTGCCAGCTAGCTGGCTGGCCTGGATCAAGGGAGATATCTTGATTCACATTTAAGGATTGTCCCTCTGGAGTCAGATATATGCCAGTTCGAATCGTAGCCCTGTAGCACTGGCCAAGTAACTCAACGTTCAATGTCTTGGTTACCATGGTAGGAAAGTATAAATAATATGTACCTTTTATTCATTTGCCCCAGCCACTTTCCACTGTTCTCCCTTTTCCAGTTATGATGGGGAAGGTAGGGGGCGGGGGGATGCAAAGCCATGCACAGCTGCCCTAAGTGTGAAGTCTGCCTTAGAAATGATTGTGGGGAACCCTCAATGCTGGTTGCTTATTGCACTGTGATCCCTGAATTTGCGATTCGGTTCTGGGGAAGCAGCTGAATAACGCACCTGACCCCGCCAGTAGGTCATTGGTTGATTGCATAGGTTGGACAAGGACTTGTCTCCCAGCCCAGATATGCATTAAAATCAAGAGGACTGAATAAATTTGGAGGTGAACATCTCACCTTTAAAATGTGAAAAATAAGTCAGGCCTTTTATAGAGAATTTAAATTCATTATTAAAGGAAAATAAAAATATTGACCTTTTAAGATAATATTCAGTTGATTTACGAAAATTTTATTAAATCTCCAACAGACGTATATCCAGAGGAGGAATATTCATGAAGCCAGATTTGCTGTTAATTCTTAATCCACAAAGCTACGATTCCCAAATTTTATCTGTGAGAACTGATGAGAATACTAATTGGAAATTTCCCTCTTCCCTCCCTTTTCCTTTCTTCCTTTAAAAACAAACAAAAAAAAGGACAGCACAATTCTCCCTAGGTCTGGGAGCCATGGTCTATTTTCCTTTAGAATATAATGTTTGAACACCCCACCCCACCACTGTCTTTGGTATTCATGGTGTAAATGGCACTTTTTCAGCTGAAAATGTGAATCTTGTCAACAGCCCCCAGCTCTGCCACCTTATCATGGTGTGGGAGAGGGAGAGCAGAAACATACAGGGATGCACCTGGTCTCACTCATTCTAGAAGAGTGAAAGATAATCACATTTCCAGGCAGGAAGCTGCAGGAAATCTGACGGACAGAAATTAAGGCACCAAGTGGAAAAGTCACTCACCTATTTGCTCCAAGTTCATATTTGAAAGCAGTGTTATTTGATTTAGAGGCTCACTCCTCCCCGCGTCTTCCATCTATGAGACAGACAGAATAGCAGAATTAATTATTTCTCTTCACAGTCATATTTTCCAGGCCAATGTGTGCATAAATCCTCATTTAAGTGCTTTGCTAATGTTTTACAAATGTGTAATTCTCAACTATATTAGGAATTTCAAAGCTTGTCAAAAGGAAAAGGAGGACCCTGTGATTTCTTTCTTGAGGTATCTCTTGTCATTTCTAAAATGGACGTAAAAGAAGAAGTAAAATACTAAGGCTGGTTTTGTTATTTGTGCACAATCCATAGCTTTTGGCAACAGGCGCATTGAGTGGGGTCAAGAGGTAACTGCAGTGTAATCCAGTAACAAGAGAAGTAATGAGCACCTGAACACAGGGCTTGCATGATGACTGCTTGCAGGAGCCTCGTGACAGTGTAGCTGTCACTGTCCTCATTCAGCAGTGAATACACAGGATTACAGGGATTACCCACTTGACAGATGGGAAAACAGGCATGTTTGGGTGCAAGGCATTCCTGACCCCAGGGCCTGACCTCAGGGGGTGGTCACTATCCACATGTTGGGAAATGATTTAATTTACTTGTCAGGTCACAAATAGATGAAGGATGGATCCAGGCATGTTTCTTGTCAATTCTTATGGTATTCTTTTTATATTAACAAGAAAAGCAAGAGAGCATCTACTAACAAAAGGCTCTGTAGACACACATCTCTTGATATTATTTGATTGCAACAAGAAAGTACTGTAGATTTCTGGATCAAACAGTAGGTGCTTCCTTGACACTGAGAAGTATGTGTGGTAGGGGGATTATTGAGTAGTGGACTCACCTTTTAAGAGTAGAATAACATGAAGTAGGAAGATGAACTATACTTTCCTTTTCTACTACCCAACCCGTCAATTACAATTCTTGAAAAATTAACTAAATATGTGCTTCTAAAGCTCGAAGGAGGATTCGTCTTCACTAAAGCAACCCAGGTGTTTTGTGAAATAGAAGACTCTTAATACGTGTTCTTTCTTTCCCTTGTACTCATGACCCAAATTGATGGATCCCCTTCCAGTGCCAGCTGCCAGCTCCCCACAAGAGGAGCTGTGCTGCACTGAGGGTCTATTTACAGCAGCAAATGCAGTGGTTAGCCAACAAAAGCTTAAAAAAAAAAAAAAAAAAAACCCAGAAAACAAACATTGTTCATTGCTCTCACAGCCAGGCCTCTGCCTCCTGCTATACAAAAGTCCTGGGATTGATAAATAGATTTGTGCACTCCACAGAAGACAGAGGATTACCACCTCATAATCTTGGTCCCCCCCCCTTTAAATAATGCTGGATTTGGTTTCAAAACCATTTGTCTACACTTTCTACTGGATGGACACAGATGATTTAATTTGGAGTCTTATTCTCTGAAGATAGACAAATAATTTTCAGTACAGTTTGATGTGAGCCCCTCTCTCTGAAGAACTGTGAGCAACTTTGCACTTATGGCATTTCCATTGAAAGGATGCCTTTAAGATGAAGGGTGACAGTGATAGTTCTCACTTTAAGGAGAAACAAATGGATGGAGGCATAGTTAGTTTGCAATGAGTTAGAGGAGTGTCAGCTCTCCTTGATTATACTGGAGACCTGGGAAACAAACCGACTAGAGGATATTTGACCTAGCCCAGAGAAAGAGGAAGATGGGTAATATACAGTGACTTATGAACTTGAGACTTAAAGCATTGTCAAAGTTAGATTGAATGGGGAAAAACTCAATCTCTTGATATATTACAGTGGTCTTCCAAAAGCTAACCTGAGTATCTGTGTTGCTTATGACAAACAAGGGCAAATGATTCTTAGGTACTGGAATTGAAGTAGACCAAGCAGAATATGATCAGGTGCCTTTCTTGACTGAGACAGAGCTCAGGATGAACTGTCCATGACTAAGGGAGGAGCTGAGTAACTACAAGGCTGCACTGATGTAACATTCTGAAGGTTTGGCACAGAGATGCCCCAGGAGGGGTTCTTGAAAGGTTCAAGAAGGACACTGAGATGGATTGTTGGGGTGTGTGGAATTTATTAGAATAACTATTAATGTGCAGAAAGACAGACAACATGGTGGGGATTGTGAAGAGAGGAAATCGGAGCAGTCTACAAGGCAGAAGTGGGGGTCTTTTCTTATACTTTTCTAAGAATGGGGGAGGTTTCACAGCAGAAGCTTGAAGCCAGGCTCGGATTCCCAGGCAGAAGTCAAGGAAGGGGTGGGAAACAGGATGTGTGACTACTTGTACCTGCTTTGATGTGTACTCACTTCCCCAGGTGAGAGATCCTGGCACCTGGATACCTGTTAGCTAGAGACTCACAGACAGTGTGTCAATAGGTGCCTGTTTGGGAAGGGCTCCCATGGGTATTGTGGCCTGAGCAGCAGTTGGATTCCACTATTACATTCTTATAGGTGTGAAGTAGCAAGGAATGGATTATTGCAACCTTCCTGACTGGAGCCAAGATATTTTTAAGGGAAATACTTCTTCCCTGTCTTTGGCTATCAGGCTATTGAAACAATGGAGCTCCCCAATAAATTGGAATTCCCCCAGGAATTTCATCCAGAGAGAAGGAAAAGGCCAAAGCCTTTAACAGGCAGAGGAAGAGCTTGTCTCCCAGGAAGTAGTTTCACACAGTTCTGACAGCTTGTCAGACCACCTTTCCTGAGAAACTGAAGTTGAGACAGTAATGGGCAGGGACCACACCTGGACCAGGACCTCTTAGTTATGTGTGCCTCTTACCATTTATATATATCTGCATTTATTCATTTATTTATTTATTTATTTATTTATTTATATCTTTTTGTGTATGCTGTGTGTATGTGTGCATGTACGTGCATGTGTTCATGTGTATGTGAATGCAGATGTGCCCAGGTATCAATGACAAAGGGTCTCTTATTTGCTACTGTGCAGCAATGTAAGGCTAGCAGGCCCAGAAACTTCTGGGGATTGTCCTGTCTCTGCTTCAGATCTTCCCAAAGCAACACTGGAATTATAGATGTATGCTATCATGGCTGGCTTTTATGCAAATTCTGGGGATCTGAACTCAAGTCCTCATGCTGGCCTGAAAAACACTTTGCCCACTGGGAAATCTTTTCGGCCTTTTTGCCATCTGTTTAAACCTAAAGTTTATATTAGGATCCCAAAGACAGAGTTGGGGATCATTGGACCTCTTTATTTTTTTTCTCTCTCCAATGTGGTCACATTGAATAAATCTTTCTCTGCTTTTGGCTATTATTTTTGGCTACCTTTAGGAAGGATAGGTCAGCCTAGCTTCTTAGGTTCCCAACGAGCCAAGGCTCTGACCCTGACAACGTTATGGTGCTTTGTCCAGGGTTGAGAAATGTGCCTTCAGGAGGTTTAACAGCTGTGACTAATGAGTTTATCATCCTTCTACTGGTTGTGCAGATACAATGATGTTTTTATTTAGAGTTGGAATCTATAACCAATAAATATGTTGCCTATGTTTATTTTTGTATGGGATAGATTTTTCCTCAGTCATTTCAAAGCTTGTGTCAAGGTCCTTGCACAATCAGCAATGGTCATTAATAAATGATAATGCTTTGAGTTACACCAGCTACACATTGCCGGACACTAGTCCTTGTGTCAGTGGCCTTGCCTAGTTCCCTCCTTTTACAATAGCAATACATTTCATTACCCCATTCCCTCCATGAAGGCTCTTAGAGACTCAGTAACTCATCCAAGGCCACATAACAAAAGTGACTGAGTCCAAGGCCTGGATACTCTGAAACTGTGCTCGGTTCTTATTAATTTGTCTAGAAGAAAATTTGAAATTTCCATTAACTGGCTAGAGATAGCAGCTCACATCTGCAAGGAGTCCTTTGGTCAGAAACTAGCATGCATTGTGGTTAACTCCCTAGGTTCAGATGCCTGACTAGTCACTCGTTAGATGTGTAACCCTGGTTGGGACTGTCACATCACCGTGCTTTCAGTTTGCTGCTTTAATTCATCCCACAGAGGCTTACACGAAGATTCAGTGAGTTACTTCTATATGTCCCTGGAAACAGTGCAAGCAGCACTGTGTAGAGATTTGATGAAGATAACCTACCAGCATCTCAGGGAGTTTCATCTCAGAGAGTCTGAGTTCCTTGCTGAGCTTTGGAAGGGAGAGAGCCATATTGCAAAGGGTGGGGCTGACACTGATGCCAAACCCAAAGTGGCTGTTTCTTTAGCTGTCAATCTTCATTTTCCAGTCTTCTCACTTGAACACCTTTTATTGGCTCTAAATTTGTCTTAGGATAATGAAGCAGCTGTTCCATTTATGCCCCTCACCCACTCACCTCCATCTTCTCTCAAAGCTAACACCTCTTTCAGAACTCCCTGGGTACTGTAAAGCCTAGGTGCTTGGGCTAAGGCTGGGCTTGGGGAGCCTTGTCCTGGAAAGGGTTAACACACTATCTGGGCAGATTCATATACAGAAGCCTACTAGATAAACAAACACATCATCTCACAAATGAATAGAAACATGTTTATTGGAGTAGAAGGAAACAGATTTTTGGCACTAGCACCATGGCATTGGAACAGCAGCTGCAGGCTGGGACAACAGACAGAGAGTAAGAAAGCAAACGTGGTGTTTCAGAGCGCTTAGCAAAGAGGCGTGTGAAGGTGTGTGCTCACATGAGGGGGAGTAAGAGAGAGAAAGAGAAGCATTCAGAGAGGTACGGAGAGAAGCAGGCAGCAGAATGTCATGCGGGTGATGAGGCTCCAGTGTGTGGCCTGGTGTGTCTGTCTTCGAGTCCCGTCTCTTCCAGGAGTTGTGGGCCTGATCACTTTACTTCTCTGAGTCTTCACTTCGTCTTCTACCCAGACTCCCCACTATATCTTTGATAGACTTGCTCAGGTGGCCCCAACTTAGCATACATTTACTTCTTAGTTAATGTATTTACTTTTTATGGAGACAGGGTCTCCCTGTAGACCCAGCTGGCCTGGAACTCACTATGTAGACCAGGCTGGCCTTGATCTCACAGAAATATACCTGCCCCTATCTCCCGAGTGCTGGGATTAAAAGAGTGCGCCACCACCCCAGGCTTGACTTCTGATTTTTAAAATTTTACCTTTGAAATCTCTTCTCAAATTTTGAATTATGAATTTTCCCTGGACCATACATAATATGTGGTAGTACACTTGCTGGTAGTGTGAATAATGGCCACTGGCCTTGCCATCACAGTGAAAGTTGTTAGTGGTTTGAGGCCCTGTGTTTTCTGTTCTCCCCTCCCACAATAACTTCAAAATGGCCATCTGTGTGCACATGGAATAATCAGACCTTCATTACAGCATAGTTTTGTGTCAGATGATTTTGCCTAGCTGTAGGCAACTCTTTGGAGCACATTTAAGATAAGGGTAAACTATGATTTCCAATAGGTTTGATGTAGTAAACACCTTTTGCCTTATGAAATTCTCAAATTGGGAGGAGTTTCTCAGGATGTAACTCAGTGGCAGGTTGAGTAACATCTTTTAGTGCAAATCACAAGAGAGGCTCTGTTTTGACATCTGACATCTGTGCAGGACTCAGCACACAGAAAGTGCTAAATAAATGCTGGTCCTCATTTCTTTTCTGTGGGAGAATATTCCTGAAAGGCCACCAATTTCCATGTTTCCTGAGGGCAAAAGTAGCTATGTTTTCAGGAAAAGAAGTGAAACCAGGGGTGGGCAGTGAGAAACTA
Organism: Nannospalax galili; assembly: GCF_000622305.1. Lineage (NCBI taxonomy): Eukaryota > Metazoa > Chordata > Mammalia > Rodentia > Spalacidae > Nannospalax > Nannospalax galili. The sequence goes on from NW_008356058.1 coordinate 1,192,843, forward strand.
TAAGGAAGAGATTTTGACTTATGAATATTTATTTTTTATAATAAGCAGAGAAATAGGAAATGGCAAACCACTCCTCTTAAGAAATTACAAATGTTTATTTTATTTTATTTTTAGAATTTTTGTGATTTTCATGCACTATAATTTCATGGCATTTAGATCCCCTTCCCCATCTGCACCTCCCTTTATTAGCCCCCGCCCAATTTGTTGTACTTTATTATATACACAATAAGGTCTTTAGAGTCTAGTTTGTCTCCCAAAATGTCCTTCAGTGTGGGTCTGACATCCACTGGAGCCTGGGCAACCTACCAAGAGAAACGTTTATTTTTACAATAAATATAAAAATATGACTAAAATACCCTTGTCCCAAGCTTTGACCTTTGGAAAAGAAGAGAAAAAAGAAGAGTAAGGGGATCTGAATAACGATGTGAGTGACTGTAGTTTATGGTCTTGGGTCTATGCACATCTCTCTACCTTGTCCCCAACAGAGCAGCTCAGTTTTTCTATGCTAAAAAATTCTCAATGGAGGGTTTCGTTGGCAGTGATTTTCTACTACCTAAACACCAAATTTTCTAGCCATTAACACATAGCAGCTACTGTATCTGATGTCCATTCATCCCTCACTAAACTGTGAGCTCTGTCGGGAAATAGAGTAAGAAATCCCACACATAAGATGAGTGAATACATGTATGCCCATGAGAATGAGTGGATGGATGCAGAGAGAAGAAAGGAGAATGGAGAGAGTCAATCAATAAGTTCTTGTAGCATTTGTAAGCCACATTATGGTTATGCCTGTAAAAGAAACAGCCTGACTCTTAGCATTCGTTTTAAGGCCAAGACTGGTCTTGAATTCTGAAAACCTGTTCCTTCAGATGTCTCTAGGAACTGTGCTCTCCATCCAGGCTTCATTCATTCTTTTATTGAAACAGTAACTACAGCATGAATTTGGGAAGTAGAAGCTAGGATGCACTCGTATCTTTCAGAAAATCTGGCACTTTCATACTTAGGTCTAGAATATCACACATACAAATCCAGACCAACCGATTTCTCAGTTCTTCTCACTGTTTTCAATGAGTCATTCCTACAATGATCCTGATCTCATTGTTAGTCATCATTGGTTCTCCACACAGTTGGTTCTGTATTGAACTCTTGTATGGCCCCCACACACCCCAGTATACTACACTAAGGCCACTATGCCAATGCCAAGCAAGTACCTAACCAAACAGTGCTGCCAACCAGCCAGCCACTTGATTCCAGGATTACTGCCTGTTTTTTTAGTGTAGTGATATTCATAGGACTGTTTAAATATTTTGTTGTGTTCTGCCCCCACAGAAAAACGTAAGTGCTGATACCAGAGATAAGAAACATGGTTTTCATAAGCTTAACAAAACTGAGACAAAGATGGAACACCATCAGGCTTGCAGGAAAAAGCAAATGGTTCCCCTCAATCTGGTCCTTATCACACTTGAACTGTCTGTGTGGTCAGCTGCAGAAGGGGAGAAAAAAAAAGAAAGAAACCAGACACAATGTAATAAATATTGTCAAAGATGAAGTCTAAAATATATGGTATATTTTGGAGCTACACTGGGCTCGGGTTTCTAGGAATGTAGACATAAATCTGGCCTCTTTTTATTCTCAGACATGTTTTTAGGAACGTTGCGTGGTAGTGTAAGAATCTCCTACGTGATTTCCTTGTTCTACTTTGTCAAATAGGCTAAACTATATATTTACATTTTCAAGAATTTCAGTAACATCCTCTAAAATATTTAGTCTTTAGGGAGAACACCCTTAAAAACAAATGCTACCATTACCACAACTTCTCCCAACATGAAGCCTCCCCTTCCTGTTCTGCTTTCTCCAGGCCTGAAGGAGGAAAACCCCGTCCTCTCCTCTCTCCTTGGATAGCCAATGACACCTTGTCTCCTCTGGATCATCTCTGGAAGGAACTCCCTGATATTTATTTTGTATAGGGCAACCAGCTATTTCCAGTAGCTTCTGGGTTCATACATGAATTGATTTTAACCTGTTGCTCTAATATAATCCCAGTACACTTTCTCAGCGTCTTACACAAAGTTCCTAGAGCTTCTCTCACATGTTTGCTTATTTTTCTTATCTTCCTTTTCTTCATTTCACAATCATTTGTCAAATTACCTTAGGACGATTGTCTAGTAGTTTATTTCTAAGATCACTATGTTTTCTATCCCCCACAGCCTTCTGTGCATATTGCATAGTTCTTGTTCTTGTTTACGGATGCAGTGTGTTTCTGTGTATTACTTTAGATATGATAATTACATTTACTATCATATTCTTATGTCTGATTGTACTTGTTCCTTATCCTTGTTGCTCTTTCAGTTCTTATTCTGTCTGCTGAGCTTCATTCACTTCGTTTCTTCATTTGATTTTCGTGTAGTTGGTGTTTGTAAAATGTTGGGTGACTCTTATTTGAAAGCACCATTGTAACCCCAATGCCATCAATATCAATCTTCTGATTTTGATGATGCAGGTAGGCAAGAGGGGCTGTTTCTGGAAGGGGATTTGTTTGGTGTCCTAATATGGAAGTAGTAGAATGAATGTTCTATAAGGTAAGTTACTGAGATCTGACTGGTAGGGATTGTTTTTCCTTTTCTTTCTTTTCTTTCCTTCCTTCCTTCCTTCCTTCCTTCCTTCCTTCCTTCCCTCCTTCCCTCCCTCCCTCCCTCCTTCCTTCCTTCCCTCCTTCCTTCTTTCCTTCCTTCCTTTCTTTTTGTTTGGTTTGTTTTGAAAGTAGCTAGAGGTCATAGGTGGGCCTAACAAAGTCTCTTAACCCAAGGGCTGAGAAAGTCCTCCTCTCCCTGCCTCCCTCCCTCCCTCCCTCCCTCCCTCCCTCTGTCCCTCCCTTCCTTCTTTGTACCTCTCTTTCTCAATCTCTGTTTTGAGACAGAGATGGATGTTATAGCCCAAGTATATCTGGCATTCATTGTGTAGCCCAGTGTAGCCTGGACTCATGGGCTCTTCCTGCCTCAGCTTGCTAAATGCTGGGATTACAGGCATGTACCACCATGCCTGGCCCTGAGTCATCTTTAATCCCCACAATACCATCTTACTGGAGAGCTTTGCAGTTTGTACTGGATTTAATCTCTCTCCTAGCTTTCCACTGGACACTGTGTTTTGCTGTTTCTTATAGTGGTTTAGCTTGTCTGGCTCCCCCTAGTACAGTGGGATGCCCAAAGCCATTTCCTTCCTCATTTCTCTAGATTTTCATTTACTCTTTGTCCCCATTACTTGCTGCAGTGAGTTCTCAGTATCTTGTATCATTCACAGATTATCCAAGCTATTATTCTTAGAATATTACTTTTATCTCATTTTCTGTGGGATTATGGAGCAGAAGGTTCAGGCAAAGAGAGAATCTTTCCCTCTGTCACCTAGCTCAAGAAGCTGTCTGCTTTCTTATGTCTGAAATGGGCTGAATCCAGAGGTGGGTATGATCACCTCTTTGGTACTAGGTCCCATTAGCAAAACCTATACATTTCACTTGAAGGACAACAGGAGATAACCTGTTCCACAGTGGAAGAAATTAAATCAATATTCTTCACAATTAATGGGACAGATATATGAAAATGTGGAACAAAGGGTTAAGTGTACTGGTGATACAGCAGTGGAATGTCTTTGGGACTCCTTCCACTAGTGCCAAACCTTTCAAATTGACCTTTTAACTTAGCTACCACAAAATGTAAACACTAGGCCTCCCTTTCTGTACCTGTTCTTCATGGTCAGCACACTTTGAGGTCACCTCTTAATCTCCAGCATCTCTCTTGGATGTCACTGGTCCTTCTCCAGTTCTTGCCTCTTTGTGAGCATGAGCTTGTCTAGTACATCAGATGAGGAGCCAAATAGTCCATCTGTGTGATAACATACAACACCCTCACTCTCCTGGCCTTTTTGCAGGGCTACCTCTGAGACTCAGAATTAGATCCCTGAAATACCTGGCATCTACCAAGCCCTAGAGCCCCTTTACACCTACTAAGAATCAGCCCTTCAGGTGCTTGCCCTTCCTTAAATAATACAGCAGCTCAGAGAGAGATGGAAAGGTTTTAGGAGACACACTGTTCTGGTTTCATTCTGTTGTTGTGATAAAAAGCATCTGGGGAGAAAAGAGTTTATATGACTTATGCTTCCAGGTCAGAATCCATCATTGAAGGAAATCAGGGCAGGAACTCAAGGGAGGAACTTGGGGGTAGGAGTCATGGAGGAACACTGCTTGCTGGCTCACTCACTGGCTCGTTTCTTGGCTCATACTTAGCTAGCTTTTGTATACATCTCAGGACCACCTGCCTGAGGAATGGTGTGACCCACAGTAGCCACTCCTACATCGATTAATAATCAAGACAATCCCTCACAGATGTGCCCACAAATCATCCTTATCTAGGAAATCCCTTAGTTGAAACTCCTCTTAGATAACTAGGAGGTGTTAGGTTGGCAATTAAGACAAACTAGGACAAATACTCAATTTTGCAATGGAGAAAATGGTACTAGATTTATCAAGTGACTTTCCTTTCAACCTGGTGGCACTAACTAGACTAGAATTCATATCTTATGTTACGAGATCTGCAATTTGCTAATATGAGCCTTGCTTTCCAAGACAGATTGATTTCCCCAACATACAAACATCCAGATGTGTCCCAATCCTGATGCCTGTGACCAGTCTCCACAGGGATCTATTTCAGAGCCCATCAAGTCTTCCAGAGAACATTCTCATAGCCTCAGTGTTTGTTTAATTTTGTTGTAATATTGTATCAAGAAGTCTCGGTCCTATGCCCCACCCTGACTTGAAGCTATACAGTATCCTATGTACTATCTTCATGCCCTGGGTTCTTAGGAGCACTCCTTGCAGCATTGTGACATTGTTGCAGTGGGTTTTCCAAGTCAGAGACTCTCTTGTCCTCCAGAACCCTCAGGCATCCAAGATCCTGACAGGTGCTTCACTGCCTCTTCCAAGCTTCCTCAAGAAAGACCCATAACTTTAGCAGAATGGATGCAGACATTAGTCTTCCCTTCTCCAAAGGCACAGACATCTGGTTGAGCTCCATTGCTGCCTCCACAAACTGATACCTGGGCACGCTACTTCTCATGAAGACTACTCTTTGTTGCTAAACTTCTTTCCAAAGTTACAATACATCCAGCAACAGTAACCCTCTGTTTGCTCCAATATTCTTCCTGGTCATAGTTCCTGTTCCTCTCATTGCAAGTCTCCTGATTAGGACATTAGCAAGTGCAACTGTGGAGGACTTAGTATACCTCAAATACTCAAGATAGGATGACGTAAGAAAGAAGAGAGGTTTGACATTGCCCTCTAAATCCATGTTTTCTTAAGCAAGTGTTCCTTAGAGAAAGGACTTACTTACTAGATTTCAAAGGTTAATGTTCTGGAGATTAAGGCTGTGTCCACATTTAATAGCCCTTGAGCAACAAGAGGGGAAAAAATTGACCTTCTGTCCTACACTAACCTAGGGCAGATAGATGTTCACTCCTAATAAAACATATAAAAGGAATACAGAAATTTGGAGCAACACAGGGAACATCCCGATGTATCATGTTGGTGGTGGAAACCAAAGTTATATTTTTGACTTCCAGTTCCATAAACAATGCTGCTTATGGAATTTCCTTAGGAGTATTCAATCTCTGTACAATTGTGGGCTTCTGATGTTTCTAAATGGTTCTAGACCTGAGGTCGCAAAATAGTTTAGAAATCGGTGCATTTCTTCCTTTGTATGGTATGATTAATATTTTTTGATTTTTATATGTCTACAAATCTTCTTGGTCTTAACTGCAAACTGAGGCTATTTTTATTGGTCTAAATGTGAATGTTTCTGTTGAGCATGTGCAAAAGCAAACACTGCATTGTTGAAAAAATAATGAAGATCTAAATGATTTTAAGAGGGAATTTGTGAATGTGGGGAAATGAAGCTGGGTTTCCAGTTGTGTTACTGTTAGTGCTGCATGAAGATGTGTTTGTGCTGCAGCTCAGTTTTTCCCTCTATTTTTTCTTTTCCTTTGTCTCCCCCAAATACCCATTCTATTTGCAGTGTTAACTGAAAAAATCAAGATAGTCGTGCATTAAGATAAGTTCATAATCTACAAGGCAAATAACTATAAACATAAAGCATCTTAGAGAACCAGCAGCTACTTTCTGTTATATACATTAACAATATTTTGCTCACCCTTGGCATGCTTTCTGTGGACTTTTTAATAGAATGGCCAATATATCAAAGTCATTTAATGTCCTTATCAACACTTTAGGTGCAGCACACACAAATGTTTAGAGTCCTTCATGTTAAAATTAGAAAGGTTCCTTGTACCCTAGTTGATAACTTATTTTAGTCTCCTTGTAGGGAAGAGTTGTGTTTAAGTAATTTTCAAACCAGCCTATATCTAATAGAATATATGACTAATAATGTGTTGAATTAAATTGGGTTAGACTGAATCCAATTGAATTGAAGAGCAATAAATTGAATTGTACTGAATTATAAACCAGAAAGTGAAAATTCATGGCCATCTAATAGCATCTGATAATAACAGAGTGAGGAATTCATATGCCTGACTTAGGAGACATTTGATACCACATGGGTACAAAAATTGTCCTCCTCTGTTCTTGGGCATCTTTGCCAAGTGCAGATGAATATCCCATGAGATGCCAGGCAATTACAGAGTTCAAGCATCTTCTACATTTATGTAGTGGTAAATTATACCAGAGAGGGAGGGTGGGGGTTTTACAGACCTGTATTATTATTCTATATGCCATGAAGCAGGAGTTCTACTTTTTAAAGAAATGGGTTTTTTTTTTTTTTTCAATTTTCCTTTTGTTCAGCAGCAGCTGGCTCTGTGCGAGCTCTTAGGATGTAGTGATGTGTGTGTGTATCAGATAGGGGGTATCATTTGCTGGTTTTAATTGGTAGATTCAACATCTTCCATTAACTGTGCAAAAGCCACTGGCTGAGACGTTACCATGGTAAATCCAACCCTAGTGTTTTGATTGGTAGACTTCTGAAACAGGTACAATCATTTTAATCAACTCCAGGAAAGTTTGGGCCATCTGGTTTGGCCTCACCTGTAAGTAATTTACCACCCAGGTGCAAAAAAAAAATTATCCTGAGGTCAGTTAGTGTAAACCTGCTTCAAGATGTTCAAGCAGAGGATGAAAGAGGCAGTGTCATGTGGTAATCTCTTTCTATTTGTTTTTACATTTTCCAGCTTGAGAGAGTGAGGGGCTAATCATGTAATCTCAAGCCAAGAATAGATCTGGCAGGTGCCAACCCACCCAGCTCCAAGCGGCCAAATGAAAATCCTTCAAACTCATTTGTAGTAACTTCAACGTTCTAGGCCTGAATGTTGATTGAATTTGGAATTTTCCAAAGTAACTCCCCCTAAAAATCCAATTGCTCAGGACTATGGCTGAGGAGCCTGGAATATTTGGAGGAGTGTAGAGTTGAATGGAGTGTATTAGCAGTGAGGAAGTCTACAAAGGCTCCTTCTTTCAAACAGTGCATGAACTGTAGGCAAATTCCTTCTGAGCCACATCAGAGATTACACAGACTCTTCCAGTCCTGACCAAAACACAGTGAGAAGACTTCACAATCACTAGTTCTTTGGAGTAGTTAGAAGTATTTATTTGGCTCATATGACATTGATTTGTTTTGGCTGTACTTGAAGTGTGTGGTCTTTGCAAGTCAATAGAAATGAAGTCTTTTATTGAATAGGGAAAACTTCATGAAGTGAATTATACAAAGAAGCAGAAGCCCTAAAATTCTCAGTGGCTGTATATTTGTGGGAGTGGATGTGGAACAAGATGGGCTGGGCTTCAGATGGGAAAGCTTAGGACTCAGGAGAAAGAGGAAGCCTAGTCTGTTAAGGTTACTATAGCAAAATGCTATAGACTGTGTTCAAATAACATATGTTAATTTCTCATAGTCAGTTCTGGAGCTGGGAAAGTCCAAGATCAAAGCGCTGGCAGAATCCATGCCTGGTAAGGTCTTGTTTCCTTCTCCCAAGGTCCTCACATTATGGGAGGGGTAAGAGAGCTCTCTCCTGCTTTCTGGGAGACTCTAGGAAGGCTCTATCTAACCAAGCTCCAAAGATCCCACTTCTAAATAGCCTCACATCAGGAATCAAGTTTAAACATATGAATTAGGAGGGAACCCAAGCATTCAAGCCTATGGCAGTGGGAGGTACTAAAAGCTGCTTAAGGAGAAGCTATGGAGAAACTTGGTTTGGAAGTTGGTAGAATGCAATCCTTATCCATGAAAACCCTGTAGAAAGGAAGGGCAGAGCCCCACAGTGAGTCACTGAAAGGCATCAGTTCTTCCAGAATTATCTTATTCACAAATGGCTAGGAATGAGAAGACCCAGAACAAATTATTTCTTGAGACTCCTCAGTCTATTGTTGGAGGGCAGAAGGTTAGAAAGAGAGCAAAGGAGAGGCAGATTAGAATAATCAAAAAAGTGGTAGACCCCAGCTTCAACATCCTGTTCAGAGATCCCCCTATACAGCATAAGCAATAAGCAAATAATGGGAAGTCCCCTATTTGTTCTCTCATTTCAGAGGTGGTCTTCAGTTATTTGGTATAATTTTAATATTTCTAGGATGGGAGTGGACTATATTTTTGTCCCGATAGTTTTCTATCATTTGCTTAGTTCTCTTCTCTTGAGGGCAGAAGCTGTAAGAAACTGGATTATCCTTTTCTCTCCTACCACTCTGAGCTTCGTCTGGAAAGGGGACTCTATTAGAAATTCTCTTAGATGAGTCAGACTCTTACTTTGGCTCCTCTGCAAAAAAGGAAATAGCATAGCACTGGCATTAAACCAGCCTCTCTCACCATCTTCGCCCTTTTTAAACCTCATGTCCTCTCTCCAAAGTGCCAGAGCCTGTGAGAACTCACCTGACCGATGTAGTGCCGCTAAAGAAGCTGAACAGTGCATTCCAGAGAGACATGGACACCGTGAAATCTGCTCTCACCACGACACAACAAGAGTGTCAGTTTGGGAGATAGATGATGCTGAACAACTGTAGGAGAAAGGAAGAAGGGATAGAGAATGCAAAGAACAGAAGAGAGAAAGAAAGGATAAGAGAAAGGTTATTCTGCAATAGAAAAAGCAAGACTTAGTCTTCTCTGAGTGCCATGCCCTCTTTGTCTGGTAAAGACGATCTTTCTCCAGAAAATGAAATGCTAATGCTTGTGAGCAAACATTCATTGCACGTAATTGGGGTCCCCAAAACCTAGCTATGGACCTTGAATTGGAATATATTTATCCTCAGACCTGCAGTTTTGCAAACCAGATGCTGTTCTCTCTCTCTCTCTCTCTCTCTCTCTCTCTCTCTCTCTCTCTCTCTCTAGCTCTCGCTCTCACTCTTGCTCTCGCTCTCACTCTCTCTCTGTAAAATGTTGCTAAATTGTAAATAAGCCAGGTACAAACACACAAATGAAAATACTGCGTAGATGTCAAATACAGTTCTTCAGTATACAAAGGAGGACAGAATGAATAATGAGAAGGAACTAAGCAAAGACAACTTCAGAGTGACTGTCAGGAATGAAGAGTTAATGGTGAGGCCTCTACAGGGTGGCAACTTCTTTAAGGGAAAGCATTTGAAGCCATGGATTCAGGATGATTTAAAATGATCCTCACTAAATCCCTGGATCACACAGTGCAGGGAGCAAACCTGAAAATAGCTAGAGGATCAGACAACCAGACTAACAGACATGTTCCTTTGAGCCCCGTGGTTGCCTTCCATTTACTTTTTCTTCAGGTTAACACCTATGGCTTCCATAGGAATGGGAGCTTAAGTGACCATCGCCTTGAAGTACTGGTCAGAGCCTCACGCCTAAGTGTTTCAAATAGATGAGTGTTTTACGAAACTATTGCATTTCATTGGGTTTTCCAGGTCATGATTCACTGTACATGGTTCTGCATTTCTGCTGCTGAGGAATGAGATCCATGGCAAGATGATAGATTCATTGCCGTAGCTGCAAGGATATGCGTGTGTGCTACATTTGTGCACTGTATATGTTTCTGCTCTCACAGGAAGAGGCTAGGAAATGCATGTTCCACTGGCCTATCTGCGCACAAGCGTGCAGAGTCTGAGTCTTGGAAAATCATATGCAGCTGGCTGTTAGGATCATTAGGAATCATGAAAGGCAGGCTTTGTAATTGGTCCATGCATTGCCAGCCATCCAACACTGGCATTTTATATCCAGGTCCTTCAGAAGAGATGCCAAACTCAGCTGTCCTTTCTGGAATAGTTCTGTATAATTAAGCTATCCCCACCTCTTCACCACACACACGCAACATTTCCCATTGAGTAATCATATGAGCCCATCCATACTTTTCTGCCTCCTCAAACACACTCTCAAGCCAGGAGTGTACAGTAATTGCAAAGTGCATCTTGTACTATCTTTAATCAGGGCCTCAATATCTTTTTTCTGGAACTCCTTCCAACCAATTCCAAACTGAATCCCTTTCTGACTTACCTATGACCTTTCCTATCTTTCTATCACCAGATAAAGATTGTGCCCAGAACATAAAGTTATATTACTCCATATTTTATAAGCATTCTATAAGTTTCAACTCATAAACTTTAAAACTCTTAGAATGCCAATTAAAACCTTAAATATTCTGTGTGGAACCTAATTTTTCTAGATTCCTAGTGGAAGAATGAAGAATGAGGAAACCTAGGTTGTGATTCTGAGTTTTCTTACTGTTATTATCAAATTGAATAGAAGGAATGTTGTAGGTAAAGGACAGATACTTATGAAGATGTTATAACTCTTGTCTTTATTGTTTACACTGAACTAAGCATGTGAGGTTATCAGTGGGCAGCTGTCAGAAGCTGTTTTCATGTTTTAACTATCCCAGTATACTGCCTTGCTTTGCCTCTGATTGCATGTCCTTGGAAAGTGTGTATATTTGTTAGAATGGACTGGGCAAGTTGTATTCAACATTTTTATTGTTCTCCATGTCTTACTTGAAGTATAAGTTGAAACACGCTGGACTACAAACTAGGAAAAGGTCTGCTCCTTCACTCTAATCTAACCCTTGGACACTGTCGATGTTCCTTTTGTCATTTCCACCACTGTTAAGTTACTGTTTCCTCCATTTGAACATATCTCAAAACATTCCAGTTAATTTCATGATCCTGCTTCTCCCACATGCTCCTTTCTCTGAGAATCTTGTTTTCTGTATCCAAAGAAAGGTATTGAAGTCTTTGCACCTTCTGTCCTTATTGTTGGCATCCTGATATTAGAGTTAGCTGAATATATATCTGGATGCTTCCACTGGCCAATCCATAGCATATTAATGAGGGAGATTCATAACTTTTTAATCTTATTCTCTATGAGATCTGTATTGGTGTACTCTGGGTATGGCTTAAAACAACAGGAATGTGCTTTCTCAGCTGTGAGGCCTATAAGTCCAAAAGCAGTTTTAATAACTGACACCAAGGTGTGAGCTGGGCCATACTCCTTCAGGAGCTCCACCAAAGAATGGTTTCATTGCCTCTTCCTGTGCCCTGTGGCATCCAGATTCTTGGTCTGTGCCTGTATCACTCCACTCCTCAAGCTCAGCATTTCTATTTCTCTGTTTCTGCTCATACCACATGTGTGTTCAAATCAACCCCTGCCTTCCTTTCATAGGAATATATGTGATTGTACTTAGGGACCACTTGGGTAACCCAAAATAGGTTCTTCATCTCAAGATCCTTAATTAATTACACTTATAAAAATCCTTCTTTCCCACAGAAGTAATATACACATTTCAGGGATTAGAGTATAGATAACTAAGGCCAATTTTTCAGCCTACCGCAGTTTGCCAAATCTTTTGCTCCCAATGATTCATGAATGTCCCATATGAGAAATACATTTACTTCATCCCAACACCTGCCCCCAAAGTTTCAGTCTGTTGAAACATGAATTCATGTCCAGAATTTCATCTAACCATTTTCAGTCCCAGATTTCCAGATTTGATCATCTAATTCAGATATTGGGTGATACTTTGGATATGATCCACATTGAGATTTCCTGCCATCTATGGACCTTTGAAATTAGAATTCAGCTTACCATCTTCCAAAATCTGATGTGCATAGTTGTAGACTTTCCTATTAAAAAGAGAAGATGGAAAGAAAAGTTCCAAGGATGTTCGAGATCAATCCAGGAAAATTCCATGAAGCTGAAAAGTCTGGAAATCATCCTTTGTGGCTCAGAACTCCACCTCATGGAGCCACAGCTTAGCCTTTTGTCCCAGCCTGACTTCCACGCCCACTGCTCAGCATGTGACGTCACCATTCCTTTTTCCTAAAAAGGCAGCATGTATTTGTCACTTAGTTTTGTCAGCCTGATTCCTTGCTGTAGAGCTTTGTGAGTCCAACAGCCGTGCTCCATGTTGTCATGTCTTCATCATTTTCAAACTTACCGGCCATGTTTCTATTGCCATGACATTCTTTAAAGCCTCCTGAACCCCTGCGTATGCCATAGGGACCCAGATCATTGGACAGGTGGGCCCCCATAGACCTTTTCTGGATGATCTCATCCCTATTTCTGACTCTTACACCTAACGTCGCCAGACTTAGCACAAGTTTGCTTAGCCGCACAATCAGCCTTTTTTTCTCCAGGGTACATTTTGCTAACAGAGTCCTCTAATTTTAGCATCTTTTGCAACTTAAACAGACTGAGAATTTCTCAAATCATCAAAGGCCAGGTCTTTTTTTTTTAACAACAGTTCTTCAATTTATCTTTTTCCTCCAATATTTTACTATAAGCAGAATGAAGAAACCAGGCTACACCTTTCACACTTTTCTTGGGAATCACCTTTGCTAAATATTAACTCATGTTCATTGCTTATGTGGTTTCCTTCCCACTAATTGTGGGGCCTGATCCAGCCACATTTTCTGCTCCTGCATATCAAGAAGTACATTTTTCTAATAGTATGCTGCTAATAGCATCCTCTAGAGATCTCAACAGAGTTGCCTCTCAATGTTCTATGAAAAGTAATCTGACTTTTTCTAAATACACATAAAAAGCTCCCAGCCCTTATCTACTGCCCAGTTCATATGCTGTACTTTTTTGGGTCTTTCTTTCAACAGTGCCCTATTTCCCTATATAAAACTCATATCATTGAAAGTTCAACAGGAGTGAGTAAACTAGAGAAGACAGGCTAAGTAATTCAGTGTGGGAGATTGCTTACGTGAGTGTGAACAGTGGCTGGGCAATTGAAACCCATAGGGTAGATCATCAGGAACAGTAGCTGTAACACCAACACAGGATGAAACAGCTGTCCATTGATGGAGGTTTTCCTTTTTAATGTATGTTTTTGTTGAGTTTTTGTACATTTTATACGCTGTCTTAGTTGTATTTAGATCCCCCCATCTGTACTCCTTTACAACCCATGCCACCAGATTTCAAACATTCTGTCATATATGTTATGGCCTGTCTGGTCAAGCAGGCTTTTGTATCCAGATGTTCCTCTCTACAAATTCATCCACAGGCATCTAGTCAGCCTATCTAGAATCACTCCTTTAAAGAAGATCAGTTCTCCCTCATCCAGCAGTAATCAGTTGCCAAGAGTTCCTTGGCTAAGGTTGGGGCCTGCTGCCCATTTCCCCATTTCCATGCTGGATTTTTGTCTGAGTGAGTCAGCATGGGTCTTATGCAAGCTCTTGCCATTGCCAAAAGTTCACATGAACAAGTTCCCCAGAGGACTGAAAGCCTCTGTTTCCTTATGTTCGTGCACCATCCTCCTTAATGTTTACAGTCTTTCCACTCCCTCTTCCACAATAGTGCCTGAGCCATGGGTGGGTGAGATTCAATGTAGGAGTCCTATCCAGGGACATGCACTCTGCAGTCTTTTATTCTCTACACTTTGGCCAGTTGTGGCCTTCTATGACCATTGCACCAGGTTGCAATAGGAAGCTTTGCTGATAAGAGTTGAAAGATACTTTAGTATTCTCGCTACACAGTGCTCCACTATGTTCCATGAGCTTTTTTTTTTTTTTTTTTTTTTTTTTTTTTTTTTTTTTTGGTCTTTTGCAGTTGATGGGACTGTCCCAAGTCATTTAAGATAACCCTGTATCTTTTAGGTCAGTTTGATTTTAAATGTTAATCATATTTACAAAATATCTTCTCAGCAACATAAACAGCATTTGATTGAATACTGAGCATCATAGTCCAGCAGAGTTAATATACAAGCCTGGCCATAGATAGTACCCCAGGACTTGCTTGTAATTCCTCAGTGCACGTAAATGGGTTAAAATTAAGCACTGTGGTGGTGAACTGGTGCATATTATTGAGGAAAACATTTAATTGAAGAACAAGTAAATTAAAGGCTCATTAAAATCCACTAGACATGATTATATAGGAATATAGGGAAAGACATACTAAATATTTGGAAGTGAAGCTTTTAATAAGGTGATATGTCCTAATCTGGGGCTAGATGACCTTCGGAGTCCAAGAACCTCCTATAAACACATGTGTATTTGTATCTGTGAAAGAGGGAAGAGAAAGAAGAAAAAGAAGGGAGAGAGAAAGAAAAGAGAGGAAGCAATAAAATCAGAAATGTCTATTCTAGAATTAGTTCGTAGCTTTCATTAGATTCATAAAATGTTTGCTGTTTCAACAGTTAACACATACCTAATTTGTGTGATATACAGGGCCTCCATCAATAGCAATAGACCTGTTTTAAGATCCCTAAGAATGTAAATGCAATAAAATCTTCTGTGCTTAGTCTTTGCCCACCTGCATATTCTAGAGTCAACTTTTGGAGTTGGATGATTTTGATAGTGGGGCTAGGGCATAATCAGTGGGTTCCAGTTACATCAAAGCCAACTAAGGTATTTCCCATGACAACAATGAAGTGGTCTAGACCCAAACTGAGGACCATATAGAGCCAGAGACTAAGGCAAGCATTATGTCTGCCTGAATGAGCAACTTCACACCTCCTTCCCCTGACTGAGAAAGGGGTTAACACTCCCAGATGGCTGCAACCCCCAAGCAAGTCAGCATACTGTAAAACAATATTAACATCACTGCCTTTTGAATACCATGTCTTGTAAACCCCAGGATATGACAAGCCTCTTTAGAATCCTCTTTGATTGTGTTATTTGGTCTCCCGTAGGGAAGTAGGGAGGGGTAAGGGGTAGATACCAGAGGAAATATATAATTAGGAGTCTCTTAGAACAATAAGGTTCTCAAACACATATGTATGACACTGATTGTTGCTTTGGTATTTCTGCTGGTGAGTAATTAGCTAACCACGTTTTGGGGGAGTGCATGTTAGTGTGGGTGATCTTACTGTTGTGAACCATGGGGAAAGTGTCAATCCTTTAGCTATATTTTTCAGAGCAATACTAAGTGGAGATGTGAATGGAAAGAAACGAACAGACTTTCTGGAGGTATGCCATTCTGTAATGTCAGAACTTCCTTTCAGACTCTGATAAATCTTTCTAGTTATCATCCTTATTTTTAGTTTTACGGAAAACAGGAGGACTATTTCAATGGCAGTGCTGTGTGCACAGATCCCCCACCACCTCCCCAGGCGGGACTCATGGCCATCTCCACAGTTCTCTGGTTCCTTTTTTTTTAACGGTTGCAGTTTCTCATCACTGCAGGGTATGTGCATCGTGGGGAGGGGTTTTACATTTTACTGGTAAATAGAATAGAGGTTTTTCTCTTGGGAACTCTTCAGAGAGAACAAGTTTTCAGACAAACACTTTCTGAAAGTTGCTCTGCGGCCAGATCTGAACAGATCCGAAGACAGTGTCATTTCTGAAAAATGAGGCTGGCTCATGAGTCTGGCCTGCACACAGCCTGCAGTCCCTGAGCCCCACAGCTGGCTCCGCATGTCCTGCAGGCCACTCCGGCTTCATGTAATTGGCATCAGAAAACAGGATTTGGCCGGGCTATAGGCCCAGGGATTCCAAATGCAGTGGTCTTCTGTAATAAAACAAGGGGCAACAATGAAGATTCTCACTTTTTGAAGGAAATACAATGAAAACAAGAGATCATGTTTTATTTTGAAGACATGGAGAATGGGCATCATCATCCCTTGGTTGTGGTTCATCAAACTTTAAAAACGAGAGCAGGGGTGCTTAACTACCCTTAGGCTTGTGACTGATGTGTGTTGATCTTACTGACATTGAAGGCCCAGCACTGTATTACATCAATGGCTATATGTATGCAAAGTACCTGGACCCTTGATAAAAGAGAGCTTGGGAAATAGCAAGCCATGAATATTGTAAAAGGGAGAAATAGCTTCACCTTTTCTCCAGAAAGGTAACTGAGGAATAGAGGGACGCTTAAATAACACAGATATCCTTTTGGTGTGGCCCGACCTGAAGCCACCCTCATAAGCTGCAGGCCAAAATCCCACGGTGAAATTCAACAAGCTAACCAGAAAGGTCAATTCTGCTTTTGAATAAAACTCCAGCCATTCTTTCAGGCTCCTGTGTGGCCCAAGGTCCATTTGGAGGCCGAAGGAGCTATGGTAGCTGAAGAGCCAGCCTCCTACCAAAGGTTCTCATGATAGCTCTTCTTCTCCCACCTTGTTTCTTCAGCCCCTTGTAATTTCTAATTCTTTTTTAATAATATTTTATTTGTTATTTTTATTTTATGCGAATGGGAGTATTGGCTGCATGCATGTAAGTGCCACTATGTCGTTCAATGCTTGCAGAGGCCAGAAGAGAGCATCAGATCCCCTGGAGCTGGAGTTACAGATGGTTATTAGCTGCTATGTGGATGCTGGGAACTGACCCCAGGTCCCTGCAAGAGCAGCCAGCACTCTGAGCCACTGAGCCATCTCTCTACGTGCCCCCTCACATTCTAATTTCTGACCACACCTGTTCTCTCATTGGGACCCAGTCTGCAGCAGGCGCTGCAGGACAGTTAAGGGTGAGACTTGAAGGGCAACATGGTTGAAATGTGTGCTATCAAGCAGTTGCTGTCACAGTGGCACTTTCTAATTGGCTGAAGATAAGTCTTAAAATGTCATCGAAAGATTTATCTCCCAGCGCAGATTCTCCCTCAACTAATTTGCAATAGGCCACTGGATAATGGCTTGTTTGGAAAACAATGCTCAGACTCCAGTGACTTTTTGTTTTACAATGACTTGGCAGGCTTGAAACCAGAGCGCTGCTGGAAAGTGAAGCCATGACGGACCTAGAGGCCCTTTCTTATGGGGCCTTGGAAAGCCCCTGACTGGGAAGTAAGGAAATAGGAACCCTTTATTAGAGTCCTTTTAGGCCACCAGTCAGGGTTCATTTCAGATTTTGTGAACAATAAATGTCCTTACTCTTTTGGGGCTTCAAGGAAAAATATATTTGCTTGGTTTGAAAGTTCCATTGATGTAAAGTACTTGTTAATTTACTAATAGCTTTATAAATTTAGAAGAGGTTGAAAGGCAGGAATTATGTAAAATGTATATATAGATGGCAAAATCCATTTAAAACTCAGAAATACTGCGTTTTTATTCACTGTAGCCAAAATGTGGAAATAATGTATTTTGATATATAAGTAGACAAAGAGAATGAAATATGTATATATATATATGCACACACATGTACATATACACATACACATATGTATGTGTGTGCATGTGTGTGCATGTGTGGTGCATAGTAAAGTGCCTCTAAAAAAGAAGACATTCTGCTTTGTGACAACACGCATGAATATTGAGGACATTATGCTAATGAATGAAATAAGCCAATCATAGAAGAACAAATATTGAAAATTTAAATCCTAATATGGTATCAACTAGGAACATTTATAAAGTCAAATAGTCACATGACAGTTGTCAGAGCCTGGGGGACGGGAAAAAGTACAATTCAACAAGCATAAAGTTCCATTATGCAAAATAAATAAATTCTAGTCATCTGCTGTACAGCACTGTGCCTGTTGTAAACAATACTATACACTTAAAATTTCATTAAGTGGGTAGATCTCATATTGTGTTCTTGACACAATAAGATAAAATTTTTAAAAAGAAGTATTAAAATGTGGAAACATTTTGTAAAACTGAAGCGAGGAGGTATTTTTAGTGGCGTAACATTAAAAGCCCCACATGCATTTCCTCTAGAATTTGTTCCCAAGATGCAGCTCCAGGTTGATTTTACATTTCTTAAGATAGCAAAGCATGCTATCTTTTATTGGTTTTTGATACAGGAGTTACACATGTAAGTACAGTGTTCCTGATGCTCTCGGGTACCAACAGGGTTCCCATCACCTCCAAACAGCTCTGGATTTTCTGAGCTGCTATTAAGCCAAGAGAGGAGAGATAATTGCGATCGACTCAGAAATCTAAAAATAAGGTGTTTATTCATTTTCTGTAAAGATTTTTATTTTAGCACATCGCCTTTTTGGAGAAAGGCTTGTAAGTGCCTTGATCAAAGCGTGGCTCTTTCTTCACTCCCCTTCCCACTCTCCTCTGGAAGTCTGAAGTGAAAGTATAACAGCCCGGAGGCAGAAATCAGGAGAGGGAAAACGTGCTGCCAAGCTCTTATTAATCTGTCTCAGAATGATTGAGAATTGGCTAAAAATCTAATTCTTCTTATGCAAGAGGTAACCTTTATCTTGCTGGCATTTACCTGAAGTAAGGTAAATATTGATAGTGGTGGTGGTATGTAATCAATGACATACTTTCATCATTTGTTGTTTTTTTAAACCACAGACACAATAGTATTGATTACCTCATACATTTCATGCTAAATAGCTGCATTAATCTGACTTAATGAGTGTGTTATAGAAACAGCTGTACCATGTTCTCAGCAACTGCCCCGCTTACTAAATGTTTTTTCTTTATCTATAACTTTCGCTTAATTTTTGCAACTTGAAAGTCAACAACATTTTTTTTTTTTTTTTTTTTTTTGTAAAGTGTCAAATGTAAATATTTTAGGCTTCCTGGGCCATACTATGTGTTGTATCAGTGTCACTCTGGTCTGGAAGCAGGCAAACAGCAGTAGAAAACTGCAGTCACATAGCATGGCTAGAGCCCACAAAATACCCATTTACTACTACCAAGGGTGGGTAGGGTTTGAGCCATACACCGTATTTGCTGACCAAGATCACCATCATCATGTACCCAGGGCAGCGATGCAGATTGAAAGCATGGAAGACCCAGTAAGTTTTCTCCTTCTGGATTGGAGAGTGGAAAACTAAGAGCCAGAGAATTAAGCAAGAAAAATATGTTAGCAACAGAGCCGGGAAGATGGGTGAAGGCTGGCCAGTGTCAAACTTAGGTAATGAAGCTTTCTCACTTGCAGCCTTCTCTCCGGTTCACAGTGATGACTTGAAATGTACAGTCTGTGTCCACTCACTAGAGGAACATTTCAAGAGAAGTTAGAAGTCTCTTAGGAAACCCATGCCTGGCAACAGTACCTCGATCTGCTACTGCTTCCTGAGCCCTCCTCGTGAGCCAGGTACTGTTCTAAGGCATTGGATGGGACATTTGCCTAGAACTCACCACACCTACCACAAGCTTCAAAGGAATTAAAATTCTTATTTTATAGAGATGGAAACTCTGAGAGACCAACTTTCTTCCTTAGGGCTGTTTGTGACCACAGCAGAGTCAAGCAAGTGGATTCAAAGCCAGAACTCTGCACCCAAATGACAGCCTTTAAGTTTATTTTGATTGCTTACATCCACCTACAGAAAAGCAGATCATACAAAATAAAATAAATAACCACAACAGAAGGCATCCCTCGGCTATGACCTGTAATATTCACTGAATGTATTTACTGACGTTAATACCCTATACTACTATATAGTGAATACATGATTAAACCTTCACTAAAAATAATGAACTAAAGATAAATATAAATATAAGACCCCATACTTTCTTACCACAGGTGAGGGTACCTACCTCTCACCTGTACCAGAACCCCAGACCATTCAAAACAGGCTGAAAACATACTTTGTTTCCCTGGAAGTCCTAGTTTATTCTCAGTTGCTACCCGACCCATGTAGGCTCAGGTTCTTAAGAACTCCAAAGAGTTCTGTGTTGTTTGATGATGCTGGCTCAGGCCATAGGGACCTGATATGCTGCTCACTGGTGGGTGTTTCATCTTCACTCAGTACTTTGATGACATGGGGCAGGTAGAGATGGGTTTGATTCCTGCAGAGCTTCTTAGGGCCACTGCTGTCACATGCTTACCATTGAGTATCTGGGCAAGTGCCACCAGATGACCTGAACAGTAGGCTCCGGCCATTACAGAAAATGAACTGCTTCTCCCAGCACACAAATATCTTGCTAATTAGCAATTAGCTATTAAGGGAAAAGAAAGGAAGATGAACTGGGGATCTGAAATAGTCTCCTAAGAGACAGTGGGTGAGGGGGCTCAGCAGCACTTAATGTAAGCCAGATAGAAAGTGGCTTCATTGGGTCCAATGTCTCAAGCCGTTTTCCTAAATGTTTGAGATTCAGCAGAGGACCCCAGTGCATTCTGCCAAGTGCTTTTCCCTTTAATTTTTAAATGCATTCAAATTTCAAGGGGAATTTAATCCGTATGTTTCTGGTTCTTTTACACTTAACTCATCAAAATGTTGTTCTTTAAGAGCTGTTTGATCTGTAAGGCTTATGAGCCTTTGTTATAAGCCTTTTCAAAACCTCTTTCCCCTTTTTGAATCAGCAAATGGAATTGTGCCAATTTTGAATGGGATTTGAATAAGAAAAGTCCAACTTTAGGATTAAATGCAGAACCGCAAGAATATCCGGAGCTGGCTTTGCAGAGGGGCACACTTGACTCTTGCATGAGAGTCAGGGCACCACTAGCATCACAGGGACTCCAACACATGGAATGAGGCATGGTGAGGCAGCCCAGAGAAGGAAGTGATGTGAGTCAGGGGCCCATGTTTTAGAGAACCAGGAGACCTTAGCATTAGATGCTGGCCAGCTCTCCTTCCTGCCCAGAAACATCTGTGACATGGTGAGAATTACAATGCCAAACACAATAATAGCCAACACTCATGGATACTCGACCTACCACCCATGATTGTCCTGGGCTCTTATGTGCATCTCCTCTCTGAATCCTCATCAGAACCCTAAGGTAGGTATACTGGCAATAAAAGCATAGAGAAGAGCTTAGGGTACAGAATCGGGGGACATGAGTTTGAATCTACAACCATCATTTATAAAGTCCAGTGCATGAGGAAGGCCTTTAATACTCAGATTGTACTTCCACTTGATGCTGCCCCCAGTGCTGTCACTGATGATGCTGGTGCTATTGTTCCACTGATGGGATTAACAGCTCCTCCTATGGACTTGCTTCCCCTTTGCCCTGTTCTGGTTACATTTTCTTGACACATGAACACCGAGAATGGTGCTTTAGCTTGTTCTAGAGGACGTGTAGCCCACGTGAAACACAGAGAAACCATATTGCCTTTGATTTTTCTACTTCATGTTCATGTTCCCATTTTTCTAACATGTTCGGATAATCCACCTACTTTTGGGCAGCCACAAAAGTGTTTCATTCAAGTGACAACTCACTTAAGATTTGCTTTTACGAATTGTGTTTAAGGCAATGCTCCACGACCTGTCCTTCTGTAGTTGATTTTTCTTTATTTTAAAATGTATTGCTTTCTCATGTGCTTTGTTATGAAAAATGAGTATGGATTTAATAGGGAAAATTTATTCTATACAGAGCATTTTGATGGTAAGTTCAGAAGTGGTCAAAGTAGAAGACTTTCATACAATCCTGTTCACAAAACTAAATTCTGAGCTCCTGAATTCTAAGCCTTCAGAGCCTTTTCCTGAACAGTCATTGTGAAGCTCAGGGAAGTTTTATCATGATAGAATGCTGATAAAAATCAATGGCCTCGGTCCTCCCATTGGGCAGGCACTGAGAGTGTGCCTCTAGCCTGCATAGGACATCTTTTAATTTGCCAAGTGACTAAATGTGCAGTCACTACAGAAGGCATCTACCAGCTGTGCCCACATGGCCCACTCAGCTGGACTGCTTTTCAAGAGCAGACAGGCTTATCCTGGTACAAAACCCCATGCCAAAAAGATCATCACCAGGTCTGAGCACTTGCACATAATCCCCAGCAGCCAAGAGTGGACAACTCTGCTTGACAAAGGCAGCTCTCATCCTTCAGGCCAACAGGCAGCTCTGCCTGATTCTGGACACTGCGCTAAAATGCCTGGACCCAGGGGTGAGTGTCAGCCCCACTGATGATGCTCGCCATCTGTCCACTTACCGTCTACCTGCACTTCATCTCCATGTTTCCAATGGGCTCTGTGGAGCCTTTTAAGCTTCACTGACCCATACAGTCTGTGAGTTGGGCAGTCTCAGCAGGTTTGTGCTTAACCTCAGATCTTTTCAAATGCATCTCCATGGAAATTTCTCTTGTTAACAGCCATTAGTGTGGATTTTAATCTCAGAAAGCTGTGAAATGTATTTGTTTCATAGGTTGTTTTTTTCTGAGTGGCCGCGTGGAGATCTAATAGTGGGCAGCTTATGGCAAGTGAAAGTGAGGAGACTTGATTAAGCAGCAGCACTTGTGTTCCTGCCGTACACCAAGCCCAGTGCTAGCTACATATAGGAATAATAGAACATGTTAAGACAAAGCTGTCTGTCCTCTACCCATGCCCGAGGGCCATTTAATGTGAACTGTGGGAGAAGATTCTAGGGAGGGAAGTAATACATGCATATTAAAGAATATGTAAATAGATGCTCAAAAGCTTAGTATGGGGTGTGAAATGAGGAAGAGCTCACTGATAAGCAGGGTATTCCAGAATAGGGTCAAACCCGGGCTTTTCAGCTCATTGGGGTCTAGATTACTACACGAAAAGTGTCATTTTGGAATGACGGTGGCTCATCAGGAACTTGTATATTATAAACCAAATGTACAAACACACAGAGAGACACAGACATTCATAGATACACACAGACACACAGAAATACACACACATCACACGCCACACAGACACACACACACACACACGCCAGGCATCCACATTTCAGTCTCATTTAATTATCATTCCTTTATTCATTCCCTCATACTGACTGCCTCTCTTTGTCATGGAACTCAGGGCCTATGTATGCTAAGCAAGGAATCTATCATTAAACTACCTACCAAGCTCCCTAAATCTTTTTTTAGTCTGTAACAGAACTTTGCTAAGTTGCTCAGACTAGCCTTAACTTGACTAACCAGACTAGCCTTTATTCTGCAGCCCAGGAAGACTTTGTACCAGAGATCCTCCTGACACAGCCTCCTAGGAGCTAGATTTGGGGGATTATCACAGCAGCTGTCTTCTAGTGTGCTAATAATGAAAAGCTATGTGGCTGCTGGTTCCAGTCATGATGTTCATTGCCTTCTTTCTAGTAGGGCCTTCTTTCCTTTCTCCATATGATGGTTATGAAACGGGAAGAAAGAGGGTCCCCTAGAGGGTTCTTAGTCTCATTCATCAAAGAATTTAAGAATGGACCCAAATGGAAGCTTTTACAATTTTATTAGAATCTTAAAGAAAAATCCTCAGGGCAGGCAAGCTGGTAATCTTGGCAGCCGCCTTGAGGAGGTGAATAGTGGGAAGAAGTGAAGAATATCATGAAGCGAAGCAGGTTTAGAGCCTGCATGGAGGTCAGACATGTGACTGACTTGCAGCCACATGGCTGGGAGAAGGAAGCTTTAGAGAAAAAGTGAAGAACTACAAGATGCTAGGGGCCGCCTAAAGACTTAAAGAATGTTTAGAAAGAAGGGCATGAAGAAAAAAAGGAGAAATTACACTTTCCTGAAGAGTTCAGGAAAGTGGACAGACTTACGGAGACCTACATGGCAGTGGCTGGTCTGGAAGTTCTGTGTGGATCTGAGCTAGTTCCAGGCAGGAAATATTCACTACCTTATTAACACACCAGGTATTCTGCCCATCTATTTCACATAACTTCAGGTGAACCTGCCTTCCTGGGAGCGGTTCTATCACCAGGTGATTGACCAGTGAGACTGGAAACATGGGTCCTCCAAAAGATAGACTAGACATTTTTATAGTCTGGACCAGTCAAATTTATGGGGCTCTTTGGTATTCTAACAGTTGTAGACTATTTCAAAGTCCTGTGTGTCACTTCAGATATAGAAACACTTGTCTGAAATGGTTTCCCTAACAACCTTCAACGTGCAGTGGTCTGATCGATGGCACCCATCATGAAAAGCATCTATGTTGCATGCATTTCATGCAGTGTTCTATGGTGTGTTAGGTACTCTCCCATATGCTTTATATATTGGGTTTTAATTTTTCAGTTAATGTACAAAATAATAGGATTCCTTATGACCATCTCAGGCATGTGTATCGTTGTACTTGGTGAATATCTGTTTTCCCATTATCCTTTTTTGTGTCTATGAATATTGTTTTGTGTGACTTACACAACACCGTTGGAGGGTAGGAATCATTGTCCCCATGATGTATAGAGAAACTGTAACTTTCTTGAAGGAAGACCGTTGATCAGGGATGGAAGGAAGCTGTTAAGCAGGTGAGCATTTAAATAATGTTCTATGTGTAAACACATAGCTATTTGCAATTAACCTTGAATTGAACCCCTTTGACCCATCACAATCTCCCTCCTGGCAAAGAGTATCGTACTGCAGAACTCTGAGTCACAGAAGAAGTTTCTAAATATTATGGTCTTTCCCCCTGCTCAGAGCTACTGCTGCCCTGGGTAGTAACATATGAGACCAGCTCCCCTCCTAGGCCATTATGTTCCTCTGTGCAGTGAGCTTCACTTCTCTATTAATGTTCTATCCCATGGTCACTCTTCATCGTTAGGGCCATACCCAAGGTTCCCTGGTACTTAGTCACTAATTCAGATACTCTATATGCTTGTGCTTCCAAGTCTGCTCCATCAGCTACTTCTCTGCTGTGACTCACTAGAACTCAAGCATTTTCTGCCACCATCCTTACGAATCAGCTTTGCCCTTCCTTCACTTCTTCCCCATCGAGCCTGGAGACAGAAATCCATGGCTTCACCCACCACTGTAAACATCCTGAATTCCTTACCATACTGCCCTAGATCAGGCCTTTCTCGCAAAATGCAACCCAAAAAAAAAAAAAAAAAAAAAAAAATCATAGGAACTTGTATTTGCTGATGGAGAGAAATTGGGCTTCTTTTTTAAAAAAATATTTTATTATTTTTATTTTATGCATATGAGTGTATTGCCTGCATGTATGTGAGTGCACCCATGTCCCGCAATGCTGCTGAGGTCAAAAGAGGGCTTCGGATTCCCCTGGAACTGGAGTCAAGGATGATTTGTAGCTGTCATGCGGGTGCTGGGAATCGAACCCGGGTCCTCTGCAAGAGCAGTCAGTACTCTTTTTTTATATAATTTTTAAAAATTTAATAACCACATGATTAGAAGAAGTATTTCATTACAGCTTTAACACTTTCAGTAACAATTTCCAGAGCAAGGATACATCTCTTTCAAAAGTGGCTGTAAATTTTTAGGTTCACAATTGAATTAACACAGTTACACAATATCGAACTCAGTATAAACCTTGTAAGACATAAAATTGAATGAGTTTTTACCCTT
>NW_008356058.1:1218500-1255038 GCF_000622305.1 Nannospalax galili
TAAAGTCATCAGGTAGATTTCACTGGTAATGTTTATCACCTCTACTATTTAACATGAAGTAAATTTTTATGCTTCCTCCTCAAATATAAGGCTTTTTAAATTTGTTGATCTTTTTGTGTGTGTATTATACAGAACATCCCACACAATCTTATTCATCTATATACCCACTTCCCAAATGGCACCCTCCCATAGCCCCCCCCCCACTGGAGCCCATATACTCTGTCATCCCTGTTACTGTCCACTGTGTGGTCAGCACCCCCAGCCATTCCCCAGTGCTTTGTCCTTCTGCTGAATCTAGTCAGCCTATCTAGAGATCCTTGTTTCAGGAAGATAAGATGTTCCTCATCTAGCAGCAATCAGTTGTCACTATTCCTTTAGATAAGATTGGAGTCTGCTGTTCATTTTCCCAGTTTTATGCTGGGTTACTGTCTGGGAGTGTTTTGGGCCACCCTGGCCAATAACTCAAAGGAAGGTATCTCCTGTCTGGCATTGTTTCTTGTTATGTAGCCTTTAGCTATACAAATTGACACTTAAAAAATTATATTGACCTCATTAATCTTTGGTTATACTTTCCTTTTGGGTGTTTAAGACCCTACATTTGGCCCAGATAAACCAATTTATTTTTACTCTTAACGTCATTTGATGATCTGTTGCTCAGGGGTAACATGAGCTTGGGAGGAGCCCCTGGCTCCATTCTTTTACCAGTTCCATCTGTGTGAAGATAAGTCAAAGGTCCTGCTTGACCATGGTTGGCTTCACTTGGAAGCATGGAGGAAATGATTCCTCTGTGTTGACCCTCCTCTTTGTAGATTGGACACTTGTTCAAGTCCATCTGGTGGGGTCTCCATGGCCTCCTTGATCAAGAGGACAGGTGACTCACCACTGTTATAGGACATTTTGAGCGTTAATTTCAGTCAGTACTCTTAACTGCTGAGCCATCTCTCCAGCCCCCGAAAAATTAGCTTCTTATAGTGGTGTCTCTGAATTCATGGTTGCTAGCCTAAGTTAGACATACAAAGCCTGCTGACTCTGTCTCCCTGCCTCTGTCTCCCATTCTATACAGTGGTGATTGTCGGTCTTCTCCATTCTACTTGACCTATTTAGTCCCACTTTTCCCTCTTACTCCAGAGGATTACTCGTCCTATAAATTGATCTTTCTTCTTTGGACAAATCCCTTCTTAGTTTCAACTTAAACAAGAATTTTCCCAAGGAAGTTTTCCCTCATACTTGTGGCCATTTGTGTAATACTTTCATGCATATGTGTGCTTCCCAATCATAGCACAGACCATGTGTGCTTTATGCTTTTATTTTTTACTTTATCACTATTTCTAAGTTTCATGAGTTCAGGCAGCTTCTCTTATATTCCTATGAAACTCATATTTTAGTAGATGTTCAGTTGGTATTTTTGGTCAGGTCTATAATCCAGCTACCCAAGAAGACAGACAAAAGGATTACAAATTCAAGGCTTGCTTGGGCTATAGAGTGAGTTCAAGGCCAGCCAGAGCAATTTAAGTGAGGCCCTGTCTCAAAACAAAAAGGGGGCAGGAGACTGATGTTCCAGCTAGGCTGCAGAGCACTTATGTAGCATTGACAAGGGCCTAGATTGTAAAAAAATTAAAAAAAAGGAAGAAAAAGAGAGAGAGAGAGAGAGAGAGAGAGAGAGAGAGAGAGATAACAAGGGCCTAGATTGTAAAAAAATTTAAAAAAAGGAAGAAAAAGAGAGAGAGAGAGAGAGAGAGGAAGGAAGGAAGGAATAATTTGCTGAAAAATTGGGCAAATGAATGAATGAATGAATGATGAAACGTATACCTCACCATCACACATGTGCTTCATAAGCTACTGCCACGAGCCCTTTCTTTCTGCCTTCTCTCCTGAGCAGAAGCTGCTCTCTCACCCAAAGTTGGTTCTCCTACAGACTTTCTCACTATAGTTATAGAAGCCTTGTTTTATCAATTTTCTCTTTCAGATATCTGTAATCTCTGGCTTTTTACTGTTAGCCTTCAACAGTCCAACACCATCAACTTTATATATTTGAAATCTTTCCTTGAGCTCTTGTCCAACTTCTGTGCTTTTCTGTCACTGTTCCACTCAGCTCCCGGGCATTGTTTATACCTGGTATGACCTTCCAGCTACTCTCCATCCTTTCTCACTGTGCCTGGTCTCCACCTCACTGCTTCTTGGAAATAGCACCCATACAGCTGGCCCACAGCTCTGATGTCTTCTCTAAAGAGGCCTTGAAGAAGCTCACCTGACCAGGTCAGATCACTTAGCTTTTCCCCTCTTCTGGAAACACAGATCTCTGACTTCCTGGCCTATCTGGTTGTTCTTGGAGGCTCTAGCTCTTGTGAAAATCACAGAGCTGTGTTGACTCTTGGGATTCCTTGTCAAGCACATCTTCCCCAGTGCCATGTGTATGCTGATGTCTCAGAAATCCACACTCCAGCCTGCTTTCTCCCTTGATTTCAAATTGCAACCTAGTCCTCGATCTTCATATAGTGACCCAGGTGTAAGTTCAGCAAGTCCAGCACAAGTCTATGGTCTTTTCTCTACTCTTACCCACCCAGAAGATAAATACAAGAAACCCGATGTCACCTACATAATCCACCTCTATTCCCCAAATCTCTGCTCCCTACCCTGGACTTTCTCTCCATTACATCAGCTCTTTTTAATTCCAATGTTTTGATCTCTCATTGGAGTTATTATAAAAATCTCTACCTGTCCTTCACACTCCAGACTGACCCTGACCCAATTCATTTTCTGTGCTGCAGATGAACAAAGCTCTTCAAATAGAAACATGACGCTTTCCTTCCTTTGTAGAATTTTTCCTTGGAGCTCATTGTGTTGGGACAACAGTCTATTCCCTTAACTTGGTTTAGGAGACCCCAAGTCTTCCATTTCCTGATATCCTGTGCTTTTCAGGATACTTCAGTTATTCACCTACACTGTCCCTTCTTCACATTCTATTCTGGCAATACTGAACCAATTCCCATTTCTCCACATGGTTCTTTTTTCTAGACATTGGCATAATGTTTCCTCTACCCTAGACACTCATCAAAAGTCTATTTTAGTAACAGACCTACGATTGGATTAAGAAACAGCTTTGGGTGTAACTGTCAGTGTCTTTCCAGAGTGGGTAAAGATCCATCGGAATGCTATTGGCACCATCTCTTGAGCTGGACTCTTGGACAGAATAAAAGGGGGAAAAGGAGGAAACCAGATGCGCACTGGTATTCCTGCCTATCTGCTTGCTAATTTGCTGAACTGTGACAAGTTCCTGCCACCACAACTGGGATCCTATGTGCCCCTGCATCCATGCCTTCCCTACCATGATGGACTCTGTCTCCTGAACCAACATAGACTTCCACAAGTCGCTTCTCTCAGGTGTTTTGTCAGAGTGATGTGAAAGTAGCATGTCTTCTGAGCCCACAGAGCATGGTGCGTAAGGAAGTGCGTCCTCTCCGGATTCAGCTTGCCAGCTTATTCTTCCATCTGACTCTCCACTCACCGACTCACCCAACAGATGCCGAATCTAGCATTCTTCTCTTGCCTCTAAAGTGCCCTTCGCCTATCTTCATGCCTCATTTCCAGCATCAACTAGCACAGAACACTTTTCCATAACAGACACATGATGCCTCACACACACAGTCTCTCTGTTTAGATGCTGTATTGAATTTTGAAGTTCTTCCATCATGGCAACTTTGCAACTGCTTCCCTTTAACAATTGTGCTGAAAGTCTGCACTCTGAGAACTCATTGTGCTGGATATGTCTTGCTTCTTTATTTATACAAATCAGCAATTGGTGGAATGGCCCATGAGGACTGTGGCAGTGACCATTTTGCATTTGCTTTGGGCTAGTAACTATCATTGCTCCTGGATTATGATGGATTGTAAAAATACAGTAGTACTCTCATGTTTGTTGGCTGGCTGGCTGGCAAGTAGGAAGAATAAATTATCAGGAGAGGTCTCCACTTCCACATCTCATTGTCTTTCTAGTTCATCATCCTCTTCGAGGCTCAGGAAGCCTGAATTTCCACGAGTGACCTGCTCATAACCCACAGGGAACACTAGGAATCTCAGCTGGCACAGTACTTCCTATGCCTGGCTACTCTAGTGTCTCCGTATTACATACCCTGCTGTCAGGGTCCAACCCTCAAAAACCTTTGTCTCTCTTTAAAAAGATCCCAAAAGTGATTTTGAGTGGCATATATCTGAAGGATAGGGCTAGATGAGTGCTACCTGAATTGTGTGGCTAGAATTTAGCAGTCCATTGAGGACACTGGAATCCAGGTGTTGGGAAATAGAAACCCCTTTCAACAGAAGAGCAGCAGGCATCTCTTCCCCTTTTAGTATGATGATTATTATTATTTTTGTGGTTCCCATGGAAACAACCAGAGCTAGAGAACAAAAAAGTCAAGGAGGTTAGAGTGATGAGACAGCCCCCATATGCTTAAGAAGATTGTGTGTCTATGTGTGTCTCTGTGTGTGCATATGTGTGCACACACATACTGCCTTCGCTTTACTCCAGCATGCTGCTGGGTCAGGGGAAATTGTGATGTTTATTCATGGCATTTGTTACAATCAGGCTCAGAAGGCGGCAACTATCAGCTTTCAGCAATTAGGGAGTCTTTGTAATGACAGTTCCATCAGATTAATAGCAGAGGGAGGGAAGCAGAGATGGAGAAGTTCTGAAAGCAAGTCAGAAGAGCGCTAGAGGAAAAGACAGAACTCAGCAGTTAGTGTGTCTCTGACTCCCTCCTTTCATCCTGGTGGGATTATGATGGGTACTGCCCATAGGGCTTCAGTGTGATGGGCCCCAGGCAGCTACCAGCAGGCCTTGGGAGGTTTCATCTGCTGCTCTATCATCAGCACCTTCCTGCCTTTCTGTCTTTGCCTCACATTGTGACTAGAAGAGAAGATAGCCCAGAGCTATATCAAAATGGGCAAAAGTAATGTCAACATCAGGGCTCACCCAGGAGGCAATCCTCCATCATGTCTTCCTGCAGCTCTGAAGACTGGCTTACTTCCTCCTCAGGTCAAGTTTGACTCCAGTGTTTAGGAAGCATTAGGCTCTAAGTGATGCCTCAATCACAAAGGTAAGAAACAAATTTGGAATCCCTGAACTGAGATGGAATTCATTATTGGCAGTTG
The DNA here is from genome assembly GCF_000622305.1 of Nannospalax galili. Lineage (NCBI taxonomy): Eukaryota > Metazoa > Chordata > Mammalia > Rodentia > Spalacidae > Nannospalax > Nannospalax galili. The sequence goes on from NW_008356058.1 coordinate 1,223,649, forward strand.
AATTGAGAACACAAAAGACAGAAGCAAAAAGGTATCTGTGACCAAGACAGTGGCTTGTCCACCTAACCCTGTCCTCTTCAGTAGTGTGTACTGATGTCAGGAAAGCTGAGGACTTCATTTCCAGCATTTGGTGTCTGGGTGGAGCCAAATGATTGGTTCTCAACCTTGTATTGACATGTGTCATTCACAGATGTCACAGCAGCTGCTATCAACCTGCAGGATAGTATTAGACTGTTGTGGGATTGCAAACTCATGCAGCCTCTATGGAAAACAGTGTGGAGAACTCTTAAAAAACTAAAAATGAACCTACCATATGACCTGGTTATACTACTCCTTGGCATATACCCAAAGGATTCATCCTACTGAAGAGACACTTGTACAACCATGGTTGTTACTGCTCTTTTCACAATAGCTAAGAGATGGAAGCAACCTAAGTGTCCCTTAATTGATGAGTGGATAATGAAAATGTAGTTCATTTATATGATGGAGTTCGAGTTCTATTCAGCAGTAAAGAAAGATGAAATAATGAAATTTGCAGGTAAATGGATGGATCTAGAAAACTGCTATACTAAGTGAAGTAACAGAATCATAAAAACAAACAATGTATGTTCTCCCTCATATGTGGTTCCTAGTACCAAATCCTTTTAAATTCCAGGTCCTTTTAATAAGAAGATGCTATACAGCAATCCCTTCTGCATGAAATAACTACCATCATCATGACTTCGTCTGAGCCTGATGGCTAAACATAGCCACAATTGGGCTTGCTGATGGCTGTGCTCATTCATTAAAGGAGTGACAAGCAGGGTCACTAGACCCTCACCTGAGTATCCAGCTACTCTTCCCAGCCAACTAGTCCAGCCTTGGAAGACAAAAGAAAAATGAGGAAGAACCCAATAGATGGATGCTTTTGGAAGCCCTTGTCAAGAAACTCTAATAGACTTTCGTATGAACATTTGAAAATTGCCCTGTTCTGACTTTTTTCTAGTTCCCTCCCTAGAACTTGTAATGCTAATTACTCTTGCCTTTACTTCTGCTTCACATCTCCTATTCATGATTCAAGGACTTTCTTCTCCCCTTAGAGACAAGAGTTATGCAATCTGGGAGTCTTTTAGATAGACCCGCGGAAGGGGTACTCCAATTGCCTCACCCTGCGTCCCTGTTCAGCATGGAAGAAGCCAGAGCTTCTGTCCCTATTCTCTATTGGCAATTTGGGTAACCCCTTCAAAGGATGGCATGATAATAATAGGAGGTAAGAATTGGCTAGGCAGTTAGGGTAAAAAAGCCCCAAAGAAATGTAGCCAGTTTCTTGGCTAAAAGTCAAAATGTCCTTGGGCCTGCTAGCAACACACTCTGTTCCAAAGGCCAAAAATGTCAAAATGTCTAAAGTTTTTTGGAGCTTGTATCTAGTTCTTAAAAGATTTTAGGGTTACCTCTTCAGAGGGGGGAATGTTGGAGGCACCTTATATGCATGTGTGAAATTCTCAATAAAGTTTTTGTAAAAATTAAAAAAAAAAAAAATGAAGACATCTGGACTGGTGAGATGGTCCAGCAGTTAAAATCACTGACTGCTTGTGCAGAGGACCCAGTTTGGATTCCTAGCACTCACATGGTGACTCACAATGCCATGCTCCAGGGGAATCCAATGCCCTCTTCTGGCTGCTGCTTGCATTGCATGCACAGATGCACTTACATGCATGCAGAACACCAACACACATAAAATAAAAACAATTTTTTAAAAAGGGAAGAACTAAGCCGGGTGTGGTAGCACACACCTGTAGTCCCAGCACTTGGGAGGCAGAGGCAGGTGGATCTCTGTGAGTTCAAGGCCAGCCTGGTGTACATAGTGAGTTCCAGGCAGCTGGGGCTACAGGGAAACCCTGTTTCAAAAAGACCAAAAATAAAAATAAAAAAAAAAAAAAAGGGAAGAGAAGAACTACCACGAGCCTGGACTGCTTAAAGCCTGCAGAGAAAGCCCACCTGCCCAGTCCTTCCTACTGAGGAAGGCATCACTATGAACCATAAGCCCCAAAAGCTCTTCTTATGTGTTAGCCTTGGGAATGTTGAGTTTCCATCTTAAGCACTTACTACTACTATAGAAAGTAAAACATCCCTTTGTACATTGGAGAAAGCAAGTGTTGCCTCTTAGCCCCAGATTGTCATTTCAGCCCCCTTAATCGACCACCGCTCTGCTCTGACAGAGTGATCAAGCTGTAGTGACACATTCTGCCTGACAGACCCTTTTCTTCCTCTCCTGCAGGCTGCTGCCTGTAACTTTCACTTCGTAGGCTTATTTTTCCCTTAAATAATTTTTCCCTATCTTTCTGACCAGCGGTCTTTGATTGTGAGAAGCAACTCAGTTACACATTACCAGAGTAACAGAGTGTGTTGTAATTGGCCAAGAATCGGTCTTGAAATGTCAGGGAAGGATTTATTTCCCAGCGCTACCTCTCTAGGTGCTAATTTTGCTATAGGCTGCTGGATAATGGTTCCCGTTCACAATGGGCAAGAGTTCCTAATCAGAATCCAGGGCTGTAATTGGGTTGAAGGGATTTTAAATCATTAAAGTTGCATTTAGAAGGGGAATAGAAATAGAACCCCCAAGATTGAATGACTCACTTAGTATTTAATGAGAGAGTCATGGAGTATTACTTATAATATTCTCTTAATGACCTTACAAGCAATGCAACTCCCCTACCCTCCAGGGTCTGTTCACAAGGCGCGCTTCTAAAGTCTCAGACCCACCACTCCGGAGCAATTAATTACTGACCCATCAAAGAACGATGGGCTCTGCTCGGCCAGGAGAAGCACTGATTTCCTTCCCCACTGTCTCCTCACTCTCCATCTTCCCACTGCCTTGTGCAAGGACTGGCCAGGAGGGGAACCACACCATAAATCATCATGCAGTTTTTGGAAAGCCCAGCTCACTATGAGAGCCACAGGCTGGGGAGAGTACTTTGGCGGGTGTGAGAGGATGGGGCATTGGAAGCTGGATGTGCAGGCTCTGAGGAGAGCACAGTCTATAGACTTCAGAGACTGTTCTCTGCTGTTTCCATCTGGGCACGAGTGTGCCAGTTCGCCTGATCTCCACGGTTAGTTTAGTTCCTTAATGACTCAATCTCCATATTGCTGGGTGTGGTGGTTAATCTTGATTGTCTGCTTGATTAGATGGAGAAGCACCCAGGTGATTAGAAAGGCACTCTTCTGGGTGTGTCTGTGAGGGCATTTCCAGAGAAGATTAACTAAAAGGAGAATATTCTCTAGGATTCTCTCTGACCATGGGGGCCTCCTACTGTGAACTGATGATCCATGAGACAAAAAGAGCGAATGTGTTCTCTGCTTTGTGGACCCTTTACCACCACCACCACTACCTTGATAGTCTGAAATACCTACACACCGCATACACACACACACACATGTGCACGCACACACACATACACAAACATACCACCACCACCATTATAGACTGAACTCTCTGCAAGCATGATTAAAATACATTCTTCTAGGGAGATGGCTCAGTGGATAAAGCACTTGAGAAGTAAACATGAGGATCTGACTTTGACTTCCCAAAACCCATGTAAAGCTGGGCCCAGTAGCATGTTTCTACAACCCCAGTGTGTTTACAGAGAGAAGGAAGGCAATTCCCAGATGCTTACAGGCCAGGTGGCCTGGCATATTCAGCAGAGAACTACAAAAAGACCCTGTCTCTAACAGGGTATGTTGTGAGGACCTGAGGCTCAGTGGCCTCCTCAGACTCCAGTGCCACTGACCTGAAGTTCATTGATTCCTGAGGCTGTCCTCTGGCCCCCACAGGCCTGCCATGATATGTGTGCTGGTATTCCACACATATACACATATATTAACATTCATGATACACAAACCTACAAATAAGTAAAATAAAATAAATCTTCCATTTAGTGACTTGGCTCAGGCATTTTGTCACAGCAATGCAAGGCCTGACCAACTCCCTGGGTACACACAAGACCAACCACCAGAATTACAGAGCAAATGAGAGAATGGTAAGAACCCGTTTTGTATCAGGCCTTGCCCATGATGAGTCCTGGAATCACGGGCATGCTGCTGTCTGACTTATGGTGGGAAGAAAACAGTGGTAGCTTCCCTTAATGTGACTGTGAGCAAGGATCATAACCAGGCTCCATAACTTTACTTCAGGTAGTATGCAGTGCTGGCATTTATTCTGAACATCATCTCCAGGCAGCTCTGCAAAGCCACAAGGCTGAACTCTTTAGGGTGATTGTAGAAGGGCTGCCTAAGGTGCATGTACATGTTCAGAAACGGCCTAACCCTACTGATGGAGTGGGTGAGCCATGCATGCCTGCTAGTTGTATTATCGTGCTTCCGTCTCCCAGGATCAGTTTGGGAACCGTTATAAGTTGATCTGGATGAGTAGCACTGGAATCTGGGGAGGCCACTGATCCAGAGTCAGCTGTACTTGGCCATTGGTCTCTCATCAGACAGACTGTTGGTAACACTCATACCACATTGGATGGGTTGCCAGGGCACCCCTCTGGTACAGTGGGTCATGCCCTAAAATCACAAAGAACACTACAGAAATGACCTCCAGTACTCAAAGTACACTAATATGACCCCTCAAGTCAAGTCAGTCAGGAAAGGTTTTGACTTGAGAATGTTTGTGGAAATCTTGTCTGGAAAGTATGGAAACTTCATGAATACTCATGGAAACAGTTGACTGCATAAAACGTTTGTTTGCTTGTTTTTCTTTAAAAACTTGTATGTTTCATTTAGGAAACTGAGGAGAGAAAAACCTTCTACAATGGGAAAAGGGACTGGCATTTGTGGAGTTTCTTCAGCTAAGCAGATTGCAGACTGGCCATGGCATAGAAATGAACTTGTGCTATGCGTGGTGGCACGGGCTTGTATTGTTAGCACTGGGTAGACTGAAGCAGGAAGGTCACAAGTATGAAGATAGCCTGTGCCCTGTATTAAGACATTATGTCAAAGGAAAGGAAGAAAAGGAAGGAGAAGAAGAGGTGAAGAGAAGTAAGGAGAGAGGGAAGAAGGAGAAAGGACGAGAAGAGTAGAGAGAAGGAAAAAGAAAGGAGAGAAGGGAGGGGCAGGAAAAGAGAAAGCAAAGTAGGAGGAAGGGAAGGAGGGATTGAGGGAGGGAAGGAGAGAGGGAAGAGGAGGGAGAGGGCGAGAGAGAAGAAAAAAGAAAGGAAAGGAGGAGGAATGAAGGACGGGAGGAAGGGGGTAGGAACTAGTTTCCTGAGTCCATTTGACCCCTACGTAACAGCACAGACGTTGAGATAGACTAAAGTTTTCTCTCTACCCCTTTGCTTCAGTCTAATTAATGCAAACAATGATGTGTGACAAATACCTTATGATAACATTTGTTATTATTAATATCCATTTAGCCCATTAGAAAGGTGGCATCATTTGGAAAGTTAAAACAGCTAGGCTAGTCTTTAATTATGAGGTGTTGACTGATTTAAATTTAGTAACTGAAAGCATCAGTAGTTATACTGCTGGCTTACCAAAAAATACAAATGATAAATGTCTGCTTCGTGCAAATCAAAGCTGAAACAATGAGATATTGTGTGTGTGTGGAAGAACATGCTGTGCTTCATGTGATTAGGCTTGTTCCCCTGAAATTGTGAGTCACAACAAATCTAACAGTGTCTTCATTGCAGAAAGGTTCCATCCTGCTGGACTCCTGCACAGACTAGTGTGTGACAAATCTTTGGCGTTGCAACCGTGTCATTAGCTCATGCATTCTGACCCTTCCCACGTCCGTTTTTCTTAGGAAGGGGCCACCTCTATAAATTTGATGTTGACTACTAACATGCCCCTTTACAGGCCGCAGTTGTTACTTATGTAGATGTTAGGATACTGAGATTGCATCCGAGGCAACACGTCTCAGTCACTCCCAGGCTGTGGCTCTCTCCAAACTCTAATGCCGTTGTTTTTCACATTGACTTTTCAATATTTAATTACAATTCCAGGCAGCTCTTGTCTCTAGCCCATAGAGAATTTCTTGAGAATTGGAGAACTGACCTCCTGTGAGTAAGCATGGCTCTTGAAGTGCAAAGGTTGCTTAACCCACAGCCTCTTTGTACATGTTCTTCTGAAATGCTGCCTCAATCTGGGGATCATAGCTTAGCCTGCAAAACGTTCCATATTTCAGTCTCCATGTCTCCTTGGCCAGGTACACTGTGTAGTGAGGATCCTGTGCAACTAAACATGGCTTCCCTCCTTTGCTACATCCTGGACTGTTTTGATCACAACCAGGGCAATGTCCATGGAATCTGTTATATATTCACATGAACAGTACATTTATGTTCGATTGGGCATGATAATGTTGTCTTGTTTATAACAGCAGCAGCTCCCTAGAAGCTGGTTGGGGCCCTAGCTGTTTACAGCTGGAAGATACTACCCTTATCTTCTTGCAGCCACCTGTTTTTTAGAGATCATGTCTTAATTAACTCTCCTGTTATCGAAGCTGAAACTATAGCAACATGGCAAAATCAAATTGTTAATGAAAGATAGAGGGAAAGAGCAAACCCTACTGACCAGGTAAAGGAGCTCTGAACCCTCGAGAGGGGCCAGAGGCTGGCTGGAGGCTGTGTTCTGAGCTTTGGAAGAATGAAACCACACGCCATTCCACACAGAAGAAGACTAAAGTGCTTCTAACCCTGTGGTGTTCAAATCATTTTAATGCCACAAAAAAGCAGCTTATTTTGCTGCTGTTCAACATATGAGGATATTTTCTAATCTGTCTTATTTATTTCATTTTCAAATTGTTGATTAAAACTAACTCAGTTGACTTCATGCCCTCATCCCCATCAAACCCACATCGTGGACATAGGAGAATTGCGGGTTCTCATCTAAGTCCTCCATTTTGAAGTTTAAGACAGACGGATGGAGGGACTCACCTCGCCTAGATCATCAGTGGACGTTCTTCTTCAGCTTTCAGCTGACTCTGGCAACTCCTCCACAGCAGCCCCCTGCACAGCCATCAGCACTAAATTCAGCCAACCTAAGAAGCAGAACTCCCGGGGGACCCTGCTGCTGTTTGGATAATGGCCTGAGCACCTATGTAATGAGCCTTGCCCTGAGTGCTTTCTGGAGGGGCCAGGCATTTGCTTTCTCAATGGGAAGTGTTTGTGACAATAGGCCCTTAACGCTTTCTGGTATATTCCCATCCCAAAGCAGCAGAGGGTGCCACAGCCTCCCATCCTGCTGTTCCTCGCCAAACCTTCCAATCCTTGCCCTTCTCATGCCTTACCTAGCTCTCTTCCATTTTCCCCCAAACTGGACTAAGTCCTCCTGCGGATACTAACGTCCTTTGAGCCACTAGACTAAAATAATAAACAGTCTTTCTTATAGGGGTAATGACTACAAATTAAAGTTGAAATCCTGGATTCCAGGGCAGACATTTTTTTCTCATTTCCCCTGCTTGGTTGGATTGGCAGTTTTAGAGCACGGTAAGAAGTGTTTCATTGAAAGCCACCTGGTTGAGAGACACACCCACCTGCCTCTTCCCTGTCACTCCTGGAAGCAATCTATGGCCTAACGGAGTTTGTTTAGTACCTTGCTGCAAGATTGATCGTCATGGTTGATAAAATATGCACTTGGTGTTGTTTTTCTGAGTGGAGATTGATTCGGAGGCTGGTTAGCCAGCATCCACAGGATCTGGCCCTGGCAGATGAATAATCAAGTTGGAGGGGAGCATAGACCCAGACAGTAGCAGGTTCCGTTTGCATATGCAAGCCCCTAGGAGTTGTGCTACCAGCACCTGCTTCAGGGATGACTGAACTGCCAGATCTGGAATTGGGGGTGGGGAGGAAACCCAGCCTTCTCCATTAACTTCTGAGGCAAACATTGCCTCCATTTCTCCTGTACAAGGTATTTGTCCACAGAGGGATTCAAATGACTCCATTACAGAAGCCCAAACTCTCGAGCAGGCTGCCTTGTGGCTGCCGTCTTGGGATGGTTGTGTTCTCTCCCTGCTGAGGGAATCTCTGCTTTCTTTTCTCTGAGCACTCCCCCACCCTCCCATACATACACAGACTCTGTGTTGAGATGTGTGAGGTGAGCTATCAGCTGCAGTTTAATGATGAGTATCACTGTCAGACTTTACAAAATGGAATTCCATCCGATGGTGAAGGTAGACTTCTGCATAGAAACTACAGAGGAGAATATGACAGCTTTTTTAATCCAGTTATCAAAGCATTTGCAGTTCAAAGCAGGTGAAACAATAATATAATCTTAGTGCTGAATGCTCATTTGTTTCTGAGTGTTTCAATAAATAAAATGGCGGGGGAAATGAAAGCAGACCTGTTGTCTCCAACCCACTAAATTTAATATCCAGGCTATTGACTGACAGCTTTTTATCACCATAATTAGTATGGATTGTTCCTGAGGCCATTGATCAGCCTTCCTACCTCTATGGACTTCAGTTGCTGTTTTCTTCCTCTCTGGCCCTCCCCATCCTTTATTTCAATATTGATCGTGACAGTGGTGTTCCACCACAGAGAGGCTGCTCACTCAAACAAAAGAAAACTTAGAGTGGAATCACTCTTCTCTTTCCTGCTGACCTGTGACTTGACTCCTTGGTAGCAGTGTCTTTCCTCTCCTCTATCCTGCATGGCTTCTTCTGGGTGGAGCTGCACTTCGTCAGCCATGGAGCCTGTGATTAGTAAATGCCTGTCCAATGAATGAATGTCCCTATTCACTATGACCAGGTCTAGTATGGAATTAGGTAGACTGAAGGACATAATGCTGCAGACATTTGAGTAAGCGTGGCTGTGGTGTGGACATTTGAGTATGCATGGTACCGTGTAGTCCATTCCATGTAGCATGGGCCGGAGCCCAAAGCGTTATTTCTTCTCACCAAGTTCTGCCAGTTTGATATTACCCCTTCTCATGCTATCTGTGTCTCTATTACTGGGGATATACTTACTTTCCTCACTATCTCTCACCTTAACTATGGCAAGGATTTATTATCTCGACTCCCTTCAATCCTGTCTTGCCAGAGCCTCACCTTCTATCCTCGAATCTCACGCACAGTGGCAAGGAGGACTGGGCAAAATGCAGACTCTCATCTATGCTGTGAGTTTCTGGACACAGCGCTCTTTAATCCAGCTCTTCTTGCCCAGCTCTCAGCCCCATTTTCCAGCACTCTACTCTGGTGTTTAACACCAGAAGGTGGAACTGCCTGTTGTCGCTTTTACTCTTTGCCGGTATTATTAAGCCCTTTGTTTTCACTCTTCTTTCTTTTGCCTGTGTCGCTCTCCATCATTTTTCTCCTTGGCTGCTCTTTCTCATCCTTCAGGGATTAGCTCTGAGAGCACCTGATGCAAGAAGCATTTTTTTCTTGAGATTTTAGTGTAGGTACTTTCTCCCTTATTGTTCCAGCCAGCAGAAGAGATGGGCAAATGTCCTTTCCGAAGGTGAGGAAGTAGCAAGGAATCTGCTGTGGTTTGAAGCGTCCCCCAGATTCAAGTTTCTGAAGCTCTGTCCCCACTGTAGTGGCACTGAGAATTGGCAGAACCTTAGGAGGTGGAGCCTAGTGGGAGGGAATTAGGTCTTTGGGGTGGTGCTCTTGGAAGGGGTTAATACAGGCCTCACAGAGTGAGTTAGTTCTCCTAAGACTGGGTTGTTATAAAGCCAGGCCACATACACGTTTGGCCCCTCTTCCATGAAGCCGTTTCTGCCTCCACTGTGTCCTAAAGCAATCTAAAAGGAGTGTATCACAGGCAGAACACCTGGGGCTGCTCCATCAGACTTTCAGCCTCCATAACCTTGAGTCAAATAAACATTTTTCTTTATGAAGTTCCCAACGTTGGCTATTTCATTAGAGAACAGAAAGTGGGCTAAGATAACATCTTTCCCTAAAGAATTTATACATTACAACTGGTTTACATTCTGTATTGTGGAAGAGTTTTGCAACCTGCACAGTAAAATGGCGTTTTCCTATTGGTCTTCCTAATGGAATTTTATTCTGCCTCATTTTGTGGTAAGATCAGATAGTCAACATAACTTTCCTGAAGGACATTTCCTAAGCAGAGGAAATGCTAAACATTTCTAGACGGGTCCCTTGAGCCAGTGATGGTGTGGCTGCCCTGCTGTGTTGGTGACAGCCCCCTGCTTCTAGGGCTACGAGCAGCATGGAGCTTGTCTCCACACATTCTTGGTGCTCCAGACTCCCCCACACTCACAGGTGCTTGCACACATCATATGCCTCATGTCAAGCCATTAAACTAAGTGCAACTCTCCTTCAGAACTGAGCATAGCAGAGCCAAATTGGACTGTAAAGGCCTTTCCTTCCTTGGCCCCAGGGAGCCCATGGCATCTACAATGCAAATTGGCCCTATGAAAAGCAGAGTGTGCCAGGTCTTGCCTTCATCTGGTCCCCAACCTGCTTAGTGAGGAACATCCACGGCAGATGTTCCTGGAGGTGACCCCCCAGATGCACACAGAACCTCCTCACTCGGCCTTTCTCCAAGCTTATAGAAGATGCATTTGACAGAGTGATACCAACTGGCACATCTTCTCAGCCAGATTGGAATCTGTCCCCTCACAGTCTTTGGGGGTCCATTGTGGTTTCAAGTAGAGCTTGCAGAAGGCAGGTGGTTCTTAGCTGCATGGCCTTTCCTGCCTTTGCTCGTATGCTGGCATTTCTGAGTGCAGACATTCCGATGTTGTTGGAGCCTCACTACAGACTCTGCCTTGAGCTCAGGAACTTTGATATTTTCAGGTCTTTGAAAATGCCTTCTTATATTCCGAGAGTCAGTTTGCTTAATTTATTTTGAAGAAGGACTATTAAGTGAGCTTCAGATTATATTTTATACTATCCCTAATTCAGTTATGTATGTTTGGCAGCTAGCAAAAATTAAGGCAAGTCCCAAGCACACCATCTATCTTCTATTCCAGAAACTCCTGCAACATTTGCCTGTGTCTGAAAGGGATATCAGTCATCATAGGTTGTCTCCTGATCCATGTCTTGACTGGGCCAGTAAGTGGCTGTGAATCTGGGCAAGACACCAGAGTTTTCTGAGATTTTATTTCTTCAACTCTAAAGTTCTTTCTGGGTTGGTGTGAGGGTTAAGTGACATGATGTGGCCTGGCCAGAAGGAGTCACTAACTGCACTTTCCTTTTCTTTGCTGGCTGTAAAAATGCCCTGCCCACAGGTAGACACATTGGTACACAATGTCTTCAAGCTTCACATAGTCTATTTGTAGTATATCTACATTTAATATTTGCACATAATATACACATGTATATGTATGTTGTTTCTACATGAGGATTCTTATGAGAATATTTAATTTTTGAATGGAGAGATTGTAGGGTAGTCAACTTCCCCCATCCTTCATCCTGCCTTCCTTTTTTCCTTCCTCCCATCTCTTTTTGCCCTTGTAATTTTTCTTATGATGAACATTTTATAAAACAGTGAGTGTTGTAAGACACTAACTCTGTCAATGATGATCTTACAGGAAGTAGATGAAAAAAGGTGGCCTTGAAGCCTCTGGGAAGCTGAGTTGTGTTTCTTTGACTGTGCCCTCTTCCTCTCATTAAGAGATCACCCTCCTTTGCCCAAATCCTCATCACATTCCTCTCAACCCTGGCCTCCAAGGAAGCCCAGCTGACGAATTGTTCTCTGAGACCAGAAGTCTGAGCATAGCTTAAGATTCAGTGGCATTTCTCGAAGCTGTGCCCACTTAGTGAGGATGAATAGAGACCCTGAGTGCAGAGAACTCCCATGGGGGGCAGCACTGGTAAGTTCAGGATAAATAAATGTGTGCTTATTAATTTAATACATATGGTTAGACCCAGAACCCATTTGTATTGGTGCAGAAAAGAGAGCCATTAAAATGTATCTATTAGGAGAGATGCATGCACAGAGAAATCAATAGAGAGGGAAGAAGAGAGCAGGAGGAGCATCAGGAGATGAAGAGAGAAAGAAGCCGGGAGCGAGCAGAAGACTGAATTAAGAAAGAAGAAGGGAAAGGGTGGAAAGGAATAAGACAAGTGGGACACGTGGACAGACTTTGATCCCGAGCTTCCAGGATAAATCCTGAGTACTGAGGCAGCAGACACATGGCTAATTGTCCTTAATTATCATGGGCTGACCTCTCTAGGCCAGGGTCACAGGCGATTTTCTCTAGTTGGCTGGATGACACAGCGGGTTTCTGTCATTGTACAGCCTTGATGTACTGGCCACAGAGCGCTTAGCTGATTACTTCATGCTGGGGGACCTTGGCTTAAGGCCACCCTTACTCTTACCAGTTTTCTCTCCTTAGCCTAAAGATTTTTCCCGATGAGGGATTCCAGGTACTCTAAAAGATACAGGTGCCTGCCTTGAAGAGAGGTGGTAGCAGGGTGTTTGCACTGCCCTCACCAGGCTTCCAACTCCCTGTTCCACAAAGGAACCTTGAAATTAGCCATTTGAGGCTAACCCAGAATCATGTGCTCTGTGGCTAACAGGGTAGATGATGGTCTGTATAAGTCAGTGAAATAGCAAGGTTCAATTACTTACATGTTCCCTCAAGCTGAAACAATTGCCATTATCCTGCATAATATTGCTTGACCTACATTTTCACTTGAAAGCCTTCAGCTAACAATTAGTTTGAATGTTGAGTTATAAATAAACACATGCAGATTCCAGAAATGAGAAGGGAAGAGCGACAGCACCTACCCTGCTCCCACCTCCTGCCTTCTCTTCCCTTTGCTTTTGGTGTGGCATTTACCTCAGCTTCTCTGAGCTGATAGTCATCAGATGGTCCACCCAAAGGAGACCATTCCCAAGTAATGAGAAAACTGGGCTTTACCCAGGAAAGGGGGAGCAACATCCGTGCCAGGGAGATTCGAGCCATCTGGATTCAAAGGGTCAGACTGTCCACTGGTAGCAATTAAGCAGCTCTGTGTGGAGAAGCCACGTGACCACACTAAAGGCACTGCCAAGACAGGAGGTTAGTAAACAGAAGTACCCTCCGGAAGGCTTCCAGGTTGGCCACAGCCCTGGCCACTTGGCATTTACACAGCTTCCTCTCTGCACCATCCCATCTGTCTGTGCCCACACCCACCCATAAGCTGTCTGCAGTGAGTTTAAACAAACTCAAGTGGGACTGAGTTTGTTTGAAATGTTAAAAGTCCGGAACTGAGTGGATCTTGATGACAAATCTTGGCCTTCGAAAGCGTCCCTTCCCTAATGTGCAGGCCGCCGTAGCTCCCTGCTGTTGATGATCTTTCAGGGCTTCACTGGGACAGGCTGAATGGTCTGCTGGAGTTCAGTGGCAATGCTTAATTCTTTGATGGTGAGTGTGATCATTTACCCTAGACATATGCAACACAGTTAGGAACCGTGTGTCTCTATCACTTGAGTACACGTTTTTTGGAAGGCTGGGTAGCTTTCTGAATTCTCTTTTCCATCTAGGAAGATCCATTTTTTAAAGCTCATAGAGTGTATTTAAAATTCCCCAATGTAGGTATTTATTAGTGCATCAGGTATTTATGTTCCAGGTACCATATTAGCCCCTGTGACAGACCTGTTCTTTAGACCTGTTGATTGGGGAAAAGGGCGGGGAGGGGAGACCAGGCATTGTGACTATAGACTACCTCCCACTGAAAGTATCTTCTATTTTCTAGTTGGGAGTTCCTGTCACATGACACATAACTTTTCATTTGGATTTTCTATACCTTGATATAGTCTCTTCTTCACTGGACACATGCAGACTATGGTTTGAGTAAGAGCTGTTTTCAACATGAGCTACAGGCAGCTTACTATGCAGTAGCCTATGACAAGAACAGTCCAGGACAGAGCCTCCTCATTGTTCCTAGTTTCCTGAGCCTCTATGACTTGCTACTCTCATTTTCTTTGTCCTCCTCTGGGCACCATCACTCCCTGTACCACCTAGAAAGTTGTTATGTAAAGGACTCATGTCTGTATCTCCTCTTGTGCCCTGGCTACACATGTGTATTAGGATGTCTTGCATATCTTTGTCTCTCATCTCCTCTGACTTATAGCAGCCAGGCTTGAGGGACAGCCCCACACAGCAGTCACAATCACTGTGAGGGAGATCCACAAGTAACTCCAGCAGGGAGTCATAGGTACAAATCTAAAATATAATCAAGGGTTTTTCTCTCAAACCCTGTGATGAAGAACACTCCATCTCAGTAAGGACATTGCCTGCCACATGGCTGCTCAGATCAAAACTGCAAAGTTCAATCTTTTCTTTGCATCTCCTCAGCCTACCATCTCTTTTGTTTCTCATCCATCTACAAAACATATCACTATTCCATACCTCTGTCTTTATTTCCACAACCTGTAGCTCAGCCCACCACCTTGAATAGCGATAAGTACATGAATTACCCAACTGGCCTCTCTGTGCCTTCATCTTCCTCTTTCTGCCCTCTAGAAAAAAAGAGGAGCATCTTTTTAGGACAGAAACCATCTATCAGATTGAGCTCAACTTGGATTCTATGGGCCAAACTCATACTTAAAATCACAGATCTTACCAACAAGATCTATCAGCCCTGCCCTCCACCTCTGGAAGCCCAGCCCATTGTGGTACTTGGGGCCATTTGGCTCACTCCAGTAATCTCCCCTCAGTACGTGGAACCCAAACCCTGCATATTTCTGCTCTTTCAGCATGTTTGCATTGCTCTCCTTGTAGATGCCGCAGGTCTTCATGTAGATGCCTCTCAAATACCTCTTAGATGTGCAGACACATGTTATCACCTGAAAATGGGCTTCCTTGAAGATACGGCTCCAAGATACAAGCTCCACTCAGGTGCCATCCTGTCCTTCCCTAGCTCATTGTCCTATGCACTGTCTTCAGAGCATGGCTGCTCTCTAAAATAAACTTGCACCCTTTCTTAGTATCTTCCTACTCTGACTAGCAGGTCAACTCCAGAACGGAAGCCTTTGTTCTCTGAGTACTGTACCTTAGTGCTTACAACCACACTGGGCACAAACTTAGAGCTAAACCTGAGTTTAATATGAACCAGGATGGGAAAATGAGGTGTGAACTCTTGTTACCATGAGTTTGGCATTCCTAACACCAATAAACATAGGAGTGAATATCCTCTTGGAGGTTTCTGCATGACTCATCTCTGCCAAGGTCACTTGCCTCTTTGGAGAGCTTCACTATCAGCATATGGCTACAATGTGATCAACTGGACTTAAGTATGTGCTCAGTATAGTCTTTAGATCATGTGTGTGTGTGTGTGTGTGTGTGTGTGTGTGTGTGTGTGTGTGTAGCACAGGACTTAGTGCTTTCCCCTGCTCAGCTAAATGGCTTCTATATAAATGTCTTTGCTCATATTCATGTTTGGTTGAAATTTTACAGCAAGAAATAATTTAATGAACTATGTATGGGGCTGGTATTTTTATTTGAAAATTACATTAAAGCATACTGTTATTTCTTGATATATTTTCAACATTTAAATGAGTAGACAGTTATTTTTTGAACACCCCTACTCACATAGAACATATTCTCACATCATTTTCTGGAAAAGGAAATTTAGGAGGTTGAATTTTCATTTCCTATTATAAAAGAAGTAAAAGAGTGGTTTAAAGTTACAGGGCAGGAGATGGCTCGGTGGGTAAGGGCACTTGCTGTGCAAGCCTAGTGACTTGAGTTCAGTTCTTGGAACTCTTGCAAAAGGAGAGAACTGACCCTTGAGTGTTGCTTTCTGACCTCCACATGCACACTTGAGCACACTCACACATCACACACATACAGTCACAATAAAAATAAATATTAAATAAGCTTGTTGGATATGGAATAGTCTAGTCTCTTTGATAGTAATGCATGTGTCAAGGTGTCCCCAGGTCTGTGGGTCTGCTTATAAATGAGAACTCACTCCTGTTTCCAGTGCTGCAGTTCTCTGCAGTCCTAAGTAAGCCAGTAGCCCTTCTACCTCACAGTCTTCTATGTGCAAAATGAGATTGTTTTATATCAGTTAGAGGGAAATGGGCTGATCTTTTGAAGAACTGTAGATGATTCAAACATCAAAGTCAATGAAAGAAAAAAAAAACTAGGCTTCAGATTTATTCCTCCAAATAACTTTAGCTAAATTCTTCAGTCCAAGAAATAGAATACATGGTTTCTAGCCACCCACCACCATCAGGAATTGGAGACTGACTCTGTAACCATGATTACCAATAAAATGCTTTACCACAAGTTTACATTTTCTGAGGAGGCTTTCAATGGTTTGTGCTTGAGGGAGGAAGAGACCAGTTTGATTCTAATATAGCTGTTTTGGCAGGGGAAGAGGGACGCTTTGCTCTTTCAATGGAGGCTACAGATGACTCAGATTACAAATAGCTACTATACAGCACAACAAAAGGTCACAAGATCCCTTTCATGTTTCTAGCCCTGCTTATTGTAAAAGAGAGCTGAACTGCTCCCTCCTCTTCCCTTCTTTCTCATCTAGCATCATAGCCTTCTTTATGTTATGGAGTCCCGTTGGTGAGTGACGCAGGCTGCCAACACACTGCTTTGCAGCTTGGTCTATGTTAAACAGACCATGGTCAAAGCAATCTTGCGTCATTTGCAACTATACAGCATTGATGGAAAAATGAAAGAAACTAGTGTCCCTACACTAAGCTGAATTCAACATCTTAAAGACATGTTATGTAAAAATAATATGGCTAGCCTTTTAGAGGAAAAAAATGACAAAAGAAGAAAGGGGAAAAATGAAGAGAGACATTTTCAGAAACCATTCACTTAGCAAATAATGGAAATTCTTAGAAAATCTTGTGTGTTTCTCTGAATTGATAGAAAATGATGCTTCAGTCTTTAAATAGGGCGTGATTGGTGGAGGCCATGGCACTTTGTTTGGAGGCCTTTTGCTTCTGAGGACTACATGGTGAACAATGCACCAGACCAAGAGATACACTTCCCTTAGGGACAATGTCCTGCTGCCTGATCCTATGTCTCTGGGCTCTTAGAGGATAAGATTTGGACCTGAACACCTGTGCTGGCTTAGTGAAAATTTACCTGGACTGTCCTTTCCACACCTCACATACTTTCTATGATGAGACTCTCCTGGTTTAAGGAAGGCAGCTACAGAACACATTTCTGGGTTTCTGTTCAGGCTAGCTTTGAATGAAATAACAGTAGCTCTGTTTTCTTATTTTAAAGATGGCAAAGATAATCTTCCTTGGTCACAGTTGGGGAAATAACTAGAGGGGGTCTTGTTACCTCCAAATCAGCCTTGGAAGACACTTGAGTTCTTGCTGGGCCTATTGGACCATCTCTTATGACTTTAGACAGAAGGAAAGGTTACCCTGGTGAGACCTTGGAAACAGATCTTTACAGTCATCATCCTAGTAATTGTGTAGCACCACCCTTATGTTATGTTATACAAACTGCCAAATTGCTTTGAGCAAGTCCAGGGTAAGAGCTAACTCTCCTTAACAATATTTTTACACTATCTATCTATCTATTTATTTATTTATTTATTTATTTATTTATTTATTTATTACTTGTGTATTTGTGTGCTCATGTGCACTAATACATGCATGGAGGTCAGAGGACAACTTGCTAGAGTCTGTTCTCTCCTTTCACCATTTGCGTCTCGGGGATGGATCTCAAGTCATAGGCTTGGTGGCAATCACCTTTATCCATTGACCCATCTCACCAGCCCCCTGACTCTTTTTTGTCATCTGCCTTGTCTATGTAGGCCAGGCCTGGCCTCAGTGAGGTACTTCACCCAGGTGGTTGGTGAATAATTCACCCAGGGACTTGGTTTTTAAATAACTTTGGAATCATTGCCATGGTTGTAACAAATGCCTCTGTGATTTGCATTTAAATAGCATTTTCATCCAGAGATCACAAGGAGGGAAGCTATCTTAACTCAATATCATGACCTGAATTCTCTCCATCTGAAAGCTAGCCTGTGTACATCAAATTCACATCTTCCCTTCCTCCATTGCTCCTTCCGCTCTTGGTACCCAGCTGATCAAAATGGGAGTCAGTCTGCATTAGGAGGGAAGCAACACAACAGCTCTGATGCCCTGGCCCCTGCCTTACACCTGGATCATCAGCCCCTGTGCAGATGCTCTGCCACTGGCTGGGATGAAGGAGGCAGAAGATAGACACATGGTATGGCTTCGGCACTCCTAGATCCTTTTGGGTTGTCAGCGAGGCCAACAGAGTCTGTCATGATTGAGAAGTAGTAAATATGGCTCCTAACGCCACTGGAACAGTCACCTTCTAGGGTACAGAAATACCTACCTCGAAGGATCCCCTGCAGTCCTATGTGTTCACTGTCAAAGCCAAAGATGACTCAGGAACTGCACTGTCAAAGCCAAAGATGACTCAGGAACTCGAAGTCAAACGGGAATCTGAAATGTGCATCGGGCCTACAATTTCATTACCACTGCCAACAGCTCCATCCTGAAGACCCCGTCTGTCCACTGCAGTGGCCTTTCCCGCCAGCCTCCCATCTTTCTGTCCCTTTTCATGTCATTCTTCCTGATCTTGTGGAAGGAGTTTTTTTTTTTTTTTTTTTTTTTTTTTTTTTCCTGTACCGCACAGTTGAACTTATTTCATCATCAACACACTTTTCAATGTCCCATAGATTCTTCAAAAGGCATCCTTTGAAGATGTGTTTCTATTCAGACACAAGCTTTTGTTTAAAAAAAAAATAAAAGAGGTGTAAATATGGAATGTTACTGAAAAGGTCTTATCTTGCTTTCAACATGACATCTAAAAATGTGTTTAAAATAAAGAGCAAGTGTTGTACAAGACAGGTGTCAAGGCAGTTGGCTTCCTATGGTGAGAGTTGGGGAGAGCTTTGAATACATTTAGGCCCCAATGGGAGGAGCATTTCCATGTCGGGATCTGTGGTCCCATCCTCTTTCCTAAATTTCCTTTACTGCTCCACCAGGAGAGGGCAGTGCAGAGACATTTGGCTCCCAATTGAAGCAATGTCTTCATATTCGCTAAAAGCAGGCTTTGACTGCTGCTGAGGCTTCAGGGTAGAGTGTTTGCCTAGCATGAGCAAGGCTTTGAACTGCAAAATAGTTCCAAAAGAAAGAAAGAAAGAGAGAGAGAGGGAGGGAGGGAAGGAGGGAGGGAGGAAAAGAAAGAAAGAAAAGCAAAAAGCACAATCTCTCCTGACTGGCCTCAGCCTTCCCCCTTTACAGCCAACCTCTCCTTCAGCACCTCTGACCATTTGCTCTGAGTTTCCATGTAATTCACATTCATAGTCCTATAAGGCAGAGAGAAGTGTAGGGACTTAATGTTAAACCCTGAAATAGAGTGCTCTTTGATTTGGGGAGTGGAAGATCTTAGAGATGACCAAATTTAACTTTTTAGCATGAGGAAACCTAGGTTCAAAGAAGCTCTGGCTTTGGTCAGGATGGCACAGTAATTAAGGATAGTCCTGCCGGTGTGGTGGCACATGCTTTTAATGCCAGCACTTGGGAGGCAGAGGTAGGTAGAGCTCTATTAGTTTAAGGCCAGCCTGGTCTACATAGCCAGTTCCAGGCCATATGGGGCCACAGGGAGACCCTGTCTCAAAGGAAGAAAAAGTAGTCCCTAATTGGCAGATACTTTGTAAAATGTCTACTGTGTCTTTTGATGCATTTATTTATTTATTTATTTATTTATTTACTTATTTATTTATTTATTTATTTATTTAATGGTTGTCAATCCAGCACTTTGAACCTTGAGTTACATTGTCCTGTAGCTAAAATCACATGTAGGATGCACTTATTTTTTTTAAAGCTGAATAATATTCTATTGCATATATGCATCGACATATATTTCTTTATCCAGTCATCTCTTGATAAAAGGCAAGTCTATATCTTGGCTACTGTGGGTTTCATACAGGAATATGAGGATGCAAATATCTGTATGAGATAGTGATTTAATTTCCTTTGGATATATACTCAAAAAAGGTGGGATTGCTGGATTCAGTGGTAGCTATTTTTAACAACATGGATGACCCTGTAGAGCATATTTGCTATGTGAAGTATCCCAGACACAGAGAGACCAATGCTCTAATATGTAGACTCTAAAACAGTCAAACTCAAGAAGCAAAGAGTGGAGTGATGGGTGCTGAGGGCTAGAGGAAAAGGATCAATGGGGAAATGTTGGTCCCAGAGTATAAAGTTTCAGCTACAAACAATAATTCTAGAGCTCTAACATACAGCATGGTAAAATGACTCACAGTGCTGTATTGTGTTTGCTAAGATTGGCTGCAATTTGCTGAGAGAGAACTTGAATTCTCACAACAAAGAAAAAAAGAAAATGGTAACTAGGTAAGGTGATGGACATGCTAATTAACTTGATTGTAGTGATCATTTCACAATGGATACGTATATCAAAACATCATGCTGTACTCGTTAAATATATATAATTTCTATTTGCCAATTATACCTCAATAAGGCTTTAAAAAAGAAAAACTAGACATTATGTAGATCTTTAAAAAAGGGGGGTAGGTATAGGTAACATTTTCCCATCAGAAACATAGAAACTTCCAGATGACATTTTTGGACAAGGAGGATGGCTCTTTTTGTAAGAAGAGGCTCTTGTCTGGCCTCAGAGACATTTCAGTACCCTTAGTGCCTGGATCACATACCAGCAGCCCAAGAAACCAGTGCTGGGAGTGAGACAACCGCTGATGAAACTGTGACTGAGAGTTTCTGGGACCACTTGCCCTCATTCTAAAGTTGACTTAATCTATGAAACGGTGCTGCAGCATCCCTCTCCTTTTATTGATTAGCACTCAAACCTTGTAGGAGTCTGGTGTGCAGGTCATTTTTGAATCCTGCACAGCAAAGCCTGTTGAGTCCAGCAGATTTACCTCAGATATGTGAAGATGCTTTCATGGAAAAGAGTGCAAACCAGCCAGACACTCTGAGTATGCTTTTATACATGCTAATCCTCTGCTAAGAGTCTTCCCTATCCAGCCCTGTCTGGTGGCTACCGTGTGTTTTTATTCAGCTTGGGTGTGCTCTTCTCTGCACTTTTCTGACTATCCATCTCCTACTCACACCTCTGTTTCCCTGGATTAAGTGTCTATGTCACTCTAGATACATCAGTAGAAAACTTGGTTGCATTTGTGGTGGATGAGCTAGAAGTCAATGGGGAGGGTGAAAAAAACCAATATACTAAACAATAGGACAATTCCAATATGCTCCCATCTGCACAAACCTGTAGGGAAGAGAACTTAAGTTAAGCCACTGGTTTGAGTGTAGGAAATAGGTGGAAGGAAGGCTGGAGCCACAGGCAGAACACAATCCACTGACAGAGATAACACCCAAATGGAGAGAGAGAGAGAGAGAGAGAGACAGAGAGACAGAGAGAGACAGAGAGACAGAGAGAGACAGAGAGACAGAGAGAGAGACTCCTGCCTGACAAATGGGTCTTTTCCCTGGTGCCTTCCTCAGTTGTAGATATGGAATATAGCCCAGAGAATAAAAGCAATGTAAATGTATAAAGTACAGGTTCAAGGAAGAAAGAGAATTGCTGCAAGGATCCCAGATTCAAGGAGAGAGAGAGAACAAAGGGCTCAGGCAGACAATACAGAGCTTAAAGTGATAACTTTTCAGAAGGTGAGACTGTTACCTGGCATGAGTCGATCAAGACAAATGCTCACCAGCCTCCACCAAAGTCTTAGAAGTCCAGGGTTCTTGGAGGGCTCACATTCATTCTTCATTCTGTAGTAGGGAATTTCTGTTATAAACTGCGAGGGGCCATTTAAAATGATTGTCTTTTTTGTATTGCAGCTCTATTCTTCTAGGAGTCTAGTTAACCTTCTAGCAGTACAAATGGTATTTCAGTCTTGCTGCATGAAAACAAACAGATTTACCAAGTTGCCCACAAGGGAAGTGACCATCACTTTTGCTGTTTCTATTGTTGATGTAAATTGAAAAGGTGGAAAGGGTGTATCCAGTTTCAGGCTGGAGTCTCTGAATACAGACCCATTTTCTGGCATATGTGACCCTCCTTATTCAAGTCACTGGCCTTATCACATTCAATCCATGTCTCTTCTGAGCTAAGCTTCTGCTGATAGAGTGACAAATCACTACTCTTAAACAGAGGACTCTGATTTGGCAAAGGACTTCGAAACACTCTGATAGGTCAAGCATGACATGCATTTGTGAAAATGATTCTCACAAAATAGGCCTCTAGGCACATTAGCTCCTCCCAGGAAGAAAGGAAATGGGCTCAAGTCCACTTGCCAGTGTGACACAGTAATAGCAAACTACTCACACTGCCTTTCTGCTGTGCACTGTATTTGTCCTGGGATATGTTTTGTCTGCTTTGTTTCATTGGTTTGTATATGCTCCATGAGAATAGGGCCACACAGTAGTACCTCTGTCATAAACATTGTACAGAATAATAAGTATCCCAAACATGTGTTCTTCTTGAAATTAAACCTAACTGACAGTAATAGATATCGATCTAGCACCTTGCCTGACCATGTACCCTCACATCCCTACTCTGGAATCAACAACTCTGGGCTTTTGTGAATTAAATCAGTCTTGTCACTCCCATCTGCCTGCCTCCATGTCATTGAGAATTAGCTACAATAAAATATAAAACACATTCATGTAGCATTTTCAGAATAGGTTCAGGCCTTTATAGTCTAACAATCTAAGGTGTAGCTTCAAACGTGATTTTTTTTAGTTTAAATGCATTATCTGAGCAGATAAACTTTTTTTGTTATTGTTTAACTTCCATATTCTAAAACTAAAAATCCAGATGATTGTAAAGTCCCAAATATCATTAATTATCAGAGGTTCAGATAAAAGCATAGGGCTTGCCTAGAAAGCTACTTCTTTCTCAGATGAATGGCTGGGAATAGCATATATAGTAATTAACGATATGAGGGTGGAGCTTAGAGGAGGGCTGAGGAAAGGCTAGAATTTGGTATTGCATCTCCTCTGTGCAGATGGCAGAGAATAAATCTTGACTTTGCAAGACACAGGTAGTTAGGTGGTTTTATCACAATAACCCACCACACAAGTAGCAGATAAAAGACAGAAGCCTTAGAACATGAGTTTCCTCTCCAGCTACAGCCATGTGCAATATGGAAAAAAACAAAACAAAACAAAAACTGGCGTGTTCTTATTTCACCATGGGAAAATTTTCATACCAAGGAGCTTCATGGAAGGCACTGGAATAGATAAGAGCCCACCAATGAACAGAATGATGAAGTGGCCCTTTAAATATAAATCTCTGGAGCCCCAAGCCCGGTAGATGTTCCCTTAAGTATTCAAATGAGATTGCGGCATCAGATTGGTATGCATTAGGCTGGTTTCAATGAAAATTAACATGTAATTGCTTCAAATGAAGTAAGTGAGGAGGTAATCTGTTCTTAAATTGGATTCCCAGGATTTTGTGGTACCATAATGCAGCTGTGAAATGAAATATATTTTAAGGATGATGTCCTCAAGGGGGTGAAGGAGCTGGAGGGGGGGAGGAGCACAGATAGTAGAAGCTCCTTTCTGCCCAGCATCCCTCATTCTTCCTCAGCCTCATTCTCCAACTGTCAGTGGGTAAAAAGAAGGGCTCCCTTCCATAGGTGGCCGTTTCCACTGCTACTTAAGCAGAGTCCCTCTCAGGCATGAACTGGTGTCCTTCACTTTGTATTGGATCTGAACTGGTTCCTAGAGGCTGTGGCTCTCAAGGTCCAGAGCTTAGTGATCTTCCTGCAAAGCCGTATTTGCAGAAAGAAGACAGTCGTTCTGCATCCACTTATGAGGGGTGCACTGCCATGGTTGGTCATATTGTCCAGAGCAGAAACCATTCCTCCTTGTGATCTTGGTGTCTGAGAATGGGGACACACATTCTTGACCTCTGGACGACTGACCCTTTCAAATATCAAAGCCTGGCACGGGAACACCTGCAGTGGCAACAACAGCCAACTTCATTACCACCATGTTCTCCAAAGTCTGAGTTCAGCCAGACCAAGCTCCCCTGCTAGCAGCAATGATATGGTCTGTGAAGTCTGAAGAGGAGCCTGGGAATAATTAACCTCCTTACCCTTCAATCAAGATGGGAAGCAGCTGGGTGAGGAGTCAGTGCAGGTTAATGCATTAAATTGTTTGCCTTTGCCATCCTGAGAGGAAACGGGATTTTCAGCCACAGTGGGAATGAGCTGGCAGGTCTCTGGTCCCATGCACCAGCACAATCCACCACAGAGCCATTGCTGAAGGGCTTGGGAACCTTCTGCACCAAGGCCACAGATGGGCAGAGATTTTAAAGACTTGTGATTCCTTGGCCATGTGCAGGCCCTGCCAGGTAAAGTTTCAAGAGGGAAAGTGATTCCGCAATGTAAGCGTTCATCTGGGGGCTGGAGTCATAATGCGTGGTTTCCAGCCCATCAGTTCAGGAGGCCATGTGGCTTTATAAAATGTTGTGTAAAGAGTATATGCTTCCAGAAGCCAGCACCCATCAGAGCTGTGGAGTGGGGAAATTAATGAGATTCAAGAAGAATGTGAGTTGGTGAACTTGCTGTTGCAGTACAGTTTGAGCCCCTCTGTCTTTCCTCATGGTCACAGCTTGGTTTTAAAGCTCAGCAGATGATTTTTTGAATTCCTGCCTTTGTCTCTCCCCCTGTTTATATTGCTATTTTCTTTCTGCACATGCTGATAGCTCTGGTGTTAAAACTGATCAGAGATAATGGCATCTTCAAATGTAGACACTGTTTCTGCAGCTCTTGGTATATGAGACCAAGAAGGTTTTTGAAGGAATGGCAGGATGTTTTCACTCTCCCTGGGGAGTGACGGATTTGAGGATCAGAAGATGATAAAAGGAAGAGGATGAGAATGAGAGGTGGAGGATGTGGCAAAACCTAGTTGACCCAGCCGAAGTCCAGGCCTGCAGACCAGTGAACTGAGATCCGGCTAGTGCCTTTTGATTCCTTTTATAGATATGGCCACAAGGTTTTGGGAAAGCACCTACACAGAGTCTGTCATGGGCAAGAAAGCTACCAGACTACCTGCAATGAGGAAAATTTTAATTATTCCATGGAGGGAACAGGCTACAGTTATTTTTCTGATGACTTGAAGACATGGTTTCTATACAATAGTAAATAAATTTTCTATGTTGACTGACTCTCTCCTCATCTGGGAGTATGTGCAAATAGTATGTGCCTACCTCCTAGGGTTCTGCAGGAATCAATAGCCATGGTGATCTAGGGACTCACCAGAGAGAGAGGCATGCCAATAGCAACTGAAGCGAACTCAGCATCCTTCCCTTGACTGCCCCCAGAGGAGGCTCTTTTCTTCATTTTATGTCTGGCCTTAACCTAAAGCCATCCCTTGGTGGCATCAGAATTGGCTACTGTGTTCTGTGTTACACCAAAAGAGGCGGGACGGAGGTGCAGTTTATGTGCGTCTGTGCACATACACAATCCTCATTATTTCTTGATGATCTGATATCATTTTGATGTCTTTCCTTGCTCTCACATCTGTCCAGTGGTCACCTTGAAGTACCTTCCCATTTAACTTTCTACGAAGCTTGCAGCATACGTAGGAGAAAAATACATCAGGCCAGGGGTTTTATTCCCACTGTAGAGAGAGTGAGAGAGGGTCTCCCTGGATAAGCCTGAGGATGTGAAATTCATCTTCATCACTAAGCTTGTCTTGTGCGATGACCTCCACAAGCCCTTCTTCCCAGGACCTCATTTGCTTTGAATATAAAATCAGGGGCACAGTGTTAATTTTCTGCTCAGATTATATGCAAACCCACATCAAAGTTCAAGTGCAAAAAGCAAAATAGAAATCGGAATGGAGGAAGCTGGAGCAGCATAGACACTGGAGTCTAACATGGAATTCTGAAAAAAAGAAAAAAAAATGAGTCATGTCCAAGATGCCTGGGGTCGACAGAGGCATGATGGAATGCAGGATATGAGGAACTTAGTAGGATATTCCCCGACTCCATTTATTTAAGTAAGAGGACTACCGAGTACAGAAAATATAAGTGAAAAGCCGATCCATTACAGGATCCCGTTCCCAGCTCTCTTCTTGCTAACCTCTCTTTGACCTATAAAATCTCCTCCTATTTCTCTCTTAAATTCTGCCTCTCAAGCCTTAATTCTCATTCTGTTTTCCATTCCCTCTAGTAATCTATGTTCTCACGTAGCACTCTGTCCCTCAGTTCCAGCAGACCACCCTTTCTGTGTTCATCTCCCGCCTCTTTCTCTCTAATGAGCCTAGACTGACAATTTTGCCAATAGTTTTCATACATAATAACTTAAGTGCATCACTTTTCTACAAACATGTTATCATTAGAGTTCAATTCTTCTGCTTCTAGCCTTTGTGCCTGGTAAATATATTCCTTTGACGTGTGTTTTGGAAGATGGCTCCGTTTTATGCATGTGCCATTAGTGCCAATTGCACAAAGCAGAAACACAAATTACTTGCATTCTGCAGGCATATCTAATAACTGAGACACCATGGGCTGGCATTCACTGCAGCGTCTGCCTCTGTACAGGAAGCTGAAAGGAGAACACCTAAACTGCCTATTAATTTGAAATGTAGGTAAAGTGCTGTAGGCACTAAGCAGCGTGTTTGGAGACATGATGGCCTAGCATTGTGCTTTGAGCTGTGCACTTGGCACAGACCTACACTCAGAATGGATGCAGATTGCCCGTCTCTGGGAGGTATAGGGCTTGGGAGTTCAGGACCCTTTCAAGGCTCAGAACCCATGAACTTGGCATACTAGTATTCGAGTTAATCCTTGCTGGAGACAGGAACAAGGATTCAGTGAGCAATAGGTGAAGCCAAGAAGAAGCCAGTGTAGGGACACCTGCAAAGGCTGATGTGGATTTTCCCACTATGGTGTTTCCGTAGATTATCTTCCCACTAGCCTTATTTAGGTAACTCTGGAATCAGCAAATCAGTCTCCCCTGGGGCTGTTAAAATAAAATCAATAGGGTTTTCTTGAGAGCCAAGATTTATAACAAAGATCCAGGCATCCACCAGTGCTGCCCCAGTCAGATTTGCAAATTTGTTAAGGCCTTCAGATGCACCTTGTCTAAGGGTGGCACCCCCTCTATAGATGAGGTGACCCTTGCTTTCTATGAACAGTGCCTTTGCTTCTCAGGTTTCACGTGTCGGAGTGGATATATCAGCACAGCCTCAGAGGGCTAAGAGGAGGCTGGGAGACTCACAGGGGACCTGAGTGGACATAGATCTTCCCACTCCAGTTTCACATGGGAAGCCTTGGCCCCATGACTCATCTCTCCTGACACAGTCTCATGAGCCTCTTAGCTGGTGTTTCTTTAAAGATACCAAATCTTGCCCCCTGCATAGAATATCTGCAAATTTGAGACTTGTCACATTGCAACTGAGAATTAAATTTCTGTTGTTCTGTGAGGCACGCATATACAAACACAGACACAGACAGACATAGACAGACAGACAGACAGACACACACACACACACACACACACACACACTCATCCATCCGTTAGGAAGCCATAAGGGAATAGAGAGGCCTGTCTCTGTTTTCTCTTGACTCTCCACTTTAGGTGAATGTCTTGGTCTTCTCTTTCTCTTTCTTTCCTGTTCACTGTCTAGTAGGCATCACTCTTCCTTGATCTCTACTTCCACTTTCCATCTCTGTCTCTCTTTTCTTTCATTTGTAAGGAGGCTGCTTGACTGCCAGAGGGTCAGTACCATATATCACAGAGGGATCAGCATGAGGGCCACATGACAAGGAATGCTGTCTTCAAATTTTACAGCTTCATATAAAATGCACTGTCCATGGCAAGGACAAAGAGGGGACCAGAAAGGCACAGGAGTGGCTTGGGGGAAGGAGTACACACACAAGGGGCTATAATGAATGTTGGGGGTTCACAACATATTCTTCTCATGTAAATATATTCACAAGGATAAGTCCTTGAAGCCTCATTAGGATACCAAACATTTCTCAGCTGTGACTGTGATGGGACATCTGTGGGATCTGTTATACAGAGACATGAAGAAATGTGGCGAGAGCTTTTTGAAGGCAGTACGATGTAGGGCCTAGTAAGTGTTTGGCTTGTAACCATTCTTCCTTGAGAAGAGGTAGTAAGCTGTCCTACCCCTTGCCCTTCCCATCAACATTGCCCTGTGCACATTTGTCAAGCCAGTCAATAGGTATCTAAGAACTTGCCATGTACCCAGCTGGCAAAAACTTTCTCTGAGGCACAGCAGAACCCACCCTGTCCTGAAGGAATAGGCAACCTGGTGAGCAGTCAAGACCAGCCTGTGGATATAAAGCAAGTATCTCTCACATATGTACATACCAGCTCATGACTAGGAGTTAAAGTCCTCCATGCAAAAACTCTTCCCTGTATCCCACTCCTTCATCTTGGCCCGCACACTCCTCCACCTCCCCAAGCCAGACCAGCAGGTACAGACACCTTGCAGTAGAGGATGAATTCTCTAGAGAGAGATTCCCCAGAGATGCAGTTCTACACTATAACTTATTAGCTTATTAACCGTGTGACCTTCGGCGATTTATGTTTCAATTTCCTTGCATGCAAAGTAGAGATATTTTTGATACCTATCAGAGAGAGTAGTTATATGGAACAAGTGAAATAATGTGTGTAAAAAGCTTAGCATGGCACTTGGTGTATGTTGATGACCAATAAGTGTCAGTATAATTCTCTGATATTCTTTGCTTTCCATTAACCCTCTTGCCTTAAGTTTTCAATCTGGGCCTTAGACCCTGCTTCCTAATGTCTATATCTGCATCTCTTTGCCCCTGGCCTTACAGCTCTGGTAAGCATGATCTGCTGGGTGGTCCTGTGCAAGCACTTGATCACTTGATCTTTCCCCTAAGGTGACCAAAGGTCTCCAGCACACAGATCTGAGCATAGCGCTGCCCTGGGAACCTCTTTGTACCTCCGGATTCCTATATGCTGTGTTCCAGATTCCTAAGAGCTTCTTCAAAGGCCTATGTGAAAACACTTTGCTCATTTGTCCCAGCTTCTTGTATCTCTGATTACTCACTTCTACCCAAATCTTACTCACCAGCTCAGATGAATGCTTCTCAGTTTTGTTCACCAGAAAAAGTTGTGAAACTTCTTTAGATTATTTAGGGAGGGATATTTGTAAAATATAGACACCTTTAAAGATCATACATGTCTGAAACAAACTCCAGACCAGAAAGTACTACATGCCCAAAACATATCTTCTCTGTCCTACCCTTCTTTGACATACTGGCTGACACACTAAAGACATACTACACACCACATACACACACACACACACACACACACACACACACACACATTTTTAGACTAATTGAGTGAAGACTATGTTCTGACTGAGATATCTAGACTAAACTACACCCACCCACAAAGTGTAAGAGTATAGGAGAGTTGAAGATAATATAATGTAGGTGTGTGTGTGTGTGTGTGTGTGTGTGTGTATGCATGCACATGTGAGAGTCAGAGACAGAGACAGATAGATTGATTGGGGTCCAAAGTGGGGAGAGGAAAGGTGTCACATCACTTTCTATAAGCACATTAAGCCTCTGCATACATTTTTGTGCAATGTGGAGGAATAAAAGACTGAGTATAAGCCAGGGTCTGCACACCTGTGCATGTCAGTGAATGTCTGTGATGGGAAAAGAAAGTAGCCAAGAACAAGAGGATTCTGAATCCATCCATTCTTCCCCGAAGAAGAGCCTGATAGATGTGGTATCAAACATGAGTGTAGAAACCGTTGAACAATAGCAGGGAAACACTGTTTCTCTCCAGCCAGCTGTGGAGTTACTTCTTAATGGAGAAGTGGTGTGATGTGCCTGTGAAACACACCACGGACACTGCTGAAGGTGACAACAGATGCTGGTGCCAGTTGTTTGTTGTGGGAAGGGAAGGTGTTTCTTCTTGTTCTCCTCCACCACCCCCTTCTCTCTGATAAATGGAGGCTGGACTGCTGTGGTGCAAACAGCGAATGGGATTAGAAATCGAAGTTCACACCATGGCTGGCAGTGTGCAGGGACTTTGCAGCTATCTACCTTCCAAGGCAGGAGTAGGGGGGTGGGTGCAGCGGCTGCTATTTTCCTCCAGGAATTGTTTTCGGGTTTCCTTTTATTTCTCCCAAGAAAAGGGGAGCTAGAGAGGGCAGCCAAGATAGTAGAAGAAGGGCGGGGGCTGGGATGGGAATCCCTGTTACAGAGCCCTGCAGAAGGGTGACACTGGGAGCCCATCTGTCCTTTCTGTGCAATAAGAGGTGCTCTTTCCCATCTGTAAAAGGTGATCTGATTTACAGGTACACTGAAAAGATTCAAGCACCTGCTTTTTTTCATGTTGGGAAACTGAGGCACAGTCAATTAAAGACATTCTAACTTGCTCCTCTCAAGGCCTTCTCATCAGTCTTTTGTTCTGAGAATTGTGGGAAGTACGTCTCTGCTTCCAGTTCAAAATGAAGACCTTGTTCATGCCTTTGTGTTTGTGGTCCCTGCTTGCAAACGTCTTCCCTAAAGCGAACTGCCCTACAAGGTTTTTAAGCTTGAGTCTCATGGTTTGACTCTGCCCTCTGGTGGATCAAAAGGTGGTGAATGAGGTAGAAAGGGAACTCCTTCCAGAAAAACATACCCTGGCATGCTTCCCAGAACAGTCTTTGGTTAAAGCAACCCAAACCCTAAATGAATACAGCTCAATATGCTTGTGATGTATTAATAACCTGATAAGCTGGTCAGAGCGTGTTTCCAAGTAGACCTACTACATAAGTAGCAGTAAATAAGAACTGTGTCTCCCCTCCCTGCAGCTGTGTGCAGAGAGGGATCAACCATGTGGGACCCCAGAGCTACGCAGACAGTCCCAGTGATGCTGACCTCCTGGCTGATGAGAAGTCCGAAGCCCCTAACACATGTCCCTGGTGACATGTGCAGCGTGCAACCATGCCCTTTGCCCGCCTTTTTAATGACTTTCTATTTTGTTTTACAACCTGCAATCTGCCGCATGTCCTGGTCAACAGTATCCATTTTTCCTGCTGTTGCCTGTGCCCTGGATGCTTTTATGGGCATTGATTTCCTTCGCTGGTTCCCCAAAGAGGTTCTTTTCCTTGAGCCAGAGCAGCATTCCAGCGGATTACAGTGTCTGCCACTCTATACTCCGATTTATTGCTATCCTGGGCTTTATTCTCTCTCATACTTGCAGCCAAGCCTCATTCATTCCGTTTTCTGGGACGAGCAGAATGGTAGAAGTTGCTATTAATAGGAGAAAGGATGTCATGCAGGCAGGCTTAGTGATGTCTGAGTTTACAGTCCTCAAGTTCCAGAGGCTAGCTCTGGCCTTCTGCATCTTCCCTTCTCCACCCAAGGGGCTGATCAGAGTAGTTGTGTGGGGAATGACCCTCAGAAAGGTTTAGACTCTTTCTAGGTTTTTATTTATTTATTTATTTATTTATTTATTTATTTATTTATTTATTTATTTATTTAT
>NW_008356058.1:1255055-1260353 GCF_000622305.1 Nannospalax galili
TATGTAGGTAAGTGCACCCATATTGTTCAATGCCCGCGGAGGTCAGAAGAGGCTGTCAGATCCCTTGGGACTGGGGTTACGGACAGTTGTTAGCTGCCATGTGGGTGCTAGGATTCAAACCTGGGTCTTCTGCAAGAACAATCAGTGTTACCGCTGAGTCATCTCTGCAGCCCCTCTTTCTAGGCTTTTAGACAAAGGATATACCTGTAGTTGGAAACTGTCATCCACCTGCCCTCCTTTTTCCCCTGCCTTATGGTTATCAGTTTGCTTTTGGACAAAGGAAGTCTGTCTGGGATGATCCATACAGTCTGAGGGCAGAGTGATGGATACATGGAAGATGTTAGAGGAGAGTGCAGGCCAGCAATGTACCTGGTTCTCCAGTGAGAACAAGTTGCTTCTCATATTTCCCAGACTATAAGCCATGTGAATCTAATTGAGGATGCTTTATGAGTTGTACAATTGTTTTTTTAATTTTATACTGATAAACAAGTTTACTAATCATTTATCACAAATTAAGTAGAAGAGCAATTTCTAAACAATGTCTTTCAGATAATAAATGTCTTTTGAATGTGCATACATAATGTTACCACTCAGCTATTGCTAGGCCTGTGTACTCTATCAGTTGTAGGTTTGAGGATTTGTATAGGGTCATCGGACAGCAGGACTTCAGATAATGGTCTCTGCAGCAGTATACTTAGCAGTATACACAGCCTCCTGGCTGTGTAGATACACATCTCGATCAGACAAGAGAGGGGCCCCAAAGAATCTCCAGTGGATATAGTTGTGAGATAGGAGTTCATCAGCCACTGATACTTGCCAGATCATACAGACATGGACATCTGACTGACAAGGGCAGCAAACATTGGGGACAGTGTGGGAATTTTCCTTCAGAGCAATTGATGTTATTGGATCAGAAAGTCACTATAGGAAGCTTTCCCTTCACAGAATGCTTCCGGTGAGGTAAAGTTTGCAAAGACATCTCACTTAGGTGAGGACTATTTGACCAAGAGTTCAGAGGTAGTGGTAGAAGAACCGAGCAACCATACTGGTTTGCATTGCTAGAAAGAGCAGTGCTGCATAATTCCTTTAGTTATGTGAGCGTCATTACTGTAGAGTCCCTAATGACAGCTTTAGACCCAGCTTAAGGGATAGCTTTGCACTGTGTTGCATGTATATTGACCAAGAGTACCTGGTTTATCTCTGGTGAGGTGACAAAAGGCTAGCCAACAGACTCCCTCAAGCTGGTTCGGGCTTGTTGCTCCCAAGTGAGCTCTCATATCAGAAGTGACTCAACTTCTTAGCGTTTTTGGTCATAATTTTCTGTTTCAAGATAAGAGGACTATGTGAAACAGGAAAGCTTTAAGGACAGAATGGGGTGGCTCCCATGCTTCTCAGGAAGCAATTGAAAAGTCTGATTAATTCTCAGCTCCCTGTCTGCTGTGCTTCTTAGTTGTAGAAAGGAAAGACTTCTTAGGAAATAAAAGTTGGATCGTGATTGTATTATTATTATTATTTTTCTTCAAGTATATAAGAAAATAATGGGCTCTCTCCACCAGCCCTTTGAATTTGGAACTCACACGTGTGCCGGTGTTAGAAAAATAAAAAAGAGGAATGCAGAACTTGGGAGGCGTGTGTGGCCTCCGTGACTGGCATACTGATGCAGGTCTGCCTTCCTCATGGCCAAAGCTCTATTTTCTTTTTCCTATTTTACGTTCCTTTTTCTGAACTCTGTAGGGCAGTTTGACTTCAACTTCTTGTTTAGCATAATCTCAGAGCCAGGCATGGTGGTGTATGTCCTTAGTCCCAGCACGCGGGAGGCAGAGGCAGGCTGATCTCTGTGAGTTCAAGGCCAGCCTGGTCTATATAATGAGTTCCAGACCAGCTGGGGGTAGAGAGAGAACCTGTCTCAAAAAGGCCAAAAAATAATCATAATAATAATCTCAGTTCATTCAGGTAACTTGCTGCCCTTCCCTTCTGCATTGGTCATCCTGCTGATCATTGAACATGTTAAACAGGTTTTAATGAATCTTCAACTGTCAATATGTGTCTTATTCTTAACGAGAGGAACGAGTTCCAGTTTGTTAGGACTTTGGGAGTAGGACACATCCTTTTGTTCTGTATAGTCTGTGAAGGAAATGGTAGCCTAATCAAATGATCTCACGGGTGATCAGTGTAGGAACCTGCCTTATCTAGAGGTTTACTTTGCAGAATCTTAGTTACCTGCAGTCAACTGGAGTCCAAAATACTAAATGGAAAATTCCAGAGGTAAAAAATTCCTAAGATTTAGATTATGTGCTGTTCTGCATAGAGTGACGAACTGTGAATCATCTGAATGACTCCATGCCAGCCAGAACTGAACCATCCCTTCCTCGGCAAGTGTACAGACAATAGATTTCAACACTGAGATGATATCTGTAAGTTTATTACAGTATATTGCTGTAATTATTCTATTTTATTAAGAGATTGTTTCTTTTTTGAGATGATGTCTTTCCGTGTAACCCAGACTGTCCTTGTATTCATAGTCATCCTCCTGCTTCAGACTCACCAGTGCTGAGATTGTAAGAATGTGCTGCTACATCTAGCTCAGTTGTTATCTATCTATTATAGTGCCTGATTTATGAATTAAGCTGATCATGGTATATATAGAAATTGGAGATACCTACAACTTTAGGCACCCACATAAGGTGGTGGACTGCATCCTTCGAATTGGAGGAAATCATCTTGAGAGATAGAACCAACCACTTGCATCTAGAAAGCAGTCCATTAAGTGAATTGTGGGGTAATGATGCAAAGCCTTGAAAGTTAGATTCATGGGATTTCTTAGGGAGATGCTAAAAAATATCACACCAGTCATATAAGTTCATAAGATAGGAATGGGAGGTGCCCCCCCCCATGCAGAAGCAAGAGGACAGTACAGAATTCTCACCTCTCTGACTGCTTATGATTCCCTCAGTGAGAAAAACAGAAGTCATCATGTCGCTCGTTTTGCTGGATGCATTTATATTCTAATTAATATCATGTGATTCCTCTCTGTTCTGAGGAAGTGAAACAAAATGTGTTCTCCTGCATCCCTCCTCTCCAAGAATCTGCATAAGGAATGAAGGATGTTTACATTTGCTGCATTTCAGTAATTGGCATCCTATCTTCACAGTTCTGCACACTGTCTCCACAGCTCATTCCTGACTTCCTACACCTTTTTCCTCTGTCTGCTCACCCTGTCAGAGATAGGAACAATTAAGAGTTGCACACAGCCCTCTCCATCAGAGAACAGGGAAGCTGTGGTGGAGACATAGGTAGGAGACCTGGGCAGCCAGCAGGAGCTACATGTCCCTGTAGAGCAAGACCAGAGCCAGGGCTCAGTGAGACCTTTGCAGCTGGGACTTTGGACGTCATTCTGGTTTTGTACAGATGAGAAGCTAAGGCCCAGTGGGACAAAGTAACTTGGCCACAGTCACACATTTTAAATCCTCAGATCATGGATTTGGGATGTGTCTGTGTCCCTAGCTTTGTTTTGGTGATTCCATAAGATACTAATTACAGACCGAACAGCTTTGAGTGTTGTCAAGCCCAAAGACAATTTGAGGTCTTTTTTTCTGGTTAATTAACAAAAACAGTTTCATGATATGTCTGCAATATTCTGTTGTCTTCTATAAGCTTTTTGTGAGCACCAAGCATGATTCTGTGACTTCTGGTAGTGTGACTCACATGTGCTACAGATGTAAGCATGTTGGACTCCTGGCAGCCAGAATGAGTAACCATGCATAAGGACTGGAGAAAGCCCAGGAATTGGGCTGTGATGAGGCTGGCTATTGTCTCAGAGACACCTGGTTTAGGATAGACACATACTACAATGTGCCTTCACTTCCTGAAACCACTATTCATCAACTGACTATGGACAGTGGCAGGGTGCGATGGTAGGCACAGCAAGTGCAGGAAAGATGACAAAAGACAATGGCCATACGGCCTGCATAAAATGGTACTAGAGCTACATAAGGTACAGCGCTGAAAGACTGAGGGGAGCCTTGTGAGAGAAGGTGCACATGGCTAAGAAAGGGGGGAAATAGCTAGACAAGGTGGAGGGGGAGGGGATCGAGGGCATGGCAGAGCATGCTACAGCAGGACATTGAAGGGAAACTGTTAACAGTATGCTGTGGCTCCCGTGCAGAGGACCCAGTCTGAAGGAGGTCAGAGGCATGAGTTCTATCTCATACCTCATATCCTAGTGTATTTTTCTGAACTCTGTAAACTGTATTCTGATGTCAGTGAGCAACTGCCGGGTTTGAACAAGTAAGTCTTGACAAAATTTGCTAGAAAAATCCTTCCAAGACCTCCAAGTGAGGGTAAATTGGAGCAGCTTGAGCCTGTAGGCAAGGGATCAAGTAAGTGAGAGTAATACAGCCAGCAGCTGTCTGTCCATCTGGATGAGGTAGGACTGGGCCCTACACAACCCTCACCACAGAAGGCAGCCCACTCAGTTTGCACACAGTTAGAGAATGACTTGAATCCCATGAAAGATTCATGATTAGCAATAACACATGCAGGGGAAGCACTAGCTCACCTATATTCTGGTTGGAATTCCTTGCTGCAGAGATTAGTCAGTAGGAATCCTGGATAAAGGCACCAAGAGTTTCCGTAAAGGACTTGCGTAATTATTTGGACAGTGTTATTTTCATGAAACTACTTTGGAATGACAGATGCTCTGACCCCAGGACCACTTCCTTGGCTGAGGGTTTTTGTGTCTCTTCACCCTCCACCTCACTCTTGCCTCTCCATCCCCAACCTTCAGAGCCACATCTGCTCTTTCTACCTACATGGAGATGCTGGCCACAAGGAAGGAAAATAGCCCTCTCTTAAGAGCTACCTGCTTCTGATTCAGGCGTGGACCTATGCACCAGGGGTTAAATTTGGGCTTGTTTCTTTCCATATCCATCTTGTGTTTGTCATCCAATTGCCAGTGTAGGCCCCCTGCTTCTTCTCATTTAAATAGCTGTTATCTTCTTTGTATTATAAGCTCCTAAAATACAGAGAGTAAGAAATACATTTTGTTCTGAAGAGTGAGCACTGTGTCTCCACAGGCATAGAAGTACAATAAATAAATGTGTAATGTTGACTGTGGTGATGCGGGCATGTATTTGGTTCCTTGGAAAATAAGACTTGAGACAGGGGGCGATTGCATTTCCACACAAATTTCTAAATGTTACCACCCCCCCCCCCACCAGCCCCCAACAAGGCCTTTATCCTCTTCCTTCTACCTACATGCTGACACTTACAATTTAATAACAGGGAGAGGAGTAACCG
>NW_008356058.1:1260804-1270656 GCF_000622305.1 Nannospalax galili
AATTTCTAAATGTTCCCCCCCCCCCCCCCAGCAGATCCCAGAGAGGCCTTTATCCTCTTCCTTCAGCCTACATGGTGACCATTACAATTTAAGAACAGGGAGAGGAAGACCATTTTTTTTCTCCCTTGATACATGCAGAAACTGAGTCACAAAAACATCCATGTTTGTCTCAGGAGATCAGTTATTGAAAATCAGGATATTAAATATCGGGAGCTGGGGTATTTTAACTCCATGGAAATCAGGCCTTAAGTGCTGGACTTGGTTGCTTCCTGTTCCTCTCTAATATGAATGTGCTGCTGGCTGAGGTGGTATCAGATGAGATATCTAAATGGCAAGAACTTCCAGATGGTAGAGGCCTTGTTAAAATCTGAGTAACACCCAACGCATTGTCAAAACTCACAGGGTGTTCACTACTGATTCTCTCTCTAAACCCATTGGCCACCTAAGACATTATTTTGTCTTTTTTTAAATGTATTTGTTTTAGTATGAATGTATCAGTATATGTGTAGGTATGCATGTGCCACATTGCATGGGTAGAGTTCAGAAGATAACTTTCAAGAGTCCATTCTCTCCTTCTACCGTGCAGTTCCTGTAGATTGAGCTCATGTTGTTATCACTTTATTTGGGGTTAAGAAACCAAGAGATGCAGGTTTTATTCCCAAAGTAAATAGCAAAACAGACTTAGGTTTCCAAAGAGCTGTATAAACTTAAACTCTTAGAGTCCTATGGTAGGTACTCTCCCATGTATTTCCAAACACTCAGTTTGCAAAGTTCTCACCATCAACACCACTTTCCCTGATCCATCACTAGATGAACTTCCCCTAGCACTTGTTTGTTTTCTGCACAGCACTAAGAGCATCCTGTCCTGTCATACATCACACTTCTTTGTGGCCATCCTGTTTCTTCACCCCCTCCTCTGTGTAGATAGATTGTGCTTGTGTCTGCATGTTTTGCCTCTGTATTGAATCCTTAAGTACGTAACACAATGATGACAGGCACAGAGTGCTCGGTGAATATACAAATGAATAAGTGAATAAATTTTCCACACACACCTTAGTTTATTCATATCACTGTGAATAGAAAGACTATTAAGTGATCCTAAAGGACGCAAAGGAATTCTGAGTCATAAATAGCATTTATGCATAGTCCCACTTACCAGCCTTCTTTAACTTCATCCTGTCAAGATGAAGAGAAATCTGTATAGATAGTTCTCTGATGGTATGAGTGAGAAAAGCTTTTTTGGAAGAAAAAAAGTCAAAAAGAGCAAAGCTTCATGTTTCCATTGTATCTGGCAGTAGATGGCATCCCTACCCTCCTCCTTTCTCTGTGCCTGCAGCTTCACTGCTTCCAAATATGACTTCTGCCCTGCCATTTGGCCTCCCCAGGCCCTTGGAAAAGCAGCTCACTCTACAGCCTAGAGCAAACTCCACAGTGTGGCCCTCAAGGGTCTCTATGAGATGACATTGGCCTTCCTTTAGGGGCATTCTGGCTCTGCAGCCTCACAGAGCCCACTCCTATCAGACCAGACTCCTGACCCTATGCCTTATATCCACATCCATGACTTTAAGCACTTTGGCTTCCAGGGAGTGATCGTTATGTATCCAGGTGCCTGTGTCTCCCATTTGGCATTCCTCTGTGGTACTGAAGGCAAGCTGGTTTTCTATGTCCTGTCGGTTGTTCTTGACTTCAGGCTGTAGTCAGTCTCTTCCATCTCAGTCCAAGGGTATGGGGGCGGAGGGACTGTTCTACCCTGCTCCCAGTGCTGGACTACAGAGCAACTCACTTCTTCCTTCCACACACTCTTTTCTGCAACCTACATAATTCTCATCCTCTCTCTTCTTATTGATTCTTCTACTCACCAAACATGTAGAAGAATTACAAATAGGATTGTCTTTGTTCTGGTTCCCCAGAAGCAGCCCTTGACATGAGGATTAGGTGCAGATGACATATTAGGGAAGCCATCCTAGGAGAGATTGCAGAACTAGAGAAGCAGGGCAAGGCAGGCTCAGACTCAGGCAGAAACCCACAAGGTGGCTAAAGCCCTCTCTATTTCCATACAGGTAGGTTGCTGATACCTTCCACAGGGCAGGGGGTGGGGGACTACAAACTCTAGCGTACCTGCAGCTCTCTGTGAGAGTGCCAACAGGGCCCTGCTAATGGCAGGCCTCAAAACACAGGAACAGCTATTGACTGTTAGAAGCAGAATTACACACAAACTTGGAGATCCACAAAGATATGATAAAAGGAGCCCAGGGGAGCCGGACTGCACATCCACTACTGTTAAGTATGTGTTAAGTATGTGTACAGGGGATCAAAGACCAGAGCCTCAGGCATGACATCCTCTCTCCCTTTCTCTGACCTGACTCCATGCTTCACATTCCTGTTGTGCCCTGAACTCCTCCCCACTGTAGGTCTGAGACTTGACTAGCAAATATAGGAATATTCCTCCCTTCTGCAGACCTGGGCCCTGAGCTCCTCCTATAGACCTGAATCATCTAAACTTGAGTCATCCAGGATTGCCTCTTTTAGTCAGCAGTTGAAGCATGATAGATGAGCCCTTCCCTGGGGTGAAAACACCTGTGAGATTCTTCTTGGTCTTTCCATCTAGCCCAAGGGAGTACTTTTAGGGCTTTCCACTGTCTTTGGACATGATAGAGATGAAGGAAAAGCTGGTTCAGGGAGCCAGCTGTTCCCTGTCTTGCATTCCCAAGATTCTAACTGGTGGAAAAGCAAGAGAAGTGAAGAGGCTGGGCAGACCCTCCCTACTACTACCAAGTTGGCTCAAAGGCCTGTGCTTCCCTAAGAGGAGGCTCTTCAACAAGCAGCTGACCCAGGGCCAGCGATGGAGAGATCCAACAGTTTGAACAACAATGGTGGTGCTCTGGTTATGGAGGAGCTGAACAAAAAAGTCACATTCCCAGTGCAGTTTTATCCTTTCTGGGTACCTGCCCTGCTCCTGTGGGGACCACAGACCTTAATGAGATTCAATTAGCTTTCTTCACTTCCTGATTCCTCCGTTTCCTTGTCTTGGGGAGTACTGGTATTCCAAACCCTGGGGATTTCATCCTCCTTACAATCCACAGTATAAACAGCCTCCACAGGCCATGGATGGAGAAGGACAAGCCTCCAGCTCCTCGGTGTCTGCCATGTCGGCTCTGCCCTCCTGCTCCCTTGTCGCCACTGCTCAGATAGCAGAAAGGGGGGCTTTCTAACTGGACAGCTGTTCTCCTGGGAGGAGGCTGGCCCACTTACCAGCTGTCTCTCACTTCCACCCTTGCCCCAGGCAATCACTTAGACACAGTGGCACCACAAGGAGGTGAAATGGTGTGTGGCCAAGGTCATTTAGAGAGAAAATTGACAGCACTCCTCCCCCCTTCCCTCCAACATGGGAATCCCTTGTGAAGCCCTGGGAGTCTAGCTCTCATCTGCCTGCCAGGGTTTGCACGCAGCAGAGATGGTTTTTCATGGGAATGTGATCCACATTGCTTTCTTCTTGCCTCTTTCCTTCCCCAAATAAGGCGACACATGTCTACAGTCATATGTGCACAAGGTCACACATGGTGTTGGTAGCACTTAGCCTAAACTATGGATTATCTCCTAAGCTTTTAGCTTCACCTCCCTCAGGAGTTTTCAAGTCCCAAATATCGTTAATGTGTCAGGGTGATTGATAGAAGTATATGGGAGGCAGTACCCATACCTGGGGAAAGGCTGAAAATGTGTCTGAACAGGACCCGGAGATAGAAGTAGCCCCAGGGATGGTATTTCTAGCCATAATGTGCTGATGCAGACCGTCCATCTCACTCACCTGAATGGGTCCATGTTCATCCAGTGTAACTGTAGAAAACACCCACTTAGGACAACGTGCAGTCGTGGTTTTCCCACTAGCTATCCTGCCATGCTAGACCTGACTTGTTGAGGGATAAGCACCATGAAATCCTGACTGAGGTACAGGCTTACACAGACCACTTAGTGAGGACAAGATGAAAGGGTGAGGCGTGGAAGCAAGGCTAAGGATTGATTTGTTTCCTGAAACTGTTTCTTTTGTTTAGCTCCCTCCCTTCCACCCAGGGCTGCCCACTGAGGAAGAAAGACAAGCTCAAGTTTGGTGCCATGTTTAACTTTTGGACACTTTGAGCTAGTTTCTACAGAGTTCTTAGTTTAGATACTCTGGCTACTTTCTGTCCTCAGGGCAGAGTGAAAGTCTTTATCTGGAAAGACTGAGCAACCTACCTACCTTAGTCAGGGATGCTACAGGAAAGAAATGACATTCTCAAATTGGGTAATTTGAGGTGAGTTTAATAAAGTGGTTTTTACAGGGGTGTAGCCTTGGCACGGGAAAAGCCACAAAGGACAGCCAAGACCTTAAAACAGTTAAAAGGGGGGGGGGAAGCAAGGAGAGAAAGCCACAGGTCCCTCCAGGGAGTACAGCTGGGTGCAGAGGCCCATTGGCATAGGCAGGCTGTGGTCTTTGATGAAGAGTCACAACCTCTAGCACCTGCTCTCCTTCTT
Organism: Nannospalax galili; assembly: GCF_000622305.1. Lineage (NCBI taxonomy): Eukaryota > Metazoa > Chordata > Mammalia > Rodentia > Spalacidae > Nannospalax > Nannospalax galili. The sequence continues at coordinate 1,265,314 of NW_008356058.1, forward strand.
CCCTACCTACCACTCCTGCCACTGATTTACATTGATTGAACACAGCTGGATGTTGGGGGCAGAGGCACCACTTGATGTAATAACACTGGTCATTCCATTGTGGCTGCCATGTGCATATAGAGCTCTTAGCGTGCAGACTCACTGGCCTCATTTAATCATCTCCCTTAACAAAACCTTCTGTTCCATAGGTCCACATTCCCACCCTACCAAACCCTCAGGTACACCTTTGTGCTTGTTCTTATCCATCCCCCTGCTTGAAACACTATTTAACAAGTCTTCTCCATTCCCACAGCCACCTGAACACTCACCAGGATCTAACTGTCCTGACAGTAACAGGAGCGATTATGTGTTTTTTGGAGGGAAGTAGGTCAAGAAGAGGAATAGACAAACAAATAGTACAGTCTGAAAATCTCTAATCGGGAATACTTGGGACTAGATGTGTTTTAGATTTCAGATTTCTTTACATTTTGGCATATTCGCACATATGTAATGAGATGTCTTTGGATGGGACCCAAATCTAAATAAAAAATTCATTAATCTATCACATATGCCTTGTACCTTGAAAGTAACTCTATAAAATTAAATTTGATTTTGCATGAAACTATTTTATGGTATGAAATTTTCCACTTGTGGCACCCCAAAAGTTTCAGATTTTGAAGGATTTCAGATATCATATTTTCAGATTAGGCAATGCTCAACTTGTATATACTTTGTCTTCCCAGACCTCCACATATTACAAAAAGACGAAGCATGAACATATTGTCTGTATATATCACAGGATAGAGTATGTTTGTAGAAGACTCATAGAGATTAAAAAAAACTCACAAAGAAAAATAAATTTGAATATGAAATAATAGTTAAACTTGACCTTGGAAGAGGGATTTATCTAAAAAAAAAATAAGGAAAGGCATTCCAAATAAAGCCCCAATTCACCAAATTTCACAGTGTTCAGACAACCAGGTTAACAGCGAGAAGCAGAAGACCGACCGTGAACATAGTGCTATTTATGCTGGAAGCAATGAGGAGACGATGGGTGGGGTAGCCAGTATTATTCAGAGAAGCAGAGCCAATGAGATCCATCTGTATGTCTGTCATCTGCCTATGTGTCATCTCTCTAGAGATAATAGGATTTGGCCCATACCTGTACTGTTAAGTTTCAGTATAACTCCAAGGCATGGGGTGTAAAGTTTCCAAAGGAAGAGAAGATGAATGTTTTTGCTCAAATGCAGAGAGAGGCTTGCCCTTCTCCTGTTTCTTTGCTCTATTAAGGTCCTCAGTGAGTTGGATGATATCATCCAAAATGAGTAAGGAAGGATCTGCCTTCTTTAGACCACTAGTTCTTGGGCCGTCACCTTCTGAAAACACAGATACACCCACTATCTAGAACTAGAGAGTGAAGTAGAGCTTCTCAGGGCTCAGTGGACAAAAAGATGACATGTTGAGTTCAAGACAAATTTCCATGAATTCATAAATTTGAGGGCATTTGGGCTCTCTCCACTAGGAATGTTTGTTCACCATGAATGGTTTCAGGAGATACTAATCCATGGGGACTATTTTGAATAAAATAGGGAAATGAATAGAAAGAAAAGCTTTCATGTTTGCCAGCATTGGCACCTAGGAAATAAAAAAGGTTTAAGCCAATTAAGCAGACAAGTGGTAGTGAAAAGCGAAAAATGGGGATTTATTCACTGAGGCCACAATGGGAAGAGGAACGAGGGGATACAATGACTATCCCAGTCTACATTTGCAGTCCTAACAAACATTTTACATTTAAATACAGGGCAAACAGTATGTGTAACTGAACAATCCTGGTCACAGTGTACTCCTGCCTACTACCTTTGTCTAGGCTCCTGTCTCTCCTATAGTGTGGTCTGACAAGTTGTCAGAACTATGTGAAATCTCTTTTCTGAGAACCAGGTTCTCCTTCTGCCTTGAACCAAGACCTAGGCTTTTTCCATCTCTCAACGTGAAACTGCTGCAGAAATTCCAGTTTCTTGGGGGCTGTTGTCTCTATGGTCTGATAGCCAATTGGAGGGGCACAAATATCTCCTTGGCCTATCTTCATTCCTGCCAGGACTGTTTGGTTTTGCCACAGTGGAGATACCCTTGAATTGCCCAAATCATCTTATGTTAGACTGTGGAGTCTTTCCTTGTTGCATGGATATAGGACGGCTGAATAAATAATGGTGGTGCCAGCTATAAGTCACATATCATGTAATCTGCTGAGCCACCCCGTGCTTCCTTCAGGATTTGTATTAATATTGAGTTTTGGTCACCAGTATAAATAAAAAGGCTGTATTATTTATCTCAGGAAAGTCATGGCCCACCTTACTCCACTGTGTTTGTTTGCAACAAAGCTGCTTCATTTGATTTAGATATAAAGGATAACTGAGTAGACATACTTGTGCAGGAACTTTCTGGAAGACCACAAAGCAAAGCCTTCCTGCTTTGTCCATAAGGCATTAGTGAGTAACAGGAGAATACCTCCTTTGTACTGATCCTCACTGATATGACCAGGCATGGAGAGAAAAGGATTATTCATGTCTGAATACACAAGTTGTTGGGAGACACACTGCATCAGTCTCTTCATAGCTTTGGACCTGGCTCTCGTTGCCCTGTTCTCCTAGGAATTTGGGAAACATTAGAGAATCCAATCAAATAGCCAGTTAATAAATACTAAGTGTGTACTTTAGACTTTATACACAATAGAAAATCAGGCCTGGACCTTGCCTTTCAAGAATTTAGAACCAAATTAAGGATTTAAAGAAGAGAGAGGTCCAGTAAACAAGCAGGCCATGTAACAGAATGCACAGGCCCATTGTTGCCTGGGTTCCTACAGTATACCATGCAGTGCATTTCCAAGTATATTTCTGTTCATCTCCTTGACTCCGTGGCGGAGACAAAGTTATTTTCATCACAGATGACTTAAATGCAATGCAGTGAAGTGAACTAACTCTCTAGGCCTCAGAGGCAGCAAGAAGAGAACTGGCACTTTCTCTCCAGCAGCCAGACTTCAGAGCCACGTTTCCCTCCTCTTCCCAACCCTCCCTCTGACCACAGCTGCTTCCTAGCAGTATGGGGTCCCAGCATGGTTGGTGCCCAGCTGGTTTGGTTTTGGTTCCCCCCCAACACTCTGCTTTTCTTCTCCTTCACAAGTGTGCCCTCTGCTTCCGCACAGACCAGTCTTGTCATTATCTTCACAGCTAGGGAAGATTTTGCAGTACATGTCTGTTTTGTTATGTAAAGCAAAACCAGGAATGGTTGGAGGGATGGGAAGCCAATTTGAACCTATGGTAAACTCGGTGTTTTGGTCTGTAAGATTCAAACCAATTTTGTAAACAACAACATCAATATAGATGCTAAAAATCATCCAGTAGGGTCAAGACAAGCCACCTCATTAGTAGCCCTGAGCCTTACTATAGAGAAGTAGGTATTCACTGATCTCTGCATTTCCATTGTATCAGGGATAAGACATCCTGGCTTGTTTGTTTCCTGGTTTTCCCAGGAGAGCACTTCCTCACAGAAGCATATGTGGAAGGCTCACAACACAATAGGGTGAGCACCAATGCCCTGGGATTGAGTGTGGGTATGTCTGAGCCATCCAGGCTGAAATACTTTCTGTGAAGCTTAAGGTGGGCGGGACACATGCCAAATGCTAGGGAACCGAATTTAGGGCCAGCTGGAGCATTTCCCCGTGATAAGAAGCAGTTGTGACCAGGTGCTGTGAAGGACAGAAGCACTTATTTTGCCGTGGTCTCAAGCGTGCCGCCTTTCAATAGCAGTTAAAGGGCCATTTGATAGGAGGAGCTGGAGGATTGCACACTGTCTGGATCCATTATTACCCTTAGATCTTTAGGCAGGTGTGACCAAGAAAGGCCAGGTTTGGATTTTTCTTTCTTCAATAATCCTCCTTTTTATTTCAACACTCGCTATGCCCATCTTTAGAAGGTGCCAATAGATAATTTTAACCTATTTTTCTTCCAGTTCTCAGGTTCTTATCATTCTCTTTTCTCATCCTAAATCTAAAAGCAGTGTGAGGCCGTTAGGGTCCATACAGTCATAGTTTTATTTCTGCTACACAAGTCCTGCACTTGCTTAAGCAATTCCTGCTATTTCTTTCTCTATAAATGCAACTGTAACAAAGAGACCACTCATTACCACTCATTGAAGACGTGCAGGGCTGTACTTCAACAGTTCTTTGGGGCAGTAGATGTAGCTGCAGAAAATCATAGGTATAACAGCTTTGTCTCTCCTACTCTGTGCTCTGGAGTACATGGTCGACCCTGTTCTAATATGGCTGGGTCTTTTTTGCCACCTGCACGTGGAGCTTCCTATCATTAAAGATGATGCCCTGGCAGCTGATATGTGTGGGGTACCCTCAATGACCCGTGTTCTAGTCTCCATATGAAGAAATGTCCAAAAGATAAACAGGATAAACAAAGGCACTGGCTCAGCCCTGAAATAGCAGGCAAATGTGCCTCTAGAACTTCTGCCTCTGTTAGGATTCTTCTAGGATGCTGCGCAGGCCAGGTTACGGGTTGTCCACAGGGGCCACAGGCAGGAGGGAGGACTACTCTATTGGTGCTAGTAAGACGCCATTCACAGTGATAAGGAAGACTGGAAATGCGGAGGCTAGGCACTGAAACTGAAGACCAGGAGGATTTCAGTTTGAAGGGAATAGGGAGTTCAAGTGCTCAGTTCAGAAGCTTTGTGTACAGAAAGGAGGTTGCTTTCTTCCTTGTATGAGTCATGTTGAGCAGTCTGTAAAACTTGTCCTTGTGAGAAAATCCCCAAGAGAACAAGTCAAAGAAGGAAGAATTCTTCTGGTTCACAATTTCTGAGGTTTTAGTCAATGTTTGGCAGATTGATTCTTTCTGGTCTATACTGAGGCAGAAATCACAGTAAAGAGTACGGGGAAGCAAATCTGCTCACCTCACGGGGACCAAGAAGCAAGGACAATTCAAAGTCCTCATAGCAGTCACCTCTTGGTGATTGGATCTACCAACTGGGACCCAGAACTTTAACATATGGGCCTTTTCAAGATCATTTCATGCCTAAATCATAACAGCAGAGAAGACATTGAAGTAGAAGGCTGGTATATCTCTGGACTGTGGGAAACTTGATGATGTAGGAAGATTAAGGTGTCTTTGAGAATGATGGAGGCTGTCTCAGCTCCTGGCCACCAGAACTGCCCCTAGCCAGTGGTTTTTGGGGTCCTTTTCTTGAGTAGTTGAAGACTTAAATTCACCAACTGCAGAGGGTTTTAGAGCGAAGTTTGTTAGAGATTCCTAGGTAAGAGGGAGAGAGAGAGAGAGAGAGAGAGAGAGAGAGAGAGAGAGAGAG
>NW_008356058.1:1271048-1296619 GCF_000622305.1 Nannospalax galili
GGAGGAGGAGGAGGAGGAGGAGGAGGAGAGATCCCATAGAGCAGGACGGGGTGTCCCAGGAAACCCGTACCACTGAACTGTTAGTCTGGAGCTTTTTAAAGGATTTATGGCAGAAACCAGGGTGAGGAATGGAAAAGAGGATGATTTAGTCAGTCCAGTTGGTCCAACCAGGTGTCCAGGTGCCTCCTCTTAGTTTTAGTCACATAGTCACACAGAGCCTTTAAGCAAAGGTACTCATTTAGGGGATAACTAAGAAACTGGAACCACAGTTTTCTGGTATTCCTGGTCTCCAGCAAGGATATTCTCTAACTATTGCTTTGGGGTCTCTGGCCTACCTGAGCAGTTTCTGTCTCCTGCTCTGGCTTTGACAGGTGCCTTTCCCACCCTTTCCATTGTCTGCCTTTCTTCTGCTCTGTACTCTGCTGACTGTGACTGTTTCACTGGTATCTGACCAGTGTCCACCTCTAGCTTCCCCTTCTTAGATTTGTCAGGGCTGAATGAGTTTAAAACCTTACTCACTCCAAGTTAATCACATCTTTAATCACCTTCCCGAGGAAGGTGAAATACCGTGGTGTGCTTTAAGAATAATTATGTAGAACTGTTTGGAGGTGCTCCTACAAAGAGGGAACGGTTGGCTGAAACCCTCACCCCAATGTCTACCTCTCCATACCAGCCAAGCATTTGCTCAGGTTGAGGAGCAATTATGCTCCCTTTTAATTTCTTTATTTTTAACTTAGAAGAAATGTCTCCTCTGCATTGTTATGGAGACTGGATAAATGAGACAGATAGATGAGGGCAGGTATGAGCAGGTGACAGGAGTTGGCTGCCGAGTTACCTTTGTGATCCATCTCTGCAGACGCCTGTGTTAATTCCATGGAGACTCAGCAAGACTGATATCCAGCAGTGACAGTTTGGACATCTAAACATGACCTTGGATGTACCCAAAACCGCATCTGAAGCTATGCCAACTTCGCAATGTAGTATATCACAGGGGCCGCATAACTGTGCTGGAAATTGGCTGCATTCGGAGTGTTACTATATCTGCTGAGGAACCTCTCTGGCCCTGAAAGCAGTGTGGTGTGGTAGGAAGGCTTTGACTTCAGTCTGTTTTCAGTAATTAGATATTCGAACGAAAGCCGAGGACAGCCCTCTGGTACTCCTCTTGAGGTTCTGAGATGTCCCTGTTGTGGGCATCAACAACAGTTGTGCACAGGCTCACAGTCTGTTGGTCAGCATTTCCTGCACTGTGGACATTTAACTGGTGTCTGGTGAAGTCTCATCTGCTTGGAGGAAAAATAACTAAGAACCTGCTTTTGGTTTCTCAGAACATATTGGTTACAAGAAAGTTTTCTCCTGCAAAGGAATGGAAAAATTGTTGCTGACAAGAGTCATTTCCCAGCAGCCTCATCCACTCTGTTTTTCCCATTTCACCAGAAACCAGGTATCTAAATTAGTGCTTTTCACACTAATGGGCTCCAGACCATCATTGTCAATGCTGCCTGGGGTTACACCAAAATGCAGGTTCTCAGTCCCCAGCCCAGAACCACCCAGTCATCTCTGTTATACACTATCAGCCAGGAGATTCAGATGTGCATGATTCTGAGAACCAGTGATTTCTGTGTTTGTTTGAGACCTTATAAAGATACTGAAAAATACTAAAGTTGAAAAATAAAACAAAATGAAGCAAAAACAGTTATCCTGGCACAGTGGCTTAATATCAATATAATCTTAGTCAATATAGATATTTCTAAAGTTAGTTAATTTTTTCTGTCAATTTGCAACAATAACTTGCAGCCAAGTCTTGGTGATGCTGACAGTTCGTGTGGTGGGTTTGCACAGTACTTAGCATGTAGTATATGTATTCAATAACTGTTGATCAATAGTATGAATTTCATGTTAACTACTCAAACTCAAGCAAAGTTCAGAATGGTGACTACTCTTAAAAGTATCCATGCAAAGTGTGTTTTTAGTAAAGCAAGCTTTGGAGTTTGTTGACCTTCAGGGATTTCAAACCAATGTGGGTTCAGATCCAGGTTTCAGTCAGGAAAGCCCACGATGAAGACTACTGTTCTGTGAGCTGCACAAGGGAAGAACCAGTTCAGGGCTTTCCTCTGTCAGCTACCCTTCACTCTGTTTCACTGTCTTGGTTACTCTGGATTTTTTTTTTTTTTTTTTTTTTTTTTTTTTTTTTTGGTTTTTGAAACAGGGTCTCCCTGTAGCCCCAGCTGTCTTGGAACTCATTATGTAGAGCCAGGCTGGCCTTGAACTCACAGAGATCTGCCTGCCTCTGCCTCCTGAGTGCTGGGATTAAAGGCATGTGCCACCACGCCCAGCTTGGATTGTTTTTTTTATCTCAAAGCTAAAAAGGAGGCTGGAACTACAGTCTAGAGCAATCCGAAGTTCATGTGCAATCAAGTTACCTGGAGATCTAATTAAAATGCAGCTTCTGATTCATTGCCTCTGATACTGGGCTTTGGATGTGGGGTTTCTAACAAGCTCCCAGGTGATGGAGTGCTGTTCGTGATGTTGATGCTGCTGTTTGCCAATCATAGGTTTGCAGTGAGGTGGTGACTCAGCTTCACAAATGCTAATGCTAACACAATTTACCTCCAGATGAATGCTACTCAAAGAATGGTCAAAGATTCTAGTGCCTTCACCTAGGAGCCCAGTCAGGAAGCAGAATCTTAAATTAGACATGGTGACATAGGCCTGTAATCCTCACACTCTAGAGGCTGAGTCAGGAGGATAGAGAGTTTGAGATTAGTAGCCTAGGTTACATAATCTAGCTGTGTGTGTGTGTGTGTGTGTGTGTGTGTGTGTGTGAGAGAGAGAGAGAGAGAGAGAGAGAGAGAGAGAGAGAGACACTCAGACTCTTCCTCAATGTACTGGATCAGAACCTACTTTTTAGCAACACCCCTAGGCAGTTTACAAGCACAGTAAAGTTTGAAATGCAGCGGTGCAGCAGTGGCTAGTTTGATGACTTCATTTATTTGCAAACCTGCATTTGGTTTGGCACTTTACTCTTGCCACACTGAAATTCTCAATAACAGAGGTCTCTGCCTTTTCATTTGGCCCCAGGCTCCATAAATTATGTAGGTAGTCCTGGACGCATTGTTTTATACTAGTAGCTTTCAAACTTCACTTGACTCAACTGAGCTCTCTGCATTGTTTTATACTAGTAGCTTTCAAACTTCTCTTGACTCAACTGAGCTCTCTGCATTGTTTTATACTAGTAGCTTTCAAACTTCGCTTGACTCAGCTGAGCTCTTGTTAGAAACTGGTGCTTCTGGGTTCCCAGGCTCTGAATCAGTAGTACAAGGAATGTCATACCTTACAGACCTCTCTTGTGATTCTGATGTAAGTGGCACGTGCCCACTTCCTGTGCTCTTCCTGATTGGGTCTTCCATCATTCTCATGCTGTGTGTCAACATAATACCCTGCTTTTCTCCAGCATTGCCAGAAAATCTCATAAGCATCACAAACCTGCTAGACCCTAGAGCAAAGGTGTTTCTGGTTGGATGGTTTTCTCCACAGGAGCTCTCAGAAAAGTGTCCATCTGTGCCTGAGTGGCCCTCCAATGTTGATGTGACATTTACACAAGCAAAATGGAAAGGATGTACAATGTCAGATATCTCATCTCAAGAGATGTTTTCTGGGGAAGCAGGGAGTGGCAGTGTAGCGGTGAAGCAGCAATGGGATTCAAAAAGGCAAAATCCCATTTGGCTAGCTAGCTTTTTGTCACTATGAGAGAAAACCTGAGCAAAGCACCTTCTAGAAGGAAAGACTTATTTTGGCTCATTGTATCATGGGTGTCAGTTCCCCCTGTTTGGGGAGGCAGAGCAGAGCAGCTCACACTCACAGCAGAGGAAGCAGAAAAAGGGAATGTCTGTGGCAACCTATGAGCTCTGAATGCCATCTTCAGGGGAGTTCTTTCTCCCTTCCTCCACTGTCCCATCTGGAGACACCTTCAAAGATACATCCATGTGTATGTTTTACTAATCTCCAAGTCACTTCTGAAACAAATCAAATTGGCAGTCAAGATAAACCATGATGCTTTCCCACTGAAAATGTCACCTTTGCACATTCTGAAGCATATATAGGGCTAACAATAAAACCTGGATGACGTGACTGGCTCCAACATTTTCTCTTTTGTTGGGCAAGGCCCAGACAAGTTGGAATTTCAAATCCTGGTCTTCAAAGTGGAAAATGGGTGCAAGCATCTTTCCTACAGACATTGCAGGAACTAAATGAGACAGTGTGGATGTTTAAATTTGAGCCATCATTATATAGACCAGGCAACACAGCTATTTCTAGCTTTGTACTTAGAAGCAGGACGCTGTGTTTTGTGAATTTAGCCTCAGGCCATTTTACATACTTAATGTAGCAAGACAGGGCAATGAGTACAGACAGATATGATGAAGACTTGGCAAGAGTCAGTGGGAGATTTCAAAGTAAAGAAAAGAGAAGGAAGCTTCCACAGTTTGAGGACTCCAGATGCAAAAATAAAAGAAAGGGAATCTATTTTTATATGTGCAAACAGTTTTGAGATTTTGGAAAATGCCTTTAGTCTAGCAATAATTGAACATTTCTGCCCTTGGGTATAATGAAGATAGATAGCAGTGGTGGTCCATATTTAGCTTTGACTTCAGAAGCCTTCTGTTGCAATTCGCTATATTGAGATGAGTAGAAGTGCAGTTTGTAGTTAAGGCTGGGCGTCTGAACTAGCACACACTATCTGTGAGTTGGAAATGCATTTTTCATGCCTTTCCCTGAATTCCTTTTCAATAGATTATACCCCATAGGGCTGTTGAAAGTATTGAACAACCTAGTATACCCAAAATGCCCAGACAGTGATGGGGTCATTAGTGTAGAAACACTGGAGCTGAGCCAGGAAGACCGGTAATGTCACAAAGTTCCAGCTATTCTGAATATGCAAGATGCCTCTGGGTTATAGCTAAGAAGCTATTTGAAAGGATCATTTCCTCAGATAGTTCAGAAGCACTAAACTTCGCAGGATCTAGAATCAGAAAGAGTGAATGTTCTAAAAGTGTAATCCCACAAGGGCCCTGCTTATGAGCTCTGGAAAGTACCCCCAGCAGCCTCCACATGACAAGTCTATCACAGTCTATCACAAGTCTATCTGTGTGTATACTGGAGTGAGGGGAAAAGACAAGGCATGGTGTGACATTCCAGATTTGCCATGAAGACCTCACTCTAATAGCTTCTGTTTTCTCTTTGGTCCTTTCCCTTATCTATCTCATCTTATCTTTCAGGTGCACGATTGACAACCGGGTCACCCGGGTGGCCTGGCTAAACCGCAGCACCATCCTCTATGCTGGGAATGACAAGTGGTGCCTAGATCCACGTGTGGTCCTCCTGAGTAACACCCAGACCCAGTACAGCATCGAGATCCAGAACGTGGATGTATATGACGAGGGCCCGTATACCTGCTCTGTGCAGACAGACAACCACCCAAAGACCTCGAGGGTCCACCTCATTGTACAAGGTGGGTGGGGCTCCGCTGGGAGGTGTGATGAGTGACTGGGAAAGTCTGTATTTGCAATTCTTTCTAGGATGGGTTCTTTGATCTGGTAAAGACACCTTTCTGATGGTCATCTTGCATTTAGAAACTGAATTCTTCAATAATATGCTTGTTGAGAGTTAGATTATTTTCTCTTTTATTCTAGTAATATATTTATGTTGAGAATCAACTTCTAAGTATTGCTTTTCTTGGCTTTTCCTCCCATAAGCATTTTTTTCTACTGTTGTGTCTAAGCCCAAGCATGTTTTAAGTCCAGAATGTTAATGCTCTTCTGGTTCTACAAATATGTCATGCCCTAGACCAGCCTTCAAAGAAAGCAGATACCTCCACCACCTCCGTCCCATGTACCCTGCTCAGTGTGCTTGTTTGCCACCCCATCATCCCATGCCTATCCTAGAAAGACTGGATCGCAGTCTTTTATGTTTAGTTTACCTCAGATCTCTTCTCTTGCACTTTAGAGCCTTATGGTTTTTCTGGGACTTGGCTATTATTTTGGTAGTTTTTATGGTGTTTCTCTGAGTTCTGCTCTCTCTCCTCAGTCACTGGGACTGGTGACCACAAATCAGAGCTGGTCTCAAGGCATCAGACAATACTTAGCAAATAGATGGATTTCTAGTTAGTAGGCAAGAGCTTTAGAGCCACACTGACTGATCTCTGGTGGAGAAGCCTAAATCAAGTCTTACTGTGCCTCAAGGGCCCTTCTGGAGAAACGGGGTAAATGTGAAGATTGGGGCTGAGGATTTGATTTAACACATAAAGAATCTAAAGCACTTGGGAGAGGGCCTAGCCTGTAGAGAGCTGTTTACTTGGCAGTCATTGTGTTACTGTATTGCTCTCTTCCATGTTTCTTCTAATACTATTACTACATTTAAGCATTTGGTATGTTTTACAGTAGATTAAATCCTTGCTTTGTTATCTCAGGAGCTGAGGCCCTGAGCAGTGAAATCCTAGCAGCTCTATTGGAGGCAGAGCTCTTGCAGCCAGCCGCCCTGGCAGTGTGCCTCAGAAGGGTAGAAAGGTAGATTGTGGGAGAAAAGTGACGGAGATTGAGAAGGACAAACTGGAGGAGCTGAAAGAATGAAAGAAAAGCTGCTGTGAGAAGGAAGAAGAAAGTCAAACTTGGATCATGGATCAGAGCTGGGAGGAGCAGGATAGTGAGCAGTGACTGGAAAGGAACATGCTAGAAGTTTATCTCAGGTCTCTTCTCTGGCCTGGCTTGGTCAGAGGCAATGCCAGGAACAACTGGATGCTCTCGTGGTGTGACAGAGTGTGGTCATTCTGAGTTCTTATTTTTTTCCTCATTCTTTTTTTTTTAAAGCAAAGGGGAATTATGATGTTTTCTTTTATTGGTTCTATAAACGAGTGTGTTTTTTTTTCAAACTGCTACATGCAAATAGCATTTTAAAATAGAATTGCATAGACTAGATGGAATTAGAGTGCATTATAAATAGCAGACTAGGTATTGCTACATGAAATTTTTGTTTCAATGGGTATGCATTTGCAAAGTACAATACATTTTATTATAGAGGCAAAAGTTAAGAATCACCATTCTGTGGGGGGAGGTTTGGAGAATGCTCCAGAAAAGCCATCTATGATCTCTACTGGAGAGTGATTTTGCAATCCTTCTTCAGGTAGAGTGTCGGGTAGTGTCAATGAAAGTGGAAACTGAGCAGAGGTTTGCACAGGAAGCAGCGCCACTGTGGAACTTGATGGGGGAATGAAGAATGCTGAAGCCTCCTTGGAAAAGAAAACAATGCTTTTTTCATTCCTCCTCCTGATTTTGCTCTGCACACTCCAATAGACACCTGCCTTTGATATGTGGTAGCCTGCCTTCTACATACTAGACATTTACCAAATGCTTGTTGAAGCAAATATCTGGAATTATAGTACAAAGATCTTATATGGGTTCTAAGAGAGAAAGTTGGATGGTTGGGAGGTGGAGCAACAGGAGGGAGGGAGAGGATATGGTCCACATTCATCCTCGCTCCTGTTCAAGCTAATGGAAAATGTCTGATCCACAGCTAGGTGTTTACATCTGTGACTTGGCTAGGTGCCCTCTTAGCATGACATACCGTCTCAAGTATTGGAATCTCATCTTGGGCTAATTTTCGAATGCTGATGGGTGTATTGATCTGGAAACAAGGTGGGTTAAAAAAGGCCTTGGTCTTGTACACAGACTCAGCCCAACCTAATCCGCTGTCAATATGCCTGGGCTGAGTATTATTGACATGCTAATGAATAGAGGACCATAGTTTTTTCAGAGTCAATCTGTCCCCTTCTTCAAAGCAATCAGACAAACTAAATAGAGCCAGACTCCCCCTGTTTCTGAATTGGAAAGAGGATATACTACCATGAAGGATTAAAAAAGAAATATATTTATCTAGGGATCATATATTATACTGAACAGAAACCCTAATTCCCTTAGCAGAAGCTGGCTGTCTGGATTTAAGGTGCTTTTAAACTGAACTCTGCTGGAATGCAAGACAGGCATATTAAGTTTTCCAAATAGTATTATGATCATTAAATAAAGAAATACAAATAGCAGCAACAACAAAGAGCTAACCCAGTATTGTGCCTATGTGTATTTATGTCTATATAGTCAGCATCATATAATAAGCTCACGAAGATGGAAAGAAATGGCATTATCACAGTATCTTGCAACCTATTTAAGGTCTAGTATTATTTGTAGCATTATGACTATCAAATATCCCACCCACTCCATTAGTTCCTCATGCTAGATCTTTTTTCCTTATAGCTGCAATCAAAATGATTGGTTCTTAGAGACAGTCATGATGCCATCACTGCATCTGCCTAAGAAGCAGACATGAACACATTCATTCTTTCCTGCAATAAACAATCACTGAGAAACAACTTGAGCAGTGTATGCCCTGGATCTGCACTTAGCACATAAAGATGTATACAAAACTGCCCTTGAAGAATCAGTCACCTTTGTGTGAGAAGATGGAATTGTGTGTCATTTTTTAAAATTATCTCCAAGAATTTAGCTTCTGTGCATACTGATAATATTGGCTGTATCTCAACTCCATAAGCCTTTTTGTAAAGATAGCTTTGTGGTTGCATACATTCTCTTAAACTCATTTCATCTTCCTATAGTGATGGTATGTGAGTGGTTTCTGAAGCAGAATTGGTTAAGTGCCTGGAATGTGGGTTGAGTTCAGTTTGACCTGGGTTTGAGGTTATAGCCCTGTCTCACTACAGACAATAGGCAGTATTATAATACTGCTAATAATAATAATAATAATAATAATAATAGTAATGATAGTGTGAATCACAAGTAACCACAAATGCAATGATATTTACTATGGTGTAGTAATGATAGTGTGACTATTAAGTAGAGCCATGGTGAGTGCCAGTCAGAGTAAGAGTTTGTGGCAGGATCCACTGACCCAAGAGTAGAAATTCCAGGGGGAATTCTGGGGGCAGCAAGCTCAGCCTCAGGGCCAGGGGGATGTATGGCCAGCCCAAAGAAGAGGAGGATGGAGCTTCTTAACAGTGTAGAGCCAGGACTGTAGAAAGAACACTTGGTGAAGGAGAATGATCCAGGCTGGAGACAGAAACCAGACAGCACATGGGCCAAGTCTCTCTCACAAAGGCTACCCCTGGGGAGGAGGAAAGGTTTGGAATTGAGGAGGAAGATAGGTAGAAAAGAATGTATCAGAAAAGGGTGGACTGAGAAAAGCTTGAACGAACTAGCTACTAGCTATAGCAGCAATTTAAAATTTAAAGTCACAAAAATGAAATTAAGTAAAACACTTCAGTCACAGGAACTGTATTTTCTGTGCTTCGTTTATCTTGTTCACCCAGGAGCCACCTCAGCGAATGGTCTAAATACACAGAGTGAGCTTTCATCATAGGAGGCATTACTGGACAGTGCTGTAAGTGGTTACCAGTGTAGATACAAGGGAAATAAAAGACGGCAGTCTTATGACATAAAACAAAAGATTCTGAAAACTATGGAAGATTGGAGTTCCTTTCTTAGCTAGGACAAACATGAAAGTCTAGAGTCCAAAGGAGCATGTGGAGAAGACGACAGAATGTAGCATTCAGAATGTGAAGAGTTAAGAGAGGCACTCAAGGATCCGCAGCCAGAATAGAATCTTTCGGATTGGAATGAAGGAGATCCATCTAAGATTAATTAAAAATCCGGTCTAGGGGCTAGAGAGATGACTCAGCAGTTGAGTGTGTTCTGTTCTTGTAGAAGACCTGCGTTAGCCTTACAACCACCTATAGCTCCAACTCCGGTGGATCTGAAGCCCTCTTCTGCCCTTCATGCATTTTCACACACATACCCACACGCACATACATAGTTAAAATAAATATGTTTAAAAATCAGGTCTAATGATTTTAACCTTTTAACCTTGGGATTTCATCTTTCTGGGTGTAATTAATAAAAGGCTGCTTGTGAATTCTCACTGCATATTTCAGTTCTTGATTTTGCTATCAAATAAGCTTTGTGGACATCCAAACAGTCTTCTCATGTCTCTGTTGCTCCAATGGAAGGAGTAAGACCTTAGAAAACAGAGAGAATAAAACATTTGCTGCCACTTGTTTGCCACAGTTGTTTGTCAGCTACAGAAGACATCTCAAAAGCACTATCTGCATCTCTAAAAACTTGTGAACACTTATATTGTAAACCCATGCTCCAGCAATCATAGAGCACTAAGAAAGGTCCCTAACCATGCCTTGACCACATACCTTTGAGACTTTAATCTCGTGTAGAAGAGCATTTACTTGATAGAGAACAGAAGGCCAAAATTATAAAAACAGAGACATTAGTTTCATAATAATAATAATAATAATAATGCTTTTGGCCTCTTTATCAGGGTTCCAGGCCCTATCTAGGTCTCTGCATTGTCATTAGAGCATCTAATCGCCCCTCCCTTTTGTTTGGTGCAAATGAGTTTTCTTCTTTCTCCCTAGCAGAGTTAATCTGAAAATCCCTGCTATTGTCTCACAGTTAATTACCTGCCTTTGGAGTCAAGCAGCTCTGAAGCTCAAGTCTAAAGGGGAACCTCTGGTGTCAACTGAATGGCATAGGACTGAGGGAATGAAGCCAGGACATGCTATCCTGTTTCTGTGTTCCTTGAATTCCAGGGAAAAAGAGGCTACGTTGGGAGACAGTCAGTCAGCATGTGACTTGCAATGGACATCTGATCATACCAGTCCTTCATTTAGCTTTTATTGTTTCCTGGCTCCTAATCTTCTCATCTTAACAACCTCCTATATACAGTGGTGTTGCTTTCCAATCTTGAATAATTAATTGACCTTGTCATACCAGACTCATTACTGTAATTAGGAGACAGGAACAATAACTTTTAATTTCTAGATACCTATGCACAGTAGACTGCCTCTGCATTGAGCCTAAACAAAGGGAAATTTGAAGAAAAGAATATCAAAGTGACTGATGTGATCTAATCCTTGCTTTGGAAGCAAAGATTCCTGCCCCTCCAGACATAGTTGGAAGGCAACATGTACTCCCAGCAGTATTGGGCTTCTGGAGAGTGGTGAAGAACTTATGACCACAGTTCCCATTCCAAGTTACATCTGACTGAATCCATGGTGGAAGCAGACATCACCATGGGGTTCCCAATAGATAGAAGTCACCATCTGAGTACATCTGTGTTCTTGTCTAAGTAGCCCTGCATGACAGACCGTGGAGGACACTGGGATGCTTTTCTCTTCTGTCCCATTCAAGAAATAGATGAAAATGTACGTTTGGTCTGGTCATGAAGACTCCACATCTAAATTTGGTAGAACTTTGAAAAGGGATGAAAATTAAATTCCACTATAAAATTGAAATGCTCCTCAAAGCACCGTGGAAGATGGCAAGGAAGTAGGGTATTCTAGCTTCTATTAATTTGAAAATGTATGTAGCATGCAGATGAAGCACTCAGTTCTACCTGGTGAGTTTTTAAATTTCTGGAAGCTGTGTAACTGTCTGTGAGACAATGGAGGAGCATCACTTGTCAGAAAGGCTAGGCCAGTGTTCACATCTCAATAAACCCACTTGAAGCATCATTTGTTTGCTAAGCCAATAGGGTAGAATATGGGAGACTAATGTGATCTAAGTGAAGGACTATACTTAAAGTCACATTGGCTTAATTAAAAGCATTTCTGTACCTTCTGATAAGGGTAAGGGGGTACCCCTCATGTTTTCTAAGCAGTTTGGAAAACTTGGTCAGATTAGTAGATAGGACTCCCATGCCCATGCCCTTGGCTATAAAGGAACAGGGAATCGATGATCCTACTTCCTAGAACTTCTAGGAGTCAGAGAATTCCTCCAGGTGAGCAGTTAGCACTCCCTGGGGAAATTCTGCAAGCAGCTAGGAAAATCATTTCCCTGAGGTGGGTTTTCCCTGGGGAGCCTAAACTGTCTCCTAGCTCTCTCAGATTCCAACACCATGGGATGGAGAAATTGGCGCTGTTTCCTCCTGTATCTTGATTCCTTCTGCAGCTTCCAAGAAGAGAAGTTGTCATTTTATTTTGGGGGAAAAAACAAACACCCTACCCTAAATTCAGCACCTTCAAAATTCATTTCCTGCAGCCTCTCATTCCCATAGCAGAGAGTCTGAATATTCAAGCTGAATGTGCAGCAGACATTCCTTTTTAAAGACCCCTTCCTTACTTACATATTTTAGATATTGTTAATTAAGGATTATATGAGGCTTCATGAGAGCTTCAAGAGAAAATAGTACAGATCTCTCTGACTGTAGAGAATGTTGCCACTGCCATATCCCTAAAGTATTCTGCAGTTGGAGGCTGCAAGGTATATACAGTATTGTTAAAGGCAACGTTGTTGAGCTCAACACCATGACTGTCCCAAGAAGACTGGACTGCTCAGAAAGACTGGTGCACAGTACACCTTAAGGCCTATATTCAGGCCTCTTGTCTCTTCTTGAGAGAGCTAAAAATCCTTAGCTTCTTAGGCCTGGGTAGAAGTTGATGTAAAAGTCTCTCAGCTCATTTGTTGTTGAATTGAGGGTTATCACGTGACACCTTTCATTTCCATTCAATATTTGGAAACCAGATGCTGTGAACACAATAAATCATATAAAGTTCCTGACATTCTAGTAGAAAGGGCCGTATTACTAACAAATCACTGCGTTCTCAGAGAGTAGGGGTTGGGATATGTGTGCTTATGGATGCAGTGAATCCACTGAAAGAAAGAAAATGCATTTTCCTGGAAGTTACATAATACCACAAGGCCACTCAAGGTTGAGTGGGGTTTTTTTTCAGATGTTCTGGGGACGAGATAGCATTCCAGGAAAGGACCATAAAGGTGAGAATCTGACGGTGTGTAAACTGGGAGGAACAGTGGAGTCCCTAATATGTCACAGAGCAAAGATTATAGGTGGAATTGGTGGACATGGAGCCAGAAAGCTTGGCTATACCTCAGTTTTGGATGGAGACATGTAGTTTTTCAACCCAGACTTGTTTTTTCTTGATATACAGCAAGAATGCCCTCTCTACTCCTCAAAGAAATGTGCATTAAATGGCTTTGATATTGGGCAAATAATTCAACAGATTATCAGTAGACTAGAACATAAAAGCACCTTGGATAACAAACCTTGAGAGGAGGGGATAAATTTTGGAAGAAAAGAACATGCTTAACCCTGCTGGTCCTATGTCCCTTGTATGACTGAGACAGGAAGGGAATAGATTGCTAGGACCTGTCTACCACCAAGTCTATTGCTGAATGCATTGTTTGCTTACACTTGCAGTCTCAACAGTGATTAATGTGTACACTTGTTTATGCACTCCCAAGGGGGATATATCACAAGGTGTTCTGCCATGTCCCTGCAATGGTCATACCTGAAAGGATGCAGGTACTGCTCAGACACAGTACCAGTGGCAGACACAGCACCACTGCCCAGAAGTCAGCATTCCCTCTTGCCTGAGAGCTCAAATACAGGTGAGGAGAAGGCAGCGCTTTTCATGTCTCTAGGCTAATTTAGACTTTGAGGAATCAGCATTTGGAATATACCTTAAGACTTATTCCCAATTGTTGCACTAAATTTTATTCCCTTTTCCCTTTTTGGGAGGCTCGCCCACGCACGCTCACAGACTAACAAAACATTTTTAGTTTGGGTTTTGTACCGTTTTATGACATTTGGGGGTGGGGGTGGGGTGATTTACTCAAAACGGCTTCCCATAACCCATGTGCCATTCAAGCCCACCAGTAGTCTCCATCAGCTTTCGAGCACCCATGCTCCATCTTACCCCACGGCCTGCTCCATCTCACCCCACGGCCTGCTTCATCTCACCCTGTGGAGCCTGCAATGGGTAGGGCGTCCGACCGGCCATTCTCACCCCGGCCTTTCGGCTACACATCTTGGCTGGCTGCACATCTGGCTCCCGTAGTTCCCCAAACAGCCGAGCTAACTCTCCGTATAGCAGTGGGCTCTGCCGGGCTTCTCAGGGTGCTCCTCCTCTTGCCCCTGGCTGACTTACACTTCTCATAAAAATAAGTAATTTTCGGGCTACACCAATGAACGTTGGTTGTGATCACCTAGCATCCAGTGTTGGTGGAAATTCTAGCCGGCAACTGCTGAGTTCAGCTCAGAACTACAATGCTCCTGGAGTAGTTGAGGGCCCACATTTTTCTTTTGACCTTCATTTCATGTTATTTGAGAAATAATTTATTGATTTAAAATTAGGACAGTTTAATTTGGTGGCATGTTTTCTTTATGTCTCAATTATATATTCATGTCTTTGTGGTAAACTCAGCTGGTGGGGGATTAAGAATTCAAAATAGAGGATTTTCACTTGGCAAGTGGAGCTTTCCACTGTGATTAATTGGGATTCTGCACAATGAACCTGGTGTTGGCTCCACTGGGGATTTAATAGCTTAGCAGAAAGAAGTAGATTTCAGGATTTAGGAATCTTGGGCTCCAATATAGATTTTGATAATAATTACCTGGAAAAATGACCTACTTATTTAAATTATTTCAATTAGACACTGTAGAAATGTTTTGATACATTCCATAATCTGATTTGGAGAATGGTACCCTTTAGATGCAGGGAGACAGAGTTGGAGTGCTAGTCCTTGCAGTTTGTAATTATTTGCTAGTGATAGAGGCTTGTCTGTCCTAATCGACCCCTTTGAACAGATCCAGTCTTTTGTACTGATAACACATACAGGTCTACTACTTATGTGGGCCCTTTTTCTCAAGAACCTTCTTAGATTGCACCCTCTTGTCCCCATCTGAGCCCTCCTCTACTGCTGTCTCTCAGCTATGTCATCACTAGGTCCTGTCTTCTTACCAGTTTCAGCAGGTGTTATGGTAGTTGGATATTCCTAAAAGCTAGGCTTCAAAAAGGAGGTACCTGTGCCAATGTTCCTTACTCTGAGGGTGCATGCTAATCAAGTTCTTTCTTTCCTCTTACTCTGAGAGAGGAAAGTGAGGATTTTTCACTACTTACCTCTTTCTTATATGTGACAAGTATCCACATTAAGTCGGAACATCTACAGAGATTAAGGAGACTGGTCCCTGTGATCAGGAAGCAGAACAGGGTGGAGGGGCAACACAGCAACATTCCCAGGACCAGAGGGTAGCTGTCAGGGCAGAACTGTTTGTAGGAATATAGGATGAAAAGACAGGAGTCTCCCCAAGGTTAGGAGCAGGGCTCCTGCTCTCACAGAAATGCAGAAGAACAGGTCTTGTGAAATGGCTGTACTGGAGTTTCTGCTCTAGATTCTTAGGATGGAAAGAAATAAAGCAGCCTGTTTGTCCATATCTGTTCTGCTCCTTTCACCCACCCCTTATGTATTGCTATTGAAGCCAGAGTCTTTTCAAATGGGATACTACCTCAAGGACTTCTAAATCTAGTAGAGCCAACTCCTCACATAGGAATTGAGAAACTGGGGGTGTGGTTCCAGGGAACCTCCAATTGTGAGTCATCTCACAAACCTGCCTCACTATTTGAGTTTATCCTCTGACTCTCATTCTTTCTGGCCACTGACTCTGTAAATTTTCTCTCCTCTGCCTGTATTATCTGATTCCTAGTTAAACATCAATTCAAATGTTACTTCCATGGAGAGGCTTTTCCAATGCTGCCTGCTGCTCCTACATCCCCCAGGAGCTCCAGCCCTACCCTCCTTCTTGGTCTTGCCACAAGTTGTACGATTAGTGTGTTGTGTCTGTTTTCCTAAGGGCACGAGGCATATCTGCTTTGCATTCTATTCCCGGTGCCCCCAGCTTAATTAGAGTTCAGGGACTATTTGTTAGGTAATGAATGGATCTATAAAATTTCTTTTTAAAAAATAATTAAACAACATGATTCACTGCTCTCTGTGCGGTTTCCTTGTAGTTGGCTGAAGAATGGCCAAGCAAGGATAGCAGTTCCTAATCCCTAGGATCCATGAATATTCCCTGAATGATAGCATCTTTGCAGATGTGATTAAATTAAGAATTTAAGACAGGGAGATTATCACCAGTACTAAATATAATCACATGCACACTTTAAAGAAGGAGGTAGGAGGAGATCACTAGAGACAAAAAGAGAAAATATAGTGTGAAGATGAGTAAGAGATTTGAAAATACTGTTCTTGAAGACTGGAATGAGGAGCCACCAGCCAAGGAATGTCAGCAGCCACCAGAAGCTGGAGGAATCAGGGGACTTGTTTTCCTCCCAGGCCTCCAGCTGGAGCTCTGATACCTGCTTTAGGTCAGTGAAAGTCATTTTGGACTTCTAGCCTCTGAAACCCAGAGGAAAGGCATTTCTGTGGTTTTAAGCTGTAAAATTTGTGTAGCTGTGTTGTAGTAGCAATATGTAATGAATGCGCTGGCTGTGAGTATGTTCCATCCCTGGTGGCTGGGGGTGGTTTTGGGGGAAGATGGGGTAATTGAGATCTGTCAGAATTTAGATGTTGGAAGAAAGTGTTGGAAATTTAATTCTAATCCCAACCAAAATTCATTTAACGACTTCTTATGAAACTCGAGTAACACAAGCCATATTTTGTTAAAAAATTCATATATAAATATATATATCCCAATATAATTTTACTAACAAACAAGGTATAGTGGTACATGTATAGAATCCTAGAACTCTGAGGCTGAAGAAGAGGATAGAAATGAGTTTGGGGCTAGCCTGGTCTACATAATGATAACACTGTCTCAAAAATAAAAATAAATCTCCCCAAACTAAAACTAAAATCCCAAAACCTAGGAGGCCCCCATTTGGTAGGTTCCTTAGACAGGCTCACAATTATAATCTATCCCAAATCCCTCCATCTGTAGGACTCTTGATTCTGGGTAAACATTTTGCTGTGTGTACTTTCTTTGCATTTCTTAAGAAGTTTATCTTTCTTCTTTTCTTGTTAGCAAAAGTCTAATACCATCCTGGTTTTCTTTCCCTTAAAAATGCGCTATTAATTTATCTGAAGCTCTCTTTTTAAATATTTTATTTATTATTTTATGTGTATGTGTGTATTGCCTGCATGTAGGTAAGTGCACCCGTGTCATGCAATGCCCGGGGAGGACAGAAGAGGCTGTCGGATCCCTTGGGACTGGAGTTATGGACAGTCGTTAGCTGCCATGTGGATGCTGGGCTACAAACCTGGGTCTTCTGCAAGAACAGCCAGTGTTCTTAATCGCTGAGCCATCTCTCCAACCCTGAAGCTCTTTTTTTATTATCTTTCAATATTTATTTAAATTCCAACACTTTTGGTGTTAATTTTTAAATCAAACATTCTAGCAAAATACAATCCAAAGATCCATTTGATACTCACACATGAGGACTGGTGATAGAGAAATCTTAAGCCTGTTTTTATAATTAAACCAATATGTTTTAATAAGAGTAGAAAACTGTATATACAGTCAAAGCCCAGCAGTATATAACATATAATATTTCACATCTGAAACAAGATACCTCAGACATCATTTTGTGTAGTGTGGCATACTGACATGCGTAGTACAAAGTGTTCACATCGTATGTTCGGAACCAAAGCTACAATGAAAGTAACCGACACTCAGGGGTGAGTGCTGCCAGAACCCCCTCAGATTTATTACATGTTTCATTTCAAGTTAATTTTTGTTCTTTACACGCTCAGACACCTTTTATTGTTGCCAAACTTTTTATAAAATTCAGTTGCAGGACCTCATATAGAATTGCATTCCACAATTTAAGAAGTTGTGCTCTAGGGCAAATAATAGCAAACTAGGGTCTATGAGCTAAACAAACTCAACCCACAGCCTGTAGTATAATTATCTGTACACTCACACTGTGTTTAATGTTTATAATGTGATTAAATAAAGAAGTACATGTTACAGGGGCTTGGCCTGACCAACATGCTTGGCAATAGTCACCCCCTGGCCCTTCACAGAAAGGCTGCAACCCCTGATCTGGGGATCAAGACACTCTACTGTAAGGTCATTCAAGTAGTTCTGGGGAGAAGCCAATGTGGAAAGTAACTGAGGCTTCCCTCCGAGAGCCAGCATGAATTTGCAGCAATGACCATCCACCTTTAAAGTCTTGTTCCTGATGCAGCTTGGGCCTCAGAGGAATGCAACCTTGTCTGCCATTTCCCTGAGTCCCTGTGAGAGACACTGACCTGGAATTGCTTAGGCAGGGCATTCGCCAATAACTGACTCAGGAACCATAAGAGATACTAAATTGCTATTCTTCGAAGATTATTCCTCAAAAAAAAAAAATTCACATGTGCAGGTTTTCACTCCTGTCATTATACCCTAAACAATATGGTATAACAACTATTTGCATAGCATTTACATTATTTTAGTTATAATTCTAGAGGTGATTTAATGTTTGTGGGAAAGTGTGCCTAAGTTACATGCAAGTGCCCTACTGCATTATGAGAGGGACTTGGATATATGTGGATTTTGGTATCCTCAGAGGATCTGGGAACCAATTCCCTGGGTGTACTGAGGGATGACTGTGTTTCTTTCTTAAAGGCATGTCTTTGGAAATTCACCTTGTCATGTAGTTATAATGAAGGTGTCATTTCCTTGTCTTTGGGATAGCTAGAGGCACTGATGAAATAACTAAAATTTCAGTATGAGACTGTTCTTGTGATATGTAAAAGACTAACTCGGGGATTCTAGGCCATAGAGAAGAGCATAGAAGAACAAATAAGATTGTCATGACAGGAGATTTGGTTTGGGACTTGGAAATGGAGCTGAAGATCCCTAGGTAGTTCTCTTGTTAATTGGGAGTAAACCCAGTATTTAGGCTTCATTTTCATTTCTTGCCACATCAGCATCTTAAACTCAAATGTACAAAATAAATCCCTCTAATTCTAAGATGCCCCTGAACCCTATACACCCTCCATGTCCAGCCTGATCTTCCTGTAGTCTTCACATAGGAAACAGCAGCTTCATTCTCTAGCAGCTCATGGCACAGGACTCAGCATTCATTGCCCTCATTTTCTTCCTCTCTGCTCTTCTCCATTCCCAAACAGATCTTGCTAGACTTGCTGAGTTTTGGAATTTGCTCAGAATCCTCCCCCTTCTCCCCAACCCTGTCTCCATCTATGTGCCAAGCTATCATCATCTTTGTTTGGAGCTCTACACTTACCTGCCTGATTTACCTTGTTACTCTGGTCCAGATCATGTGTTCTCCACACTCAGCATACAGTATCTCTTGACAGACTTTGCCATTTCTTCTGAACCAGCCTCTTAGTCCATTGCTTCCTGATATGTACTTAAAGTGGAACCCAAGTCCTTACTGCTCCTTACATGGTCTAGCCTTCTGTCAGCGAGTTCTACTCTCCCTCCACTAGTCTTTGATGTGCCTCCTGTTACTCCGTACTAAGTGCTCTTTTCTTCCTTAGGCCTTTGCTCAGAAGTTGCTTTAGGGGAGGGGTCTTCCTGACCATCTGTGTAAAGCAGAGATCACACCCTTTTCTTCTCTCCATAGCATTTTCTTGCTTTGTCTTCATGATACAAATCACTTATGCGCATAAAGTATATTTACATGTGTCTGAGTTTGCTTTATGTTGCTGTGATAAAACCATGACCAAAAGCAACTTGGGGGAGAAGAGGGTTTAGTTTACTGTATACTTCATAATCTATCATCAAAAGAAGCCAGGATTGGAGCTCAAGCAGGAGGCTGGAGGCAGCAACTAGAGGCAAAGACCATGGACAATGAATGCTGCTTACTGACTTGCTCCCACTGGTTTGTTCAACTACTTTCCTTATACAGTCCAGGCCCATCCTCCCAGGGATGACACTACCCACAGTGGGCAGGGCCCACTTTATCTATTAATAAGAAAATGCCTGTAGACATGCCTACATGCCAGTCTGATGGAGAACATTCCTCAAGTGAAGTTCCTTCTTTTCAGGTGACTCTAGATTGCATCAAGTTGACAAAGCTTACCCCACACAACATGTTACCAGCTGTAGTTACTAATCTACTTTACTCCAACAAAACATATGTTTCATGAGTGTAGGGACTGGGTTGCTTTGGTCACCTTTGCTTTCTAGGGATGGGAACAATTATTTGTTGACTAATTAAGTGGGTGAAAACAAACATCTGCCATTACAGCAACAGATAATTTTTGTTTTGGCATTCATTCTGTTTCTTTGCTTAGGTGTGTGGCTGAGTTCTGTCACTTTCCTCTGACTGATTTGACCACCCAATTTTCAGAACAGATGACATTTTAGCTGAGTTTGGCAGGATAGATTTCTTAAAGTAATGCAGAAGGCCAATGTCCTAGACCAAAGGAACAGCACATACAAAATAAGAGTCTAAGAGACAAGTAAGTGTATGGCAGCTGAAGGGAAAGCAGGAATCGTAGGAGCATCCACAGTCTAGAGGGATGAGAAGCCTGGGTTCTACCTCCTATAGTGATGGGGTTTCACTGAGCAGATAACAGAGAACACAGGAAGGGAATTATATGAGTTGCTTCAGAAAGACCATTGACATCCAAACTCAGGATGGACTAGAGAGGGAGTTTTCAGCAGATAAATGAGAGAATGGGAATACCAGCAGTCAGCGTCCTATTATCCTGGTCCTGGACCAGTAGCAATATTCAACAAACAGCTCTGTAATGACTAGAAGGTGTTCACACAGGGAGAGGGCATGCATGAAAGATGAGGGTGAACACAAAGGGAGGGGAAATGAACACAGGGAAATGGTATGCACACAGGAAGAACCCGTACAGTCCAGCAGCCTCCTGCATCATTTTCCAAGATAATCTTTTCCCAAAGAGACACGTGGTCTCATTGTGTGGTTTAAGGCTAAAAGTAAATGGAGTTTATTGTGTTCAACTTTGCAAAAGCTTTAGGTTTATACATTTACAAATGAGGAAAATGCCTGTGCCAGGTTTTGTTTCCATTTGGAATTCTCAGAAGACAGCCTTTGGATTATGGAAATGAAATCACATCACGAGAGGAGATGAGCTTTGTGTGAACAAAGGATCAAGCTCAAGATAAGAAAGGATAGATAGGATAAAGCACGGGACAGACCAGTTAGGAGATGCTTGAAAGAGGGAAAGAGAAGGCAGTCAGGGAATGTCAAGCCTGAGCTGCAGTAGGGCCTCCACACCCCCATTCTTGTTGTCTACTTGGTAATCTTCCAATGAATTTCCTAACGGGCTAGGGAGGAAGGATAGAGCCTTCTCTCTAGACCTGCAGGACCTGAAGTCCCCTTGAGGGGAAATTTTGTGATGATTTTGTGAATCCCAGGTCTGGGACAGGTCTGGGCAGGAGGCTCAAGAGTTGGCCATAGGAATAAACTAGTGGCCAGAGACAACTGAATGTCAAATTGGGAACATTTCTTCCATGAAATCCTAAACTACCTTCAAATCAGGTGAGTGGGTGTGTCTCACGGCTCTAATTAAAATGGGTTTTCTCTCTCCCCAAGTGTGTTGCTATACTGCTGTTAAAAACAATGACATGGATGGGGCTAGCACTTCTCTTCCTTCGGCATAGGCTCTTTTCATGCTCCTGTTTTGGTATCAAATTGTTTCCAAAGAGCTGCTTGGTTTTTGCCCTTCATTCTACATACTAAGACAGAAAGGCCACTTCTGCTCTCTGTGGACACACCAGCCTTCAGCCCATTGGGTACTAGTAAAGACATAGTCTAGACATTACCCCTTTTTCTGCACCTCACATGGCATGTTAGTTTTCTGTTCCTTAGAGTAAGTTTAGCCTCATAAGTAACAGTCAATCCATATAGGGGCATGTTGGGGATAGCCATCCGTGACACTCCAGGCAGGAGGACTGGCGATTAGCATAATAGGTAAACCGAGGCAGAGTCATCACTGTCTATCGCTATACACATAGAAAATACTTGCCCCAGCTTTTAGCCCAGAATTTGGTTGAAGAAGCATTTACAGCACAAATTTCTTCCATGCTTTAGTAAAGATTTGTTGAACTCCTATAGGAAGCCAGGAATCATGCTAGATTGGGGTAGAACACAAATATGGTATCTACCCACAAAGAAAAAACAAGCCAGTGGCAACAAGATAAGTAAATAGCTCCCTTAACAAAGAAGGACCAGAGGCTCTGACAGGGTCTGCTCAGGAGAGACTCTGCGATCCCAGGGCACTTCCAAAAGGAAGCCTACCACAGCACTCAGGGCTGAATGCATCTAAATAATGAATAAAAACAGCATCTTCAGAAAATATCAGTGTAAAGAGATGAGGTGATGAATGGAAACTCGGCCCATTTGGAGCAAGGAATGTGTTTCCATGTGAGTGGCTAGGTGGTTCACATGGTACCAGGTGAAACCCTAGAGGCGACTGCAAGCCAGTTGATAAGAGATGTTGTGAGCCAAGCTATGGACTTTAGGGTTGAGTTCTGGTCAATAGGATCCCAAACTGGAGAGAGCAGTTCCTGGTCAGGACTTCTCCCGTGGCTTCCACTTGGAGAAGAGGGGATCTGAAACAAGGCAAAGAGAAGTCGTGTCTCCATGAATCAGCATCTTGGGCCGCCTGCTCCCTAGGCAGGGAGGCAATGTCAGAGCTTAGCACCTTGCCATGTTTTCACCCCTGGAGGGTTTTCAGAAGACTGACCCCCTCCCCACTTTGGTTCTAGGGAGCACCCGACCTCGAGGCCAGCAGTTGGTGGACAGGGCAGGCTTCTTTCCTGCCTTAGGCTGCTCTCATTGGTCTAAGCAGCTATTTTGTTTCTACTGCTGCAGGTCCTTCGTGCTGGTTGTCATTTTTTTCTTTGCTTTTTCACTGTGCTCTGGTTCATTATTCTGGACAGCTTTGTCTGGTCCTTGCTTCCCTGCATGTTCCAGCACCCTTCATTTTGACTTCCTGCCTTTGGTACTCTGCTCACTCTTACTTTCTGTTCGCATCTTACTCTGAATTTCCTCCCCCCCCCACTCCCTTTTCTTTCTCTCCATTCCCTCTCACCTCTTCCCTTTGATCCTCTTACCTCGGAGGAGTTATCAATGTTAACCTCCCTGTGCACAGCTGCAGCCTGCTGGTGTCCCCCTCTCCTCCCTCAGCTGTCATCATAGCAGCCCTGGGCTGCTTCATCCCCCACAGCTCCTGGGCTTTTCCTCCAACACTCCAAGCTCACACTGCCATGGAGAGGGGGACAAGAAGATTGGATATACTGCTTTATTTATTTATTTTTCATTTCACTTAATAAGCACGTCTTGAAATTGAACTGCAGTTTTACTCACAATATATCATTTCCCCTGGGGAGCCTCATCCAACCCCAGATGAAATGCCTTCCATGCACAGTCTGTGGAGGGAAGATGGTATGTTTAAGGTTTCTTTGTTGAAACTCAAATGCTGAATCTGTGTGCATTACTGTGATACAATACGTTTGCATGGGGAATGTATGTGTAAGTGCCCATGTGGAATGTATTTGTTTGTCTCAGGCCATTTCCATCAAGCCATGGATATGGTAGACATGTGATACTTACCTAGCGTAAATGAAGGGGTATAGAAAGAAGGTGCCTACCCTTGGCTGGGAGCGATAACCTCTGTACTGTCCTGTGTCCTGGCCATGGGCAAACATGTCAGGAATGAATTTTATGAGCAGTGCAGCAGCCACAGTACAGACACGTGGTCTGAGCCCAGGTGTCTGCTGGCCCCATTCTACCCAGCACCTCTTCCGCACAAGGCTGAAGTCCCTTTGTGAAAGTGACTCAGGTCCCATGGTTGTTCTAGTCATATGGGATTGTAAGCCTACAGTCTCATCTCACAAAGCCATTAGAGGTAACTGTAGGAAGACAGTAGTAGGCAGGCTTCCCCCAGTGATAACAGTATTTATAACTCTCCCTTATTCAGATCTTATTGTGTAGCAGGCAGCAACTAGATAAAGCTCTTTATGTGAAGGATCTCATTTGATGCTCTAAGCAACCCTGTGTAACAGATGCTCTCATTACCCTTAGGTTGAAAGCTAGGAAGCCAGCTATTCTGGATTGGCTATATAGTAATAGAGGCAGGAAAGAGCTAAAACTCAAGCTGCCTCACTCCACGCATCCCAGCCAAAGCACTAACTTATATTTATGTGCAAAAGTTCAGGTTAATCTGACTCAGAGGACTGTATCCCAATTAGATAAAGGCTCTGCAAACATAGGCATTGACTCAGATCAGGTCAGAGCTAGAAGCCATCCCAGAAGTCACCTCACCAGGGATCTCAGTTACTTGGGAGACATTATTATGCACCAATACTCAGGTCCTCCCCAGAGGTTTTAATATTAGGCATAAGGACATAGTATCGTTATATTTTGAAAACCCTGGGTGCTTCTTTGTATACCCATGTTGGAAACCACTGTTCTGGTTTTACAGATGAGGAAATGAGACATGTGAGGCTAGCTGACTCTGAATCTCTGGTGAAGGGGATTGTGAGGACTCATCCCAAGTGCCCTGGCTCCCTTCCAGAGCTCTTTCCCTCACCCTATCTTCCTTATGTGTGTCAGAGAGCACAAAAGAGTGTATGATGGGATACCCAACTGTACTAGAAAATGCTGTAACAGGTTCTGCATCTTGGTTTCTTTCATTTATAAAATGAGGACAGTGAGGACTAAGAGTTGGTTGAGAGGTTCAGAACATTGGCTGCTCTTGCAAAGGACCTGGGTTCAGTTCCCAGCACCCACATGACAGCTCACAACTGTCTGTAACTTCTGTTCTAGGGGATCCAACGCCCTCTTCTGGCCTCCATGAGCATTGTATGACATGGGTGCAGTTGCATACATGCAGTCAAAACACACATAAAGTAAAAATAAATAAATGTTTAAAATGAGGACAGTGTTACAATAGTGGGGCTATTGTAGGTGATGGTATGAGCTGACTCCACATGAAGATGCCATAATCCAGGCCAGCATATGGAAATGCTCTTTTCTTTTATTAGTGTATTTAGTATTTCCATTCATGGAATATCGCTCTCATCATGCATCCTCGTGAGCTCAGGTGGCAACCATCAGTAATGTGAACTTTTAACCTCTTAAAGCACTGCATAAGAAAGAGTGTGCTCCTATATTAGACTATATACTCACTGAAAATGACATGTACTTATTAAAATTGCCCTGAGCAAGCTAATCTCACCTTGGGACCATGGCGTACATTTATACATGGTATAACCAGCCATTGGTTTGGCTGAGGCAGATCCAGCATTTATACCCTGTGTGGTCAGGCTGCCCCACCAGACCATTGTATCACAAGCTGGTGAGCATTTTATGTTCTGTTGCCCCACATCCTTCTCAGTTTTACCACAAAGTAGATGTCAAGACAGTTGCAGTGCTGGTGAAGAGGACTAGTGTTACCATTTACCCTATAAATTAATGAGGCCTTTGCTCTCTAGATGGATTTTTGATAAGAGGCTTTTTTGTGTGTGATTGTCTCTTAAGATTTATTTTACCAGGCATGGTGGCGCATACTTTTAATCCCAGCACTTGGGTGGCAGAGGCAGGTGGATCTTTGTGAGTTTGAGGCCAGCCTGGTCTACATAGTGATTCCAGGACAGCTGGGGCTACACGGAGACCCTTTCTCAAAAAGACAAACAAACAAAGAAAAAAAAGATTTATTTTCTCTTCTTGCCTAAATGTACAAAGGCAAAAGAGTAGAAAATAAATCTTTTTTTGT
>NW_008356058.1:1296653-1311735 GCF_000622305.1 Nannospalax galili
TGGAACTTGGTAATGTATGCATTACAGAAGGGAAGAATCAGGAAGACTGAAATTAAATCCAACAGAGCAATGCCAATGAAACAGAAACTATGAACAGCAATAGCAACAAGGAGGCTTTTTTTTTTTTCACCATTACTTTTAATGAAATTTTAAAAGGAAGTGTAAGTCAGGGCTAGGGAGATGGTTCGATGAATAAGGTGCTTGCTGCACAAGCATGAGGGGCTGAGTTTGAATTCCCAGCACCTGTATAAAAGCCAGGTGTGGCACTGTCTAGCTGTGTCTATAACCCTAGAACTGGGGAGGCAGGGGAGAGGGGAGAGCAGGCAGAGACAGGCAGAACCTTGGGGAGGGGCCTCATTGCCCAGCTAGCCTAATTGAAATGGTGAATTCTGAGTTCAGGGAGAGACAGTAATAGTTTGACTGAGGAATGTCCCCCATTGGCTCCAAGTATTTGAATACTTGGTCAGTTGGTGGTCCTATTTGAGGGGGTTTAGGAGGTGAAGCCTTCCTGGAGGAAGCAGGTCCCTGAAGGAGGACTTTGAAAGTTCATAGCTCCATCCTATTTCCAGTTTCACTCTCTTTCCTCTGCATGCTTAAAGATGTGAGTGTACAGTATTTTGCTCCAGATACCTCCTACTATTCCTCCCTTACTATAATGGACTCTTATCCCTCTGGACCCATAAGCTAAATAAATTCTTCCTTCTGTAAGATGCCTTGATCATGGTATTTTGTCACAGTACCAGAAAAGTAATAAAGAAGTTATTACTAAGTAATATAGAAGTTGGTAACAGAGAGTGGGCTGTTGCTGTGAAGAACATGATCATGTTGGCTTTGGGAGGAATGTAGAAGACTCTGGAAATTTGGATTAGAAATGTGATTGAATGCTGTAAGCAGAACATAATGGGATGTTCTAGTAGAGGCCTAGCTCAAGGTGTTCCAGAGGGAGATGGAAAAAGTCCTAAATAGCAACTGTGATATTTTGACTAGGATTCTACCTGCCATCAGCCTACAGCCTAAGAACTTACCTGAGGCTAAATTAAAAAGTATTGCACTAATTTCATTGGCAGAAGAAATTTCAAGACAGCATAATGTTGAATCTGTGATCTGGTGAGTAACAGTAACTATTATACAGATTTACAATGAAAAAGAGCTAGTAGTGCAGAAAGAAAATTTCAAAATGTACAATTTAGAGAAGCTTTAAAATGCTGCAGTCAAGACAGCCAAGGTGTGTCCTGGAAGAGAGTGCCCATTATTAAGGAGCTTGGAATCATTAAGGAGAGACCTCCAGATCTGCACTTGCATACTGAGAAGAGAGCCCTCAAGGTAAGACCTCACCCAGCTAAGCTTCCAACTTACGAAAAGAAAGGCCTCAGGTATTTTCTGCTCCTAGCAAATGACAACATAAATGGTAATATGGATGAAGTGAGCGCAGGTCCATCTCAAGCTGGCAGTGGAACTTGGCAATGTCCTTCATGTGGTGCTGACTTCAGCAACATGAAATATGCAGAAGTGTGGGGGTCACTGAATCTTCCTCTGAGGTTTCAGAGAGCTACTGATGCCAGGCAGCATATGACAGGGTGGTCTCTGCCAAAAGAAGTCCCTGGGTGACCAAGAGGCCCTTAGAGGCCATTGTGTGAAGCTGTGAATATCATGCATATTTGACAGTAGAGACCCCAAGATGCTGGAGATGCCAGAGTCATTAGACATCTGACAAGGAAAGCTGTATACAGGGAATGGAACTAGCCCAAGAGCAAAACAAATATCCCAGGCAGCAAAACTGGAGGAACTGGGCCTTCTAAACCCTTTGGAATAAAAATCCCAGCCATCAGACGTGGAGCTACAGGATTTTGTATTTCTCTGCTGGTTTTCAGTCTCTATTTGGTGCGGCATTTTCTCACTATGCCCCCATTCCTCCCTTTTGGAATGGGAATGTGTACTTTGTGCCATTGTATATTGGAAGTATGTACTTTTGATTTTGCAGGGGGTTAGAGTTAAGAGGGTGCCTTGAGTCTCAGATGTGACTTTGGATTTTTAAACAATGTTGAGACTGTGAAAGGCTATGAGGACTTTTAAAGTTGGATAAAATGTATTTTGCATTATGATATGGCCATGAGCCCATGGGGGCCAGGGAGTGGAATGTGGTGGTTTGAATGAGGAATGTCCCTTGTAGGCTCCAAATATTTGAATACTTGGTTAGCTAGTGGTACTGTTGGGGAGGTTTAGGAGATGTGGCCTTGTTAGAGGAAGCACATCAGTGGGCGTGGGCCTTGTACATTTAGAGCCTTGTCCCATTTCTAGTTTCATTCTGTCTGTTTCCTGTGCATGCTGGAAGATGCAAGTGCTCAGCTTTCTGCTCGTGCAGGAATGCCTTCTGCCATGACTCCTCTGCCTGCCATGGTGGACTCTTATTCTGTTGGAACAGGAAGCTGAATAAACTCTTCCTTTTGTAAGTTGCTTTGGTTATAGTGTTTCACATCAATAGAAAAGTAACTAATACAGAGACCTAGTCTAAAAATGCAAGGTGCAGACTATCAAGAAAGATCAGAGTACACCTCTCTCTTCCACATGCACATGCTCATGGAAGTGTACCTGCACACACACACACACACACACACACACACACACACACACACACACCATGCTTTAAATGAAGCTGACACTCAGAACATTGTGTGCCTTACCTGGCCAAATACTAGTTACTGCTCCCAAATACCCTCTTATCTCCCTATACAATTGTTATAATGTGGTTTTATCCTCAGCTTCATTCCCTCACCTATTGATCTCCATACTTTATCTCTCTCTTCTATGTACTCAGGCCCAGTGACCCTCTTAATGCCTCTCATCTTCGCCTACTATGGTTTCACTTAGAAAAGCTAATGCTTACTACACAATACTAGAAAGCTGTGATAACCTGATGGAATCTTCTCTGGAAGTGCCACGATATGTCCACAGCCAAACAGACAGTCATACCCTACCTTCCTTACCGTTTACATTCTTCCTATTCTATTAGTAATTTTGAAGATTGATGAAAATTCATACCTAATGATTGGGAAACAGAATTAAAGGTTATCTTTTAAAATTTGTTAGGTGCTTACCTTTTATCTCTTTTATTGTATGTTCAATATACACAGTGCTGGGTTTCAAAAAGTCTATTTCTTTCAAATGTATCATTTAGTTTGGCCATATTCACTCTTCTGTATCCCTCCCTCAACTGTTTTCATGTCATGTCTATGGTTTTGTGTATTTATATAAAATGTAGAATCCACACATAAGAGAAAATTCGTGATATTTGTCTTTCTGAGTCTGGTTTATTTTGTGTAATATAATGACCTCCAATAATGACACCCAATAATATGATGACCATCCATTATTCTGCAAATGTCATAAATTCACTCTTTTTTAATGGTTGGATAAAACTCTATTATATATATATTCAATGTGTGTATGTGTATGTTTGTGTATGTATTAATAAAGGTTGTCTTTGATAGCTCCTTTTCCATAGGAGACCTTATTCTGTTTCTATTCCTGGTTTCCCTGTTGCTACCTTAATTAGGTGTTGATCTCATTTTACCTGCTTGCGTTTATACTGTCTCTATCGTCGACCTCTCATCCTTTGCCTGGTGGTCATAGTAATAGTAAAAGCAGACAATGTTGGGTCCTTACTATGTGGCAGGTAGGTATAATACTCACAGAATCTCACTGGGATATCAAAGGCTTTAACAGTAGTTAATAGTATAATATCTATACATTGTAGATGAGGAAACTGAACCTTAGAGGGATTTAAATCTTCCTCAAGGTCACCCTTTTGGAATGTGGTCCCTAATGGAATCATGTTAGAACTCTTATCTGCTGTGAAAAGACCCCTCCAACAGTGGGTCTGTTTGATCTTTAGGAAGCATCACTTTCTCTGCTTTCCAAAAACACGCTCCCCTTTTGCTACACACTGCTTTCTGTAGAGATGAGTCTTTTTCCTGTTATTTCATTTTTGGTTTCCCTGTCTTCTCAGCAGTGTTGGTTTCATTGTATTTTCATAATATTTCATGCTTTAATTTAATTTATTTAGTGATACTGTACCATGCCCTGAGCACCTCAGAAGCAGCAAGAATTTTATAAATAAAATTATTATTACAGTGGCTCTGATAGCAGCCCCTGAGCTATTTAGCGAATATATCAATTACTCTCAATGTCGAAAACTTTCACCCAGAGCCCTTTATGTGCAGGTTTTCCTCAGATTTTGCTGCTCTCTCCTCTTGGTTGCAGGGCCAACGGTCGTGTTGCCTTTCTCCTGACTGTGAGCTCCATGCCATGTGTTCTGCACAATGTGACCTACTTTCTTTAACCTTTTTAAGTCCCCAAGGTTCTGAATCCTATTACTAGACCTATAATGTCAGTTCTACAGTGATTCACCCAAGCTAACTAAGACTTCATTATTTATTAGTTCTTGTCAGAAATGTCCCCCAGAATACTCTATAATACTAGGTATAAATTGATTTTTTTTTTTTTGGCCCTGAAGATCTCAGGATTCTACCTCAGAAGACTTAATCAGATAACTTTTTAGTAGTGTCTTGAAATGATGTGAGGCCCAAAGAAAAGGACTATGTAAGAACCACCACGGACTGACCTTCGCATCTTGAATCAAGCTTCTTTTGAGAATCCTGCCTGCTACCTACAGACAATCGTTCACTAGTAAGAGACATGAGGAGACCACTGTCTTATAATTACAGAATTTTAGTAACATGTCCAAAATTTCACAATATAAACCAATAGCTAAGCTAGATTTCTCTGTGGGCTTATCCAATTCATATACCTGCACTTTACCTTCCATCACTCACCTTTCTACAGGGCATATTCTTTTCTAATCTATCTTTCTGCTTTTCCATATGCTCTATTCCATCCTATTTTAATGTGATCTGTTTTATTCTGTTTATTAAACACTTTCTGTATACCAGGTAAATGACTGCATGCACAGTGATGAACAACACCAACAGTTTTCCTCACTCTTTTTGAAGTTGAGTTCTTCATTTCTTCTGTTCCTTTCATCTTGACTTGCTTCCCTCTCAAGTATTTACTGCCCTCATAATTTACAGTTGTATTAAGGATTTCTGAAGAATTTCCCTCATTAATGGAGAGCAGTACACTGTGCTCTCTATATTCTGTTTCTTTAAAAAAAAAAAAAGGTGGGAGGTAGCCAACCTGCCCATTATAAATGAATTCATTCCCATTCAAATGGTGGCTGCCATATTCCTTGCCTGAGGCTTCTTATGTTATGAGCAACATACTGGCTTCAGTTGTCTCTCCTTCCTCCCAGCTACACTGGGAGGTTTAGAAGGAGGGAAGACAAAATAATCCAAAGAATTCATTATATGATACGTAGTCACCATGAATAATTCCAGTACTCAGAAATATGAGGAGCTTGTTGAAGGTAGTTTAGTTATGAATATCCATCTCTCCTGGTCAGGTTGAAGTATTTGGCTATGTAACAACTATTGTTTCTTCTAGTCATTATTAAGAATCAGAAGTGAACTCTGATCCAGATTCCTAGGCCAGAGAGAAGTAGAAAAGATGAAAACTGTTTCTTTTTTCCCCATGGGAAAGAATAACTTCCAATGGGAAAAAAAGACTAACCAGAAATATTCAGGTAACTAGAAAGGATGCAGTGAGGAGAGGAGTATAATGAGATTCAGTTTTCCTGCAGTTCAGAAGTGTTATGCACATATGGGAGCCAGAGACCCCAAATTACTTTGAATTCCTAGATGTAGTCCTGTCAAGATACATCAGTCAGTGTCAGTTTACATCCCTACTAAGTGCAAACTATTGCTTGAGATGCTGTTTGTACTAAATAGATGCATTCTACTGTAACACCTTATCACATCACGAAGTACCCTGGCAGGACTCATCTCTGGAATATATCTATAAAGCTCCAATTCTAAGTTCATCCTCAATATTCCATTTCTCCAAATAGAGTGTGAAATTTGACGACTCTCCTGCATAGATCAGGACAATCCTAGGCTGCTAATTGATGGCTAGCTTGGTCCATTGGCCCTTAGTCTATTGAGCATCTCACATCACTTTCATTGTAATTCTGTGTCAGCCCTTTAATAAAACTGGCCAGCAAACCCACAAGATAACATAATAGGAATCAATGGGACCTACGATTGTCTGCATGCCAGATTCTCTTGTCAGCCTGGTCTCCCATCCATCCTGCCAACTCACTTTCCTCTGGGACTGAGACGTTTGAAAACAGTACAGCAGCCTCATCTCCCGGGCAGTGTTTTTCTCCATCATTTGCTTTATTAAATATTGATTTTCTGTTGCATTATTAAACCTTAAGTCCAGAGCATAAATTCTGTGCTGATACTTTAATCTGGCTCTCTCCTCCTCCTCTTTCTTTCTTTTTTCCTTTTTTTTTTTGGCTTTTAGAACTGATTTTCAGGCCAGCTCTCCTGGGGAATCTTTAAGTCAACTGAGGACCTGAGAGACACTTGTCTATAGGAAAAGGAGAAACCTGAGTGGAGAAGCACCTTTCCTTGCCAATGTACTGTGCCGTTGTGAGGCAGAGCTCACTCCAGACTTCTCTCTGTTACAGCATTAGGATTCAGATGATATGCAAGGGAGGTCTTTCAGATTCACATCTCCAACCAGAGTATGCAAATGTCATGTTGAATTGACTTTAGAATTGGGTATCATGGAGTCCCAGAGATTATTCTCCCACAGTCCCCCTTTGATTGTGGTCCTGGTTATTTCTAGAATTAGAGCCAGAGATTGGAGATTGTGCCTGTTAAGCTTTTAAAATATTTATTTATTTATTTATTTATTTATTTATTTATTATTTATGAAAAGGTCTTCCTACATAGCCCAGGCTGGCCTAGAACCCTTATTTTTAACTTCCTTAGACTCTATAGTGCCAAGGTTACAGACATATACTACCATGCTAGCTCTTAGGTTTTATTTTCTCTTCTTCTATCTTCTCTTAAAGGGCCAGTGGTTGAGTGATCACCTATAATCAGTGACTGTAAAATGGAGCCTTCAATGATTTTATGAAACTCTTTCTAACAGAGCCAGCCATCTCCAAATAGATTAGTCAGAAAAATATCTGAACTGACTTCCCCAGCCTCACATCACTTGTCTGACTAGCACTTGCATCAGCCTGAGGCTAGGTAGAGGTCACCGATCTGAGGATAGCAAAAGAAATAATTATATTTTTAGCACTAATAGAAACACAGGAGGAAAAATGGAAATAAATACATATGGGGCTACTCTGGCAGGCCTAGGGCATTCTCATGGGTGTCTACACAGAGATATGATGGCCGCCCTCTCTTGGAATTATTTGCCCCATCTTTCTCTAGATGTGTACAGATGTCCTGCATCTTCAGAACTTGGGTGCTAGGAAAGGACCTTTGGTGAGGAATGCCTTTGGTTCAGTCTTTACTCTGGCATTGAGAATCAGAGCAGCCAGCTCAGTGGGTCCTTGACTCTTGCCAAAAAGCTAGATATCAGAGGATGTGGGCTAAAGGCTGACTGAGCACACACATTCATGTCAAGAGCCATTAAACTGGTTCTTAGGAAATATTTGGTAGAGATGATGTTAAGGTTGGGGTGACAAGTTTGCTTACTCTATTTTTGTCAACATTCCACACATCACCAACACCCATAGACTGGCAAGAAAGGAGAGATAACCTTGAAGGTCAGAAGAAGTTCCAGTTATCAATCTTAACAACTATATTTATATAACCTTAGCCCCTCTCCGTAATAGTAAATAGGTGGGCAAACAGCACTTCCCATGTGCAGTACAGGAAGTGGGCAGTGAACCACCAACTCGCATAGGTCTGCCTTCCTTGAGAGTCTATATGCACACGTAGCCTAACTTCTTGTCCGTAATGTCTGCTTCTTAGTTCTTCTAGAACCATAGAGCAGAACCTGAGTTTTAACTATGTCTGTCTATGCAAATGCCTATAAGTTATAAGTCAAAACGATGCAATATTAGCAGTTCCGTGTTTCAGCCTAATACTTTGTCTTTCAGAACCCCAGCTTTCTCACTTATTTCACAGCGTGAGAATAAAGACACCAAGGTTATGAAGCCTTGTGAAGGAGACTGAAATGAGCTGAAATGCCTAACATATGGAAGCAGTTAATATTTCTTCCTGATTCAATTTAGCAAATATTTGCCAAACATCTTTCCTGTGTCAAGCACTATTGTGCATGTTGGGAATAGAAAAATGAGTGAAATGTCCCTGACCTCATGATGGAGATCACAATATTTGAAGACATCTATTATGTTCCTTAAGTCTTCCTTCTTCCTCTGACTAAACAAATCAAGCATCACCCACGCCTGTCATTGTACCTGCCTCATTATATTGTAAGTGTCTCTTCACCCAAAAGATGCAAGTTTTTGAGTGTAAGCATCATTCACTGAATTTTATATATTTTTCTCAACAAATGTTGGTTGTTGACTGAGTTCCTAATGCTTCATCTTTCCTTTTGTGACAGAGATTCCAGCGTCTACCTTTCCTTCTTCAGGTGTTAACTGACTTTTACCAAAGAATAGAATTCCACAGAGTTCAAGCAAGCAAGAGCATGCTGATTTTCATCTTCTCACCTCTGCATGTCCTATTGCTCAATCTCTTGTCTTCTGTCTGTCATAGTCTATGAAAGCTGCTGTATTAAATTACCATAATCTGAATGGCTTATAAACAACATAAGTCCAAGGAAAAAGCATGAGCACTTTCAGCATTTGGTTAGGGTTCATTTCTTACTTTTTTAAAGTGTGTGTGTGTGTGTGTGTGTGTGTGTGTGTGTGTGTACAGATACACATGTGCCATAGTGGAGATCAAAGAACAATGTTCAGGAGTCTTTACTCTCCTTCCACCTTGGGATCTGGGGATTAGTCTCAGGTCATCAGGCTTACACAGCAAGGGCTTCTATAGACTGTCTTCTAGCTGTAATAACGCCAATGAGGAACCTCTCCCTCCCACACTTCTTTTACAAGAGACCAGTCACATATATGAGGGCTTTGCTTTGAGAGCCTAATCACCTCCCCCAAGAATCATGTGTTAATTCCTTAGGAACTATAATTTCTACACATGAATTTTGAAGATAAACATTCAGTCCACTGAATTGCCCTCATGAACACTTCCGTTTCCCCTTTGGTTTCTTCAGTCTTTCAATAGACCCAATCTTTGCTATGGTTAAATATGCATTTGAATTATAAGAACCTACTCAAATGGTTTCAGATGGTTTGTTGGAACAATTGGGCAGACACTGTAGAAGCAAATGCCAACAGAGCTGATTCCTGTGAGAGGGGACAACCTTCACTCTTTCCCTGTGTGTCTCTTGGGATCCTTATTGAGTTTTCTTTTGCACAAGAAGAGTACAGAAAGACCACCTTGTAGTCGTCTCTTGACTCTCTTACCTTAGTTTTTATGTTCCCCACCAACATCCCCTTCCATGTGGCCCTGACCTGCTTGGTGCTCACAAACAGCTTGCTAGATCATAGCCAAATATCTTAGTTTTTATGTTTCAAATCCAAATGGTGAAAGCAAGGGCTGCGGTCCTTGTTGAGCTAGATGACCACCCTTAGTCCAGTTGGTTACTGCTGAAATAAGTATAAGAAAGATACGGTATATGGTGCTATTGATGGTACTTGGGTTTCTAGTAATTAAGAAAGCTGATGACATATTAGCAATTGTCATACCTAATGCCGAGATGTTTTGTCATATTGACAATGTAAAAAACCAAGACAGCATGCTCATACTTCTTCCTCCTCCCCCTGGTTCTTCTCTTTTCTTTCATCTGTTCCATACATGGTTACCACCAATGAGATGTCTTTGCCCAACAAATGGTCAAATTTCAAGATATACAAGGCTTCTTTCCAAGAGACTTGACTTAGAGAAAATGTGTTCAGTGACTAGAAATAACCCTAACTTGAAATGCTGGATGGAGGCTATTAAAATACATTGAAATATCAATAATTAAAAGCAGAAACAATTATTGTAAAGGCCAGGCATTTTTTATGCCAAATCCCAATTCTCCCAGCACACAACTTCATGAGGTACATAATTTCCTATCTGTGCAGAGTGGATAACTCCTGGTTGCATAGGAATATTGCAAATGGGTTGAGGACCTGGGGTCTTCAGACTGTTTCTGTCTCAACTTATTTTGATTTTCCCATTTGATGCTGTCAGAAACTCGGGCCCTGATCATTTGTGCTGGAAATAGCACAACTTCTGCCCTTTGTTTCGATCGCTTTTGCCATGTGCGATTGGTGAATTTGATTGCTGGCCTTAGAAAATTGCATTTGTGTCAGGAGCATTCTGAACAGATCAATGTAGGAGGAAACCAGGCAAGATCGATTGTAATGCTGAAGGACTAGTATAAAAAGTCAAGCAACCCACATACCATCTAGCAACTCTTAGTGTCTAAACATCACACAAGACCCTCACCACAGTACCTTAGTTAAACCTCCCAGGACCCCATGAGGCCAGTCAGTGTCTAATGCTAGACATCCAGAAGGGAGGAAAATAATACTGTATGGTTCAAGTTCTCTGCACAGAACATTTAGTAGTACAAATCATTGAAGTTGCTCTGTATATTTTCCAGGTGCTAACTACAGCCTCTATAAGTATTTCTAAATTTCAAAAGAAGTCCGTGAATTAAATCTCCTTACTATTTCCATTACATGACTAAGGAATCAAACCTTGAAAGGCTAAGCAATATGTTTGTGACTGTCTACGAGTGCAGAGCTAATGGAGCTTTGGGCCTTTCTTCTGACTGACTGAATACTATGCTTTTAACTGATTCTACTGGTTATCTTTGTATTTTTAAACCACAAAGCTGTTTGCCAACATACATAAGCAGCAAGAATATTGTCACTATTCTTATTATTTTGCTATGCCGTCCAGATGTGCACTAGAGGAGACTATCCCTCCCATCCACCAAGGAACTCCTAAGTCACTTGGAAGACAATTATTCAATTTTCTAAGTCTGTAATGTTTATATGCATAAGATTTTATAAAGAGGTTTCCATGTCGTTAATCATAACCAGCATGTGAATGTGTAGGGCAGGTATTAGCAGTTCAACTATCTGAGTTGCAAAAGTAGGGTTAACAGAATGCAATTCATGCTCTGTGAAAAGAGTGGAGCTAAAGAGAGATGCTATGCCCTGTGTGGTGCTTGATGTTTCCTAGAGAGACACACACATCTACTCACCTCCGATAAGGTACCATACAGCAGACCAAAGCTATGATTCTTCCAAGGTCCAGCTTGGCAAGCCAGTAACTTTATTGGGATTACTTACTGAAGTGTGGGTGAAGACGACTTACTCACAGGAGCATGGATGACCCAAGACAAGTGCATCACTGAAAAGCTCACTCGGGGATGGGTGATGATTCACAGAAGTTGTAACCCTGGAACTCTCTGTTTGCAAGCAGTTCTGCAGATGGGAGAGCCTCCTCCAGGCAGCTCTGTCTCCTCTTTTTCTCCTTAATAATTCTTTACTGCCTCAACTTGGGGAGGGAGGCCTTATGAACCTGTAAGTTTCAGCTCTCCAGGCCTTACAAGGTTGTTTCCTCCTTGAGTCTCATGAGCTTCCCTCCTCCCTTAAGGAGGAAGTGTTTCAATTAAGAGGAAATGACTGCACAACCAACCAGCTGTAGGACTGTGGTTGTCACTCGTTTTACCTTTCTCTAAGGTACAGCATTGACTTCAAAACATATCACAGTCTACACAGAATTAACCTTTTCTTTTTATATTTTGGACTTGCCTCCTACCCCATCTGCTTAGAAACTGAAAACAAACAAGCAAAACCCAATTCTTAATGCATTATCCAAAGGATTGCATCATACAGTCCATTTGGAACCATGTCTTTTGAACTCTGTGTTTCACAGAGAGGAGTGAAGGGAAAGAGCCCCTAATTGGAGGCTAAAAGATCAAATTTACAAGTTAATGACAGTTAATCATCGAGTCTCAAAAATCTTTATTTGAAGCATAACAAAAATAATTTAAAGGTTTATTGATAGCTTCCTGGATTCTGTAGCATCAGCATCTACAGGACTCTTTAGTAAATGAACAACCTTGAACAAGTCACATTTTTTTTCTAGGCCTCAGTCCTGTCATCTGCAAAATAGAGATAATAATGTCCTTTCCCCTACTGCAAAAAGTTGTTGTAAGAATAAAATTAAATCATGGGCGTGAACTGGTTTAGTATACTAATGAGCCCCTGTACTCTGGTGATGCACTGTTTTAGGCCCTCAAAAATGTGTGCAAATGGATTGATCAATTAACAGTGTACATGTACTGGGGGCAACAGAAAATGATGCTGAGAATTGACTTCATGGACTCTGGTGTGCTGTCTCCCTATTCCCCTTCTGTGTTGAGGAAGCTGCCTTTGTCAGGATTTAGCTGTTCATCCTTGCTCAGTCATCCTCTTGGAACAAAATGCTCTGAATGGTGTGATTTCTATGGCATTTTCTTCATTTTCTTTCTCTTTCTGGCAAGGACTCTTTGAAATATTATTTTTTCTTCCTCAACGGCTGGCCTGTATAATTGATGGCCTCACTGGGCTGCTGGAGTCTTGCATTTAAACCACGATTGCCTTGGCTTTGATGCCTCAGAGTTCATTACTTTTTGAAAAGCTTCATGTCTGTTTGTGTTCAGATTATTGTTGCTCTGGAGAGGGAGGTTCTTGTCAGGCAGGAAGAGGAGACGGAACAGAATTCATGGTAATCAAATCCTCTACTCTTCTTGGATGAATATTTCTGGGTAACAAGACTTCATGCTTATCTGATTTGGCTGTTCTGAACCAGGGGACCAAGGACCTTCACTCTCTCCCTGCAGCGTGCTGGAGGGAGTTAAGCAACATTGAGTCTTGGGATGTGGGTGGTTGATGCTTTGCAAATAAAGTGGATAATAAAGATGCCTGCTCCGGTACTAGGGAATTATGCCGTGCAGA
The DNA here is from genome assembly GCF_000622305.1 of Nannospalax galili. NCBI lineage: Eukaryota > Metazoa > Chordata > Mammalia > Rodentia > Spalacidae > Nannospalax > Nannospalax galili. The sequence continues at coordinate 1,309,600 of NW_008356058.1, forward strand.
ATGTATGCATGCAAGGTTTTAAATTTAAGGGTACTTCTGGCTCTTGATGAGGATGTGGGCAGAGGATTTGTGCTCTGTCCACTTGAGCCTGTGCTCTTCTCTCAGCTTTACCATGACTGTCTCATCATTGTCGGTCCTCATCTTTTCGCTCACACTGTCCACTAACACATCCACAAATGTGGCAGTGTGTACCTTGCTTCTGCTCATCACCTGGCACCAGCTGTATGAGCATAAGTTCCCCAAACATAGTAAACGTAGCCAGCTTTGTGTTAGACTCTATCGAAATGTAGTCTAGCCAGCGGGTGGACATCAGCACCTTTTCCTTCCTACAGATAGATATTCCAAGACCCAGCTTTCAGGAGTGACTGTAACTAAGGTTGAGAGTCTGTCATTCTGTGCATCTTTCTCCTCACAATGAAAGCCAGTATCTTGTTGTGTGTAAGACATAAATTAACCACAGGTTTTGCAAAGCTGCTGTAGACGTTCTCATACTACACTCATTCTTTCTTAGGAAAGTCTAGGTTTCTCCTGGAACTTCATAGCTCTTGATTTGTGTCATGATGGCAGAATTCTTCACAGCACCTTGTTGCTATCTGCCCCAGGCCTAATCTTCGTGCCCATACTGCAATTCCTTTAGCATAAGGGCCAGGATTTTTTTTCATTTTTAATGTTTTTATTGTGTTTTTGTGCATTTCATATAATACATTTGAATCCAATTTGGACCCCCTCCCCCATCCCTGCTCCTCAGAACCCAACCCCAACCAGGTATTCTATTATATATGTTAAGTCCTATCCAGTGAAGCACTTCTATACAGGTGTCCCTTGGTGCAAGTTCATCCACTGGAGTCTAGTCAGCCTATCTAGACTCACTCCCTTAAAGAAGACCCACTCTCCCTCACCCCACGGAAATCATTTGCTGATAGTTCTTTGGCTAGGATTGGGCTTTGCTGCCCATTTTCCCCATTCTTTTTCTTAATAGATTTTTTTTTTGTATTTCATAAGAACATACCAAACAATCTTATTCATCTTTATACTCACATCCCAAATGGCACACTCCCGTAGCCTCTCCCCCACCCACCCACTGGGGCCCATATACTCTGTCATCCATGTTACTGCCCACTGTGTTATCAGTGCCCCCAGCTGTTACCCAGTACTAGTCTATCTGCTGAATCTAGTGAACCGATCTAGAGTTTCTTGTTTTAGGAAGATCAGCTCTTCCTCACCTGGCAGCAATCAGTTGCCAACATTCCTTTGGATAAGATTGGGGTCTGCTGTTCATTTTCCCATTCCTATGCTGGGTTACTGTCTGGGAGTCTCTTGGGCCACGCTGGACAATAACTCAAAGGAAGGTGTCTCCTGTCCGGCATTGTTTCTTGTTATGTAGCCTTCAGCTATACACATGGACTCTTAAAGAATTATGCTAATCAGACTTGGATTTTTTTGGTAGGCTAAGGCTGAGATCCTAGCAGGCAGCCTGAGAGGGTGGGTTCGGATCTTCATTGGTATAGCAGCTCTGATCTCAGCAGACCACCAGAGAGTGCCAAGTTCTGGCCTCCCTCTGGCCTCCCTGTGACAGAGGGCCTGAGAATGCAGGGGACTGCCTGAGAGCCCCCGGATTCTGCCTCAAAGTGGTGACTGTGAGGGAGTGCTGAGTTCTGGCCTCCCTCTGGCATAGGGGCTGAGAACACAGGGGACTTCCTGAGAGCACCCGGATCCAGCCTCCACATGGTGAAGGAAGCTTGAGTATACCTGACTAGAACCTGAATTGGGCTTCTGTAGGTACTCCTGAATAGCTGATCTGAAGCCAACAGTTACCTCCAAATTAAACCTGAGAGAACCTAACCCTGTACCAACCAGCTTTAGGTAACCGATAAAAAAAGGATCTGGGCACCCCAGGAATACAAACAGAAGCATACTTCAACTTAACGCTCATCTCAGAATCATAAATAACAAAAGAAATTCACATGCCAAAATCACAATGAAAGAATAATAAAATGGAAAGCCAAAGCACTATGTCCCCACCAAACTCCACCAATTCTGTAGAAGAGTTCTACAAGGAGAACCCTGTAGAGAAAACCCAGGACATTGAATTAAAAAGAACAATCATAAACATGATCAAAGAATTCAATGAATTTA
>NW_008356058.1:1311780-1311982 GCF_000622305.1 Nannospalax galili
AAAGTGAAACACTCCATAAGCCAAATAGAAATGACAGGAGAAAGCCTCACCAATAGGATGAATGAAATGGAAAACAGAGTATCAATATTGGAGGATAACATTGAAGAACTGGACCACTCAAGCAAAGATTATAGAAAAAATTTTAAAAACCCACAGAAATGGAATATGCAAGAGATGTGGGACACCATGAAAAGACCAAATC
>NW_008356058.1:1312195-1316962 GCF_000622305.1 Nannospalax galili
CAAAAGAAACTCCCCATAACATATCATAGTAAAAACACTAAATGTATAGAACAAAGAGAGAATACTGAAAGCAGCAAAATAAAACAGTAAGTCATATACAAAGGAAAGCCCATCAGAATTACAGCTGACTTATCAATGTAAACTATGAAAGCCAGAAGAGCCTGGACCAAAGTATTTCCAGTTCTACATGACAATAGATGCCGCCCCAGAATACTTAACCCAGCAAAAAATGTCTATTGTAGTTGAGAGGGGAAGAAAAATCTTCCATGACACAAATAGCCTGAAAGAATACATGTCCACAAAACCAGCCCTTCAGAAAATACTTGAAGCAAGGCAGAGAGCAGAGAGCAAAACAACTATACCCCAGAGACAACAAAAGAAAATAAATAAAGGTACAATCTAGGAAACACAAAATTAGACAGAGAACACAAACAGCAATCAAAATGACAGCAACGAATACACATCTTCCAATAATAGCCTTAAATATCAATGGACTGAACTCCCCAGTCAAAAGATACAGGCTAAGTGAATGGATTAAGAAACAAAATCCATCTCTTTGTTGTCTATAAGAAACCCATCTCACTTTCAAGGACAGGCACTACCTTAAGGTAAAAGGATGGAAAAGAATATTCCAAGCAAATGGCACTAAGAAACAAGCAGGGGTTGCGATTTAATATCTGACAAAATAGACTTCAAAGTAAAACTAATCAGAAGAGATAAGGAGGTTCACTTCATTCTGATCAAAGGAACAGTTAACCAAGAAAATACTACAATACTTAACATATATTAACCAAACTCTGGTGCACCAAATTCATAAAAACAATACTACAAGACTTTAAGACACAGATTAACCCCAAATCAGTAATAGTAGGGGACTTCAATACCCCACTGTCTCCATTAGACAGGTCAACTGGACAAAGAATAAACAGAGAGACATCTGAATTAAATGATACCATACATCAAATGGACCTCACAGACATATTTCGAATATTCTGCCCAAACACCAAAGAATGCACTTTCTACTCAGCACCCCATGGAACTTTTTCATAAACTGACCACATATTGGGCCACAAAACAAATCTCAACAAATACAAAAAAATTGAAATAATTCCATGCATTCTATTGGACCACAATGCAATAAAGCTCAAAATCAACACTGGACAAAGTCCTAGTCACTACTCGAACTCATGGCAATCGAACAACACACTCCTAAACAATGAGTGGGTCAAAGGAGAAATTAAGAAGCAAAAGAATTCCTGGAATTCAATGTAAAGGACAACACAACACAACACAACTTCTGGGACACATTAAAAGCAGTTCTAAGAGGGAAGTTTATAGATCTAAGTGCCTACATTAAAAAATTAGAATGAGCCCAAATAAATGACCTAACACTGCAACTCAAGACACTAGAAAGGCAAGAATAAATGAAACCCAAACCCAGCAGAAAAGAAGAAATAACAAAAAATCAGAGCAGAAATTAATGAAATAGAAACAAAGGAAGCAATAGAAAGAATGAATGGATCTAAGACCTGGTTCTCTGAGAAGCTAAACAAAATAGACAGACCCTTAGCCCAGTTAACCAAAAGAAAGAAAGAGCAAATCATTATCAACAAAATCAGAGATGAAAGGGGAAATATCACAACAGATACCCAAAAGATCCAGACCATTATAAGGGAATATTTTAAAAACCTGTATGCTACTAAATCTGAAAATCTAAAAAAAAATGGATGAATATCTAAATCATGGGAACCACCAAAGTTAAACCAAGAAGAGATCAACAGTTTAAACAGATCTATAACACATAAGGAAATCAAAATAGTAATACAAAGCCTCCCAACTAAAAAAAGCCCAGGCCCAGATGGATTTACAGTAGAATTCTACAGACATTTAAAGAAAACCTCCAACCAGTACTACTTAAACTACTCAATAGAAACAGAGGAACTCCCAAATTCCTTCTATGAAGGCAGCATCACTCTAATACCCAAACTGGGTAAAGACACAGCCAAAAAAGAAAATTAGACCCATATCCTTAATGAACATAGATGCAAAAATTCTCAACAAAATACTTACAAACCACATACAAACACACACCAAAAAGATCATTCACCATGATCAAGTTGGTTTTATCCCAGAGATGCAGGGCTGGTTCAATATACGCAAGCCAATAAAACATCATTAATCATATAAATGGACTCAAAAACAAAAACCACACTGTCATCTCAATCGATGCAGAAAAGGCTTTTGACAAAATTCAGCATGCATTTATGTTCAAAGTCCTAGAGGGAATTGGACTGGAGTCCAATAATTAAAGTTATAACATAATTTAAACATAAAGTTTAACATAATTAAAGTTATATACAACAAATCCATAGCCAACATCATTCTAAATGAAGAAAAACTGGAAGAATTCCAATTAAAACCATGAACTAGACAAGGATACCCAATATCTCCACTCCTTTACAACATAGTGCTTGAAACTCTGGCTAGAGCAATAAGACAGAAGGAAATTAAAGGAGTATTAATTGGAAAAGAACAGGTTAAACTATCACTTTTTGCAGATGATATGATACTATATCTAAGAGATCCCAAAAGTTCCACAAGAAAAGTCCTAGAACTGATCAACACTTTCAGTATAGTGGCAGGTTATAAAATTAATCTACAAAAATCAGTAGCCTTTCCATATACCAATAAAAAGCAATTTCAGAAAGAATACAGGGAAATGCTCCCATTCACAATTGTGGGAGAAAATGTCTTGGAATAAATCTGACCAAAGACACAAAAGAGATCTACAATGAAAATTTTAAATCATTAGAGAAAGAGATTGAGGAAGACACCAAGAGATGGAAGGACCTCCCATGTTCATGGACTGGAAGAATTAATATTGTGAAAATGACCATCTGACCAAAGGCAATATATAGATTCAATGCAATCTCAATCAAAATCCCCATGACATACTTCACAGAATTAGAAAAAAATCCTTAAATTCATATGGAAGCACAAAAGATCCCAAAGAGCCAAAGCAACCCTGAGCACAAAGAGCAATGCTGGGGGGAGTACTATACCAGATATCAAAGTATACTACAGAGCTATAATCATAAAAACAGCACGGTACTGGCACAAAAATAGCACAATAGATCAATGGAACATCATTGAAGATCAAAACCTGAGTACACACAGTTTCAGCCACCTGATATTTGACAGAGGGCCAAGAACACACAATGGAGGAAAGACAGCATCTTCAACAAATGGTGCTGGCAAAACTGGATCTCCACCTATAGAAGAATGAACCTAGATCCTTATCTTTCACCTTGCACAAAACTCAACTTCAAATGGATCAAAGACCTCAATGTGAATCTGGAAACCCTTAAAGTATTAGAAGAAAATATTGGCAGTAACTTACAAGATATAGGTGTAGGAAAGGATTTTCTAAATTGGAGGGAAGTTGCTCAGGAATTAAGGTCAGCAATCAATAAGTGGGACCTCATTAAACTAAAAAGCTTCTGTACATCAAAAGAAGCAATCAAAAAAGTGAAGGAAAATCCCACAGAATGGGAAAAAATCTTCACCAGTGACACATCTGACAGAGGTTTAACATCCAGAATATATAAAGAACTCAAAAAACAAAGAATCAAGAAATCAAATGACCCTATGTAAAGATGGGCTAAAGATCTAAACAGAGAGCTCCCAAAGGAAGAAATAAAGATGGCTAAGAAACATCTCCAAAAGTGTTCAATATTGTTAGTAATTAGGGAAATGCAAATCAAAACCACCCTAAGGTATCACCTTACTCCAATCAGACTGGCTAGGATCAAGAGAACAATTGATACCAAATGCTGGCAAGGATGTGGAGAAAGGGGAAAACTCATTCACTGCTGGTGGGATTGCAAACTCATGCAACCTCTATGGAAGAGAGTGTGGAGAACTCTTAAACTAAAAATGAACCTGCCCATATGGCCCAGTTATACCACTACTTGGCATGTATCCAAATGACTCATCCTATTGTAGAGGCACTTGTACAACCATGTTTCTTGCTGCTGTTTGCACAATAGCTAAGAAATGGAAGCAACCTAAGTGCCCCTCAACTGACGAGTGGTCAACAAAAATGTGGTATATTTACACAATGGAGTTCTATTCAGAGTAAAGAAAGATGAAATAATGAAATTTGCAGGTAAATTGATGGATCTAGAAACTGTTATACTAAGTGAAGTAACACAGACTCAGAAAAACAAATGACGTATGTTCTCTCTCATATGTGGCTCCTAGCACCAAATCCTTTTAAATTCCAGGTCCTTTTAATAAGATGATGCTATATAGCAGTCACTTCTGCATAACTATCATCATCACGACTTCAGCTGAGCCTGATCGCTAAGTATCATCATAATTGTGCTTGTTGAAGGTTGTACTTATTCATTAAATGAGGGGCAAGCAGGGTCATTGGGCCTTCACTGGAGTATCCAGCCACTCTTCCCAGACAATTGTATGTAATTTGACACTAATCACACATAGCCTCCTGGATTTGGGGAGGGCTAAAGTGTACAAAGTATAAAATATGGGGAAGGCTAGGAAGAAAAAGCATGACCCATGCTGGGTAAAGCCTTTCCAGTGTGCATACCCTCAGGTCATACATATACCTCTGCAACCCCTCAGTTATCTTGGTAAGTAAGCTCAATAAATTCATTGGTTCCCCAGTAAAACTTTAATCAAACATTGGCTTGATACTAAAACCTCAAAAGGGAATAAGCATTGCTTAGCATCCCCAGGAAAAAA
>NW_008356058.1:1317031-1318031 GCF_000622305.1 Nannospalax galili
AAAAAAAGAAAATTATAATGTAAAAGATATTAAAAAGGATATAGGAATGGAGATATTTTCCAAAATAGAAAAAATGAGAAAGGCTAGGCAAGTGGTGAAGGTTTATGTTTGTTATGATATATAAAAGATGAGACATATACACATATCTTAAAATATAGAATATATACATATCTTAAAATTTCTATGGTCATAGTTTAATGAACTAGTTTAAGGGACAAAATATATATCTAGTCAAGTTTTATCTGAGAATATTTGTTTTTTAATTCCAAGCCTTATCTACATAGTACATAATAATTTAAAGTACCAGACTTGTGGAACGAACCTTATTAGATGTTTAAGAGCCATAGTTTGAGGCCTATACTAATCTGGTAAGAAGGACTTAAAGGATAGTTTTTGCCCCTTGTCCTCCTAGGTCGACCAAGTTCCAAGGGACTGTGGAATATCTGTCAAAACATCCTGCAACTGTAGTGAGTCACCTGTCCTCTTGTTCAGGGAGGAAATGGAGACCCCATGAGATGGACTTGAACCAGTGTCCAGTCTACAAAGATTAGGGTCAACTCAGAGAAAACATCTCATTCATGCTTCCAAGTGAAGCCAGACGTGGTCGAGCAGGATCTTTGACTTGTCTTCACATAGATGGAACTGGTACAATAAAGGAGCCAGGAGCTCCACCCAAGCCCATGTGACCCCTGAAGAACAAATCCTCAAAAGACTTTAAGTGTAAAAACAAATTGATTTATTTGGGACAACTGTATTGTCTTAAACACCCAAAAGGAAAGTATAACCAAAGAGTAATCAGTATATTTTTTAAGAGTTCAAGGGATTACACTTCCCAGACTTAAGTCTATATAAATATTTAGACAATTATTTCTCATTGATGATTTTTTTCCTAACCAGAAAGTACTGCCCAGATGTAAGAATTCAAATCTTGGTCTCTAATACTGTAGCGCCCACCTTTAGCTAAGGGAGACAACCAGCTATTGTTCTAAAATGATGGATA
>NW_008356058.1:1318463-1319352 GCF_000622305.1 Nannospalax galili
TTCATTTTCCCATTTCTATGCTGGGTTACTGTCTGGGAGTCTCTTGGGCCACCCTAGCCAATAACTCAAAGGAGGGTATCTCCTGTCGGGCATTGTTTCTTGTTATGTAGCCTTTAGCTGTACAATGGACTCTTAAAGAATTATACTGATCACTATAATCTTTGGCTATACTTTTCTTTTGGGTGTTTAAGACTGTACAGTTGGCTCAGATTAACCAATTTATTTTTACTCTTAAGGTCGTTTGAGGATCTGTTCCTCAGGGGTCACATGGGCTTGGGAGGCCTAATTCTTGTGCCCTTACTGCAATCCCTTTAGCATAGGGGCCAGATTCTTTTTTGTTTGTAAAAGAATTATACTGATAAATCTTTGTTTATACTTTCTTTTGGGTGTTTAAGACTGTACAGTTGGCTCAGATTAACCAATTTATTTTTACTCTTAAGGTCGTTTGAGGATCTGTTCCTCAGGGGTCACATGGGCTTGGGAGGCCTAATTCTTGTGCCCTTACTGCAATCCCTTTAGCATAGGGGCCAGATTTTTTTTTGTTTGTGGTTTTAAATGTCTTTACCATTTCGTTTGTTCCCCAATGTGTTGCACTCTCAGAAAAGCTCACTGAATAAACCCATGAAAGGAATTTTTATGATCAACTGTATTCCAAATTTCCTTCCACTTACATGTGATTATATGCAGATAATAACTTTTATGGTGTGGAAATGAATTGCTTATTCATTTATCTTTGGAAAACACACATGGTTCCTCATTCTTGAGGAAAGGAGCTGCAGGAGGGCTATTTGTAGAAGGATATGCAATAACAAGGTAGGCATTCTTAAGAGATTGGTTTGTAGCATTTTGGTCAGTTACAGATATAAAAGCAATTTTTGTGGAAAAAAAA
>NW_008356058.1:1320283-1353561 GCF_000622305.1 Nannospalax galili
AACACAAGCCTAAAGCTAACGAAAATCTTGTTGTTGAAAGCAATGAAGCCCCAGTAGGGATAAGGTAGAATACTGGAGCATTGAATCTCTGCCTGCTGTATAGCTGGGACTAATAGATTTATCCAAGCTGTAAAACCTTTCCTTAATTCCCAAATATGTCAGGCAACTAGTCAGAACCTTCTCATAGAGGCAGTTTAACGCAAGGTGCTGTCTGCTTCTTTATTCAGTACCTATTGATTATAAGTGTTCTATAGCATCTTCATTCTTCTTCATACACATGGCACAAAAAATGGGGAATTGGAGCTAGAGAGATGGGTCAGCACTGGCTGTTCTTTCAGAGGGCATGGGTTCAGTTCCCAGAATCCACATGGTGGATAAGACCCATACTTAAGTCCAGTTCCAGGGGGTCTGGTGCCTTCTTCTGGCCTCCAAGGGTATCACATTCACATGGTGCACCTACATACCTGCAGGCAAAAAACTGCACAAAAAATGGGGAATTGGAGCTAGAGAGATGGGTCAGCACTGGCTGTTCTTTCAGAGGGCATGGGTTCAGTTCCCAGAATCCACATGGTGGATAAGACCCATACTTAAGTCCAGTTCCAGGGGGTCTGGTGCCTTCTTCTGGCCTCCAAGGGTATCACATTCACATGGTGCACCTACATACCTGCAGGCAAAAAACTCATACACATAAAATAAAAATAAATTAATTTTAAAAAGAAATGTAGAATTAAACTGGAGTTCTGCCAAATTAAACTGGTTGATAGGACACATACACATTGATTCCCACCTGGAAAACAAGCAAGACAGAAGTTAATAGACATCTTTAAGAACACGTAGCTTAACCCTGTCTTGTTGTAGCCAGAGAGACTTGGACTGTCAGGAGCTTGTCCTTTGCCTAAGGTCACATAGATAAACAGGAGCTTACGATTATTGTTTGTTTGAAATAACAAGATAAATTTTAGTAGTACATCAGTACTTTGTTTCTTTTGTTATATAAAAAAAAGCTACAATGTCTTTTTCTTATTGAACAAACCATCATATGAGTAAACAGCAATCACCCTTTTGCCCTCTGTCAGAAAGCCCATGAAAAATGTAAAGATTAACATCAAAATCCATGTTGACATTCAGTCATCATGTGAGGCATTCTTTTTGTACTTGACTCACTTATCAATTCACTCTTTAAATTTGTGTTTTCTTTGTGAGATTTATTAAATTTACTTGTGAAATGGTAAGTTATAATTGTAACATTTAATGGACAACTAAAATGTGTTTTAACTATAGCCTGGACCATTGATAACTTGTGATATATACATACATACATACATACATACATACACACACACACACACACACATATATATATATATAGAGAGAGATAGTTCTGTTTGTGTGTGTTCACATATGTATTGTTCATATGTATCATTGTGGGTATGTATGTGTCACAGAGAGCATGTGGAGGTCAGAGGACAATCTCAAATGTTAATCCTTGCATCTCCTCTTATTTGGGACAGGATCTTTTATTCTTCACTGCTAGATATACACCAGACTAGCTGGTCCACTAGCTTCAGGGAATTGTCCTGTCTCTGCCTTCCATCTCATCATAGGAGTACTGGAATTATAGATACTCACTACCATTTCCAGCTTCACCTGGATGTTAGAACTCCAAATTCAGGTCCTCATGCTTGCATGCAAGTTCTTTGGCCACTGAGCCATCTCCCCAGCCCATATTTGAGTTTTTTTTTTTGTTTTGATTTGTTTTATCTTTATGAATCCTTTGTTGGTCTTAAAATTTGGCTGTGGGATAGGACCATTTATCATTAGTCTACCAGACAGCATGATGGGAAAAATAAAAATTACACTAAAAAGTATGAGAATTGCTTTAGTGTAGATATGATGTCTTTAAAGGGAAATATTTTATTTATTACTTTTATGTGTATGAGTGTATTATCTGTATATTTGTAAATACACCTATGTCATGCAATGCCCATAGAGGTCAGAAGAGAGCATAAAATCCCCTGAAACTAGAGTTAAGGACAGTTGTTAGTCTCCATGTGACTGCTGGGAATTGAACCTGGGTCCTCTGCAAGATCAACCAGTGCTCTTATCACTGAACCATCTCTCTAGCCCAAGGGGAAATATTTTTACTCAGAACTAAAGTGTTATTCAAATATTAAGTGGAAGTGTAGGTTATGAGAATTTGGCATTTAACTAATCACTTGGACTATTGGATTCAAAGCAAGGAAAAACTTGGGCATTTCAGTTACAGAGTTTAAACAATTAATTAATCTGAATTCACCTTTTATTCCTGATTTTATTTATTTACTATTAAATTACTGGAGGCTGGCTATGTTTCTGGCTATGTTTCTCTATTGTTTAGATAATCCTAGCCAAAGAGGAATTGCTATTGCCAAACAGTTTTCAAGGAAGTCCATAATCATGATAAATATAGTATGGGGAATGCTCGTAAAATGCTAGAGAGACAAAAAAGATAGATAAAATTCTAACTGGCTCAAGGTAGAGTGAATTCCCAAAAGGATTCCAGATTTGAGTTTAGTTAAAAGGCTAAGAAAAGATAGCCACATAAAAACTGATAGTTCATTAATCCAAGGAACCAGAAGGAATACAGAAAAGAAAATTCCAAGAGAGGGGGCTAACATTAAGCTCTTAATCTAGTCCACAGCTAATAAAGGCTGAAACCTAAGGGTTGGTAGGCAGATGTGTGTGTGTGTGTGTGTGTGTGTGTGTGTGTGTGTGGTGTGTTTGTATGTATGTGTTGTGACAAAAACAAGAGATCAAGAGGGTGTGTTTGAGTGTATTATAATGAAAGAGAAGTTTGTCAAGATATAAATGGGCCAATCCTGAAGAATCTCCCATTAAACACCCTACATAGATCTTTCACACTGGTAAAACATGAAAATGAACATTTTAAAGTTTTATATGAGGTTTGCATTTTTTAAAAGATCACTCATAGTCATTTGGAAGGTGATTTGGAGAGTAGACGAAACTGGCATTTTCTGCCATTGTAAAGACAGGGAGCAGTGTCTGGTCTAACAACAGATTGTCATTCATGGTACTGGAGAAGATGCAGAGCTGAATGAAGCTTTTCCAGTGGGAATCAGTAGAACTGAGTGACCAGGATGGAAATTAAGAACAGAAACTGATGAATAGGAAGCCTTATGTTTGAGAGGTAGAATAGCAAAGTATATTAACATTTAAACACTATGAAACAGCCTATCTGCTTTCATATCTGACTGTTTGAAATGTTCTTTAATCTCCCAGTGCCTCAGTTTCTTTATTTCAAAATAGAGTGCTAATACTGATAATACCATTTTCTCACACTTTATGAAATGTGTAAAATTTGACACATTCCTTGAACTCTTAAAAACTCTATGGGCCCTGGTTTAAGAGCTTTTGGAACACAAGAGAGATCGGCTGGGTTTGCAGAGAATGGCAACTTACTCAACATAGGACTGGACGTTCACTTTCAATCACACATTCACAGTCTAATAAATTATTACACAATATGTGAAAAGATAAAAGAAAATAGGAATTTCCTCAAAAGGGATCAAATAATCCAATAGAGAGATGTGGAGGATGATTAGTGAGGACATTCAGAATGCAGAAGGAAACTGACAGTTATGTAAAGTCAAACATGACTTTTAAAGAAGCTATTAAGCAATGATGGATTATTATTAAAGGCAGAGATTAACCAGAAAGTAAAGCAAGCAGCATCAAAGGAACAAGAAAAATGGGGTAGGGGCGTCTTACAGGGGAAAGAGAAATAGTCAATGTTATATATATCAATGGCTTCCCATAAACAAGTAGTTCTAATCTCTTGATTTCAGGAAAGCAGACTCATAGGTTGCAGGTTGAGGGAAATACAAACCAAAACATACCCCCACCCCAAAAGAAACCAACAGTCTCTGACTTTTCCATCATTTGTGTTCTTAGATTCTGGGTTTTAACTGCACAAACAGACGGCCTTGGCTATTAAGCAGTATAAATTTGACATTCTAGGTGTTGGGAGGTAGCTCAGTGGTCAAGAGTATTTGTCTAACATGCCCTAGGCCTTGGGTTGGACCCCCAGCACCAGAACCCCCCACCCCAAAAGCAAATGCAACCTAACAATATCAAATACATTTATGGTCATCATGGTCAGTAGCTCTGCTCACCCACTTCTAGTTCACTTATCATTAGTAGCTGAGAGTGAGAGTCTGGTGAGGGTTTCTCATCATGTTGCCTTTCTAATGTTTTCTGTTAGAAAGCCAAATTGGGCCTCTTCCGAGAAAAAGAGCTTCAGAAGGTCAGGGGAAAAGTACTGAGTTAGGTTCACCATGATTTATGCCATTCCAATTACCCCACATTGTAAATTAAGACTACTTCTTTAACTTAAGGGTCTCAGAATAACTTGCTAATAATGTAAAGCAAGCTGCAATGGTCAAGGTATGCTTGCTGCCAAATCCCAAGACATCTTTTCAGGTCCTTTTGTGAAACTTGCTATTATTCACCTTCCTGGCATTCTTTCCTTCCCAGCCTTTCATGAAGCTGCTCTCTCATGATCTCTGTTCAGCTCAGACCTCTCCATCTCAGGTCCCTCCATTTATATACCTTACTCCTCTTTGTAAGACTTTCATGCTGGTACTCTGGGCTCTGTCTGAATCTCTCCCTTCATGTTTTTGCAAGTGATGCTACTCATGCATGGAGTTACTGATTTAGGCAGTCACATTCTGTCTTGCCTTTTTGCTAAATTGTCTAATGAATATCTTTGAGTGTATGTCCTGGAGACAAATTGAACTCAACGTGTAACATGAACTCAGCATAGTAATAGTTTGAAAATGGTTCTTACTACACCTCTATCCAACTGTATTATTGGCTTCAGTCAACAATGATTGATTCAAATTGATGTAACAAAAAACAATGACTGAAAGTACATTAAAGAATGTGTGGAATTGACTAATGATTGATCAGAGAATGAGAAAAATCACAATGCAGGAAGTCCCGTTGCAAGGATACTGAGGCCACCAAGCTCAACAGTGGTCCTCTTGTTGCTAGCAGAGAACACGGGCACTTACACCTCTTCCGGCCCTTTTTATATCTCTAAATATTGGGCCCAATAATAGTGAGTTCTAACTGGCTCTGGCTTTTCATATCACTTTCTGTAGATTCAGTTCCTTGATGAATCATTCAATCAGCAGAAACCAGATGGCATGTCCTGAACAAACTACAAGTATCCATGAGGGCACATGGCAGGTTTGAGAGTGACTCACTGTCTGGGGTTTCTTAAATATTGGAACGGGGTTCATTCTAGGTATCATCTTAATACAATGGTATTAATACTATGATGCCCACTGCATATTGTTTGAGTAAATCTTCCTTCTTCTCTTTTATGAGCATTTCTTATCCTGACAAAGGATACCAATTCATCAAATCCACCAAGCAGTAACCTCGGAGTCCTCTGAAAGTTTCCATTTTATTTTTTTCTTTCATATGTGCTTTGCTGCTGTTATTTAAGCCACAGAGCTTTGCACTTCCATTTGTTAAATTCCCCTTAACTTCTTTCCTTTCAGCCCTTTCCCCACTTAGGTTAGCCCTGCCATTTCCAAGGAGAGCTTTTACACTCTCAAGCAATGAATACTGGCTAAGACTATGGGCTCCAGGGCAGACTGCTGTGCGACCTTCGGATTTACCGTCCAGTTTCTCTCTGTTGCATGCAGTCACACTGTCCACATAGGTGGCTGTGAGGGTAGGTTTGACACCATAGGTGCCTTTGTACTCACAAACAATGTACCTGATAAAGTAGCTCTCAAACTGGGGAAGTGAATGCTAGAAGGTGAAGTGATAAAGATAGAGCGGTGGTAGAATTTGTAGTGGTGATGGTCAGAAATTACCATATTTAAATAGACCATTATACTATTGCCAGCTTTATCCTTCCAAACACAAATGTGCTCAGAATCCATATAAATGATTTCAAAGTGGGGCTTGAATTCTATCATCACCTTCTAAACTCTCCCTCACTGAAGGCAGAATCAGACCAACTTGTTCTCCAGCTTCTGATGTTTTACTTTTGTTTTTGTAGATGCCTTTTCTGCCTCCTGAAGCACTCTCCTTTACTGCCCAGGACCTTCCACATTTCCCATAAGACCCAAACACAGGGAGCTTTCTTGGCATTTTCCTCCCTAGCAGATCGCTGTGTTCTGTCCCACTTCTTGGTCCCCAGAGAGAGCATGTGCTGCTGGCTTCTCCCTTGGTGGCACACCCTTAGGCTGCTTGTTTTATCCATTCCAATCTCTTTTCCAAAGGCCTAGTAAGTGCTCAGGGATGGTTATTCAGTCTCTGCAATATGGAGCATATTGGTAAGGACTCCGTGGGGGCTCGAAAACTGGGAGAACTAGCTTGTTCCAGAGCCATTTATTATGTCCTGCTGGCCACATTCGGCAGTGACATCAACAGGCAGAGTGCTCAGGGCCTTGACTCTGGCTGCCCTGCTTTGAGCATTTCCAGTTTGTGCTTGGCACCAGCACCTTGCTAGGAACTTTAAAAAATACCAGGAAGATGCAGCTCTTTATTTATTTTTTTTTTCTGAATGGATTTTTATTCCAGTAGAAACTCTAGATTAGTGGCCATCACAGTTATGGGACTCTGGAGCCAAATTTGCAGTCATCGTAAAGAAGAACCAGAGGGCTGTGCATGTCATAGCAAAATGCCCTGGAGCATAAATTATTCCCCTCAAGATTACAGGTGGCACCTGAAAATGCTTCATGCTGCTGGAAAGCTGTAGGACAGGTGTGTTTCCTCTAGATCTATGAAGTAATGGAAACTTTAGACATCATTGCCCCACAAAAAACTAAAATGAAGTTCCAACACTTTAATGAAGCTAACTGTCACTGCCTTCATTGTAGTTGAAAATGCAGGTGTTTTCTATGAAAAAACCAGGGTGTCTAATGAGAATGGAGAGGAAGAGAAACCACTTGGTTTCAGAAAGTAATTCTCATGCCATTCAGAAAATTCTCACAAAAAATAATCGGAATCGGAGCTGGGAAAATACTGACATAAACCACACCCATTCCAGTCATTGTGCTCTGATTCAAAAGGAAAGGATTTAGTGGAAACCTTGAATTTATGAATCGTTATCTGATGAACAAATATTAAGGCACAGCATTTTCACCAGTGATCTGAAAGATTTCACCAGGTTCCCTGTGTACAAAGCAAACAGCAGCCAAGCCCATTTCCTCAATGGCCCAGTTGCAACCATTATTGCTTTAGAACCAGGTACCTGCAGCCCTTCAGCCTCCTGAAGTGATAGTAGTTCTTGCTTCTAAACTTCATGGTGAGCATTGCCCATGTAAATACTGTGGAAAATAATTTTTCCCAAGCATCTCTTATGTGTAAGAATTAGAAGTGCTCTGTATCTCAAAGACTTTGCTTCTGTCTTTGGAGAACCTCCCTTGAAAAGAGTCTGCAGGTTCTATTAGTCTATTTTCTTTTGCTATGGAAAAATATCTGAGGTTTGGTGCTGCATAAAGTAAAGAAGCTTACATGGCTTATAATTGTAAATCAGATGATCCAAGCAGTATGGCGCTGTTGTTCCAGCAAGGACCCCCAAACAGCATGGAAAAAAAGCAGAGAAGCAGAATGGGAACAGGCTGCATACACAAAGACCAATTGCCTGGAACAACCTCACAGTATAACAGCCTTCTCTTTGATAATTAGCTTGCCCCAGGAAACCAGCATTAATCCTGACCCATATGATACCCTATCAACTAATACCTGTACATTGGCCACCATATCTTAAAGGTTCCTCCCCCTCAACAAGGCTACACTGGGGACCAAAAGGCACAGGAAGACACATGCAGACTATAACCATACCACAGCAAAGTTACCCATGGATCTCCCTGCCCATACTCTCTCCACCCACAAAAGTCAGACCAAAAACATTGGACTGTTTGTCAGGGCTACAAAAAGTATTTCTTTCCTTCCCTCTGCATCTTTGCTTTCATCTCCCAGCATGATAGATTCAACTGTAGATTCAATTGATACAGAGGGTCAACCATGACCTCCAAAAAGAGCCCCCCCCCCACTTCTTGCACAAATGCGACAGGCACTTGCACTCCCTGGGTTCTTAGTACACACACAGGGGAAAGGCGCTGCTTCTTCCTATGTGACATCTCCACCTGTCGCTGCATAAGCGGTTCAGCTTGATTATAGGCAGAGTGCTTCTTACTTGAGGCAGAAGGGCATCCAAGTCATTTTCCCATAGATGCCCCCCCCCGCCCCCATCACAATTCTCCTGTCCTGGCAGTGAAGCCCTCTAATCCTTTAGGAAATTTGGATCTCTCCCTCAGTTGCTTACACTTGGAAGGAAAGACCAGTGTACTCACTCTGTAATATTACAGGTCTACTCTTTTGCAGAGAACATGTGATATTGAGGTGTGCAACACCAAGTAACACATCTACAATGCAACCTCTACACTCAAGGCTCAGGGAACATCATGGAAGAGGGGGCAGAAAGAATGTAAGAGGCAGAAGGACAAGACACTTGCTGCTAGTCAATGCATTCTAGACATGAAAGGGAAGGTGCACCAATGAATCCCCAGAGTATGGTAGTCTAACAAGATCCTCAAAATAGCAAAACCAATTGATATACCAAGGTAGCTGGAGGAAATTTCAAAGGGTCCCACCCAAAGATGAAGAGCTATAGGCAATCAATGGATGCTGAGGGAAGGAGAATCAGTTTTCTCCAGGGATTAGCTCCCTAAGGTGTTGTTCTAAGTGAACAGCCCTAAACACAGGTACACATGAGCACCGTTATATGGACTCAGTGCATTTTACATTTGTGTATATATGTATAATATATATTATATATAGTGTGTATAATAATAATAAAGAAAAGGACAAGAAATTGAGAGGAAGTGGGGGGACATGGGAGGAGTTGGTAGGAGACTAGAGGGATAGAAATAATGAAAAGGCAATATTCTTGTATGAAATTCTCAAAAATGAAAAAAAAATTAAAATTGTCAGGGCTATTTTATGTGAACATATGTTTAAATTATTTGTAACTCCATCAAATGAAGTAGGTGAAGACATAGCTATACAAAGTTTCCTGGCAGAAAGAATATTTCTTCTCAGGCAGCTGACCTGGAATAAGGTTAACACAGCATTATTAAGGGACCACATCTCTGTAACCCTGTGTTATAGCATCCTCAGTTTAGACCTACAGTATCAGAAGCAAGGCTTTTGTGGAGCTTGGTGGTGGTGCCTTCTGCTGCAGCTAACCTTTTAGATGTTTTACCTTCTGTTGATTCGGTTGTTACTGCACACTGTCTCAGCACAGCAGGTTCTTCTAGTGAGACTGTTTATATATAAAGTGACAGCCTTGTGATGGTATCTGATCTGCTATTCTCCCACTTCCTCTAAATAAAGTATCATGTCTATGTTATGTGCTACTGAAGTAGATGAACTTCTTAACAAGAACTACAAAAAAGAAAAAGCTCAAACTCGAAGTCCTCAGTGTTGGGAGATGACGTGCTTAGAAATTAGATGCTCTTCTGTTGCTCTCCGCTGCTCTCAGTCACTCCTTGTGTGTATGTAGATATTTCTATGTGTTGCTACGTGTACATGCATCCATACATCAGGCAAATGTACACACATTTTTTGCAGCAAGATTTGCAGACAGAAAATCATTTTGTTTTCTGTAATGTGCTCCTCTCAACTCTCTTCTTTCTCAAAAAGGGAAATATTCTTCCACCCGTATCAGTCTAAAATAATCATGCATTCATAATGCACACAAAGGCTCCTTCCAGTGCTTGTTTAATGATAAGCAATGCCCAAAATTAGAGCTTGATGCCTTCCAATTATCTTATTGCTTATGATTTTGTTAGACCACAAATAGTTATTTTCTTCTTTCCCAATATCTACATAAATGGCCCATGGTAACCTATTCCAATATTCCAAAATAAATATTAAGTATTGCTGAATTTGTTGCATATAACTTTTTAATTAAGAACTTAATGCATGTATAAGTGTGTTTTGATCAAAGCTACCCTCCATTCCCTTTTCTATCCCCTTTACCACATTTTCTTTCCAACTTCAAATTAAATGCCCTCCACCCCCTCCCCCGTACTTTCTTTTATACCTGCTGGGTTCACTTAGTGCTGCCTGTATATACATGACTATAGGGCCATCTAATGAAGCATAGGTAGCCTTTCAAGAGGTGCATCCTGAAGAAAACTTACTCTCCATCCTCTAGCCATCATAAGTTGCTAATACCTTTTCATCTTAGGATGGAACTCCATGAGTTCCTCTCTTACCCATGCTGAGATTTTGGCTGGCTTGATCTTATGCATATCTTATGCTTGCAGTTAAAGCTACATGTGTACAATGGTACTGTCATGTCTGGCAAATACTGCTTTGTTGCAGACATCAACAACTTCTGGCTCCTACAGTCTTTCTGACCCCTCTTCTGAAATAACTCCTGAGCGTTGGAAGGGAGGTTTGATATAGATGTCCCAATTAGAGCTGAGCACTCCACAATCTCTTACTCTCCATATGTTGGCCAGTGGTGGATCTCTGCACTAATCTCCATCTCTTGCAAAAAAGAAGCTTCCCTGATGAGGGACGAGAGATGCACTAATCTCTTGACAGAAAGATAAGAACTTAGGGGGAAGTTTGTTACTATGTCCATTTAGTGGAATAGTAATATTAGGTTTTCCCCTAGGACCTAAGACCTAGCTAGTCATGGAGTTTTTGTCTACATAACAGTACCAGGCATAAGTTCTATCTTGTGGAACAGACTTTAAATCCAATCAGAAAGTGGTTGGTTACTCCCATAACATATGTGCTGATTTTGCACCAGTGAGCATATCTTCCCAGAGAAGTTGTTACTGTAGCTCACAGGTTCACAGCTGGATATGATTATTGTTGACTCCTTCTCCACTGGTAGCATAAATAGAACCTTCTAGCATTTTAAAAGCTTTCTAATAGGGATGAAGGTTCCGGGTCAGAACCAGCTTAATATTTCCATGTCCTAAGACTCAAGTGTGTGATATCTTCAGCAATAGCATCTTACCATCAAGTTCTGGGGGATAAAAAGAACAATGAAAACAGTCTATAATCTATGGTTGTCTACCCTCCAATAACTCAAAAAAGAGGTGAAATATCTGGCACTATTTTTTTTTGTTGTTGTTGTTGTTTTTGTTGTTAGCCTATGGTGTTTGAGGGAGGCATTGTTCCCCATTTAAAAAAAAAAATATATATATATATGAAAATATTTTAGGGAGAGTCTATACTGATAGGTTCCATATGGCATTTTCAAATTCAAAGGTCCTTACTGTTAGCTATTCCTCTCCAAAATCCCTCCTTTATCCTGTCCTCCCATCCCCACCCCCTTTAACCCTTCCTGTTCTTATATTCTCCTTTCCCCATTTATACCATCTATATTCTGTACCTCTTCCCTTAAAATCTCTACCTCATATGACCTCTTACTAGCTTCCTGCCTTTTAAGGGCATTCCAATTTAAGCATACAATTCCAGATTTTCAAATCTGGAATTGCTATACAAGAAAGAGTATGCAGTGTTTATCTTTCTGGATCTGAGTTACCTCACTTAGGATGACTATTTCTAATTGTATTTCTTGTGGATTTTATAATTTCATTTTTCTTTAAAGCTGAATAATATTTCTTTTTGTATATGTACACATTTTCATTATCCATTCATCAATGTATGGGCATCTATGCTTGCTTTTGTTAGCTTTCTTTGGTGTGATAGAATCCTCTGACTAAAACCATCTTGAGGAGAAAAGAGTTGTTTATTTCAGTTTACAACTGCCAGGTCACAATCCAGCACTGAGGGAAGTCAGGACAAGAACTCTGTTAAGAATCTGGAGGCAAGAACTGAAGCACAGACCATGGAGGAACACTGCTCACCGGGTTGCTTCTCTGGCCCATTCTCAGCCTGCTTTCTTATATGACTCAGGACCACCTGATTAGGAGTGGCGCAACCTACACTGGGTTGTGCCTTCTCATACTCATCACATGATTAACAATCAAAAAGATGCCTCACAGACATGCTCTCAGACCAATCCAATACAGAAAATTCCCCAACCGAGGTTCCCTCTTCCGAGATGTGTCAAGTTGACAACAGAAGCCAACAAGACAGTTTCTGTTCCCAGAGTAGCAAAGACAGTTCAGCATACATATTTTTTAAAAGTCTCCATTATAAAGAGAAAAGACTATTATTACTAAGAATGGTCCACTGGTCACAAGTGTAAAAATGGGGCTGCAAATCCTTGGCATGGAAGAAGATGGGAAGTTAGCTCTCTAAGAATAGAGCTTCATGAAAGCTAGGAGAGAGCCCAGGCTGGGGTGTAAGGAAGGCCACAGGGCTTAGTGGCATCAATTGCTTTCAAGTCATTTTGGGGCTTGGATTTTCTACTGTTGAATTTGCTTTGTGTGCAGGCAAATAATGGGTCAAGGTCCTTAAAAGCAGACAGCTGCACTGGACTTGATTCATCCTAATCAAGAATAACTGCCACCTTTGCCTATTAATCTCTTTTCTACCCTAGAAATCAGAGATTAGAGGAAGAATGAAGTCAAATTTAAAGTGTTCTGCTTTCGGTGGTTAAGAGGATGATTGAAATCAATAAATCCCAGGCTTTTGGAAAGCCCACTTGATTCCAAATTTACTAAAGACAGAAAGAAAGGCACAGTAGCAAGAGCCTCTGGTGACCAAAACTCAACCACTGAACTGTTGTGGAAGCTCCCTCATCCCTGCAATCTCATCTGAGGAGTCTGAATTTCAGATGACTCCATCTCATTATGATATTCTTCCTATGAAGACCATACATTCTAATGAGGATGTGATAAAATGAATGAGAAAACAATACAGCCAAAGTTAAAGGAATCAGTCAAAGACAAGCACACACTGGATTAACCTAGCTTTACCATTGCTAACAGCCCAAATTACTCCAGCAGAAATCATATCCACTATCAGGTCTCCAATACAGCCTACTCTTTTGGGCTGCACTTCTTTGCCAGTTCCCCAGGGAACCTGCAAGGTCACTTAAATTCATGACCAAGCAGAGCAACAGATAGAGACACAGTCTCCTCATGTGGCCTATGCATTGAGCAGCATGCCTTTTTGTCTATTTATTTTGGTCCCGAAACAGTCTGGCATTCATGCTATAGCATTGCAGTCCTTTCTTTATTGATATGAAAACATAGTCACATGAAATATTATATTTGATTCTCATGAGTACATGAAAAAGCAAGGCGATTGTAATAGGTTCCATTTTAGAAACAAAGCAAATAAGGTTTCAAAATGTCCCAGGTGGGGCTGGAACTCGGGCAACAGTCTTAACTTTAGCCCAGCATCTGCTGTACTACTGCTGAGGTCCTCTGTTGGAATTCAGACAGTGCCTGCTATACTACAGTTTGAGTCCTTGCCTGGATTCCTTGCCTCTGTGATCGCACTGCCAGGGAGGGCCTGTGATAGCGGCAAGTACATGAACGTGCCCCGCTGCCTTACCTCTGTCTACAGGAACATGATCTTCACGGACCAGTAGGATCCACAGTGAGTCATCTCAACATCTCCATGGTGTACATGATGGGAACAAGGCCAGGTCTAGTGCATGGCCTCTTTCCCTTCTCCAGATACTTATTTCAGGAAGTATGCAACACTGAGGACTTCTTGAGAACCAAGCTTCTCTTTCCTTTTCTTCCTCCTCACTACAAAGGAAGCTGCTCAGTTGGTATGATTTCTTTCTCTTTATTTTGAGTTTAAGTGTCCTTCCCCTCCACATTTGATATTTTTCTTAGCTGTTCTGTTTTAGTTAGTGCCAATATAGTGCTCCCTCCCACATATCTCTTTAGGGTGAAATGCCTGCTCAGTATGCTTTAGGAAGGCAGTATATTTTAGGCAGCCTGATAAAAGGCTCTAATAGCCCCAGATTAATGTATTCATTCCTAGCCAATTGAAGGATTCATTACAGCACAGGGACTGAGGCTCTTCTCTGATGGATTTGCCCCTGGTAATGAGCCATTCAGTAGCTAGTGACCCTGTAGTGCTGGTGACCTGCAGAAGGGGCCAGTGAGCTGGAGCTCAGCTGACTTGGGTGAAGTGCAAAGGCAGTAGAAAGCTCAGGGGTGCCTCCAGCTTCTGGAGGACATTCAGAAGAGCAGGGATGTGCTACCACATCACATCTGGAGCCCAGACTGAAGCCGTGATGCCGGTATGTGCATGGTCCCCTTGGTGCATTTAAGGCTAAGAATGAAGTTCAGTGTAACTCAATGTAGAACTTGGTTTTGAAAATGGACTCTTGAGAATAAGAGCATGTGGGAAAAACTTCTAGATGACTGTAGTCTGTGCCTTTGGCTAACATATCCATGCAGACTTCCAAAGAAGGAAAATTAAAAGTGCAACACAGAAATCTCTGAAGACTTCCCCAGGATGAGCTGGCCCAGTGGTTCAACAGGATCAGTGACCTGGAGATATTGGCAACCCCTGAAATCATTCTTGATGGTTCCAGGTTTGTGTATACAATACAGGAAGCTTGTGTGGGACATGTAAATGGCATCTAATAGAAGTGTAAGGATGCTGCAAAATATCCTACAATGCACAGAACAAAACCTCCAAATCAAGTCGTCTAGCACAAAATATCAATGGTATGAAGTAGAGATACCCCAACTAGCCCAAATTCCTCCTTTTACAGGTGAAGAAGCTGGAGCCCTGGGAAAAGTGATTGGTTCAGAATGACACTATGGGAGTCAGAAGAGCTGACAGGGCAAATGTCTATGTTTTTTCTCCCTCAAAGTCATGCCCTTTGGGACTCTTAACAAGTACTTTCAGAATTGCACTTGTTCCTTCTCCCAGATTTTAGAGTGCCCTTCTAAGTCTACATCACCACAAAATAAAATTCCATTATCTGCCTTAATGAACTCATGTTGGTTCCTAACTGCTTTGGTCTAGGCAGATATCTTCCAGATTTTAACTTATTATATTTGTTATTCACTTTGGAAGTGGATGGTGGCATTGGTAAAAATAGGAATTGTCAGGGGAACCAGCACCAGGCATTATGAGATGCTGTATGTGAAATGTTGCTGAAAATAGTTCCCAGTGAGGGGCAAATGGAGCTCCCCCATATCCATGTAACCAAATCTCACAATTATTAAATATCGATTCAGCTCAGCAGGGGCCTGATCCTGACTTAAAATGAATGCAAGTGCATTCACTTGTGCTGTTCTAATCTGGACTTGGGTAGTATCCCTTGGCTATCTCTATGGCCCTGATCCTCTGACTGAGGGTGTAGACCATAGCCTGCTCCTTTGTCAACCATTTTGATGCTAGAAAGAAACAGGCGGAGTCTATATCTGGAGGGCTAAGATATATGGAATGTGAGCCCTGGAGCTTAATAAAACAGAAAGGAAGGCTACATGATGATGAATCACAATTACAGGGAATTAGATTAGTATCAGTGTCAGGAGTAATCGTAAACATTTTCTGGTGCTGATGTTTGATAGCATGGGGAAGGAGTGGGGGAGCAGGGAATGATAGAAAGGAAGAGAAGCCAAAGATAAGAACAAACATGCAAGTCCAGAGTATGTGCTTAATGGAACTGAGATTTATTTTGCTGTGTGTCTTTCTAAGCCTCCAGATAGATCACAAAAAATACAGCCAGCCAGAAAAGAAATAGGCCAAATGTAATTTAAAGGACAGCTTTTTAACCAATACTTCAGCTTAGAGACACCTGTCCTATGTTCCTTGAAGATGCCCAGCTCAGGGGAAGAGTGCTAAAGTTGCTGATTTATCTTCAGTAGCACAGACCTATTTTTAAATTATTGCCCAGTGACAGGGATTTTGTTTAGCTTTTCTCTGTTACTCCACACAGTCTCAGGAAAAGCAACAGTCCATAAGGCATTGTTTTCTTTGATGTCCTAGTGCCTTAGAAGGAACTGAACTTGGACTTCTCAAAGCAAGTTGATATTTTTTCTATCTTTACAGCAAATGGCAGATTCTCAAATGGGGAGTATGGCTGCCTGCCCTCTGACTCACAGTAAATGTACACACACACACACACACACACACACACACACACACGAGCAACTTTTGGGCTTTTGTGTAGTAGCAACAATCTAGTCATTCTACTTGTCAATAGCTGAGGCATGGAAATCTTTACCAGAAACATATCTCCCCCTGCCATGGAACCACAAGAAAGAAAACAAGCATGGCTCGATTTAAGCATACAGATGAGTGGTCATTTTGGTGGACACTAATCTAGGATGGACCATCAAGGGAAAGCACAGGAAGAGAGAAGCGTGTTAGAAGTTCTGCCTTTAAGAGTCCTAGTCTCAGGAGAGTGATTGGTATAGGATTGTTAGTATGATACGTTATGATATACCCCAGCAGAGTGGTTTGAATAAAAGGATGATAAAGAGAGGATAAATAAACTCAGGCCAGGAAGTTCATGTATTCAACAGAATATTTTGAGTTCCTCCTGGGGGCTGAGCACCATTGTGGGTGGCTGGCATAGAGACTGGTTACAACATAAGGTTTCATTTTTCTAGAGGCTACATTCTTTTTAATCTCTCTCTCTCTCTCTCTCTCTCTCTCTCTCTCTCTCTCTCTCTCTCTCTCTCTGTGTGTTGGCATATGGACAGGCAAACATGTCAGGGTGCATGTTAGAGATCAGAGGATAATTTCAAGAGTTGATTCTCTCCTTCTGAAGATCAAACTCAGATTGCCAGATTTGTATGGTGAGCACATTTGTCTGCTCGTCTGTCTCCCTGGTCTTCAGAGGGTACATTGTAATGGAGTGAGATTTCTTCCCTGGTCTGCTCATGGCCCCAAGTTCAAGTGTGTGTGGGGGAATCTGATGTAAAGAGAGAGACAATAACCCCTATTCAAATGAATGACAGTTTCAGAACATGTATGTCGTACACATAACCAAAGCAGGGCATTGTGATGGATAATGCTGTTTTAAAGAAAGGGCCAGGGAACATGCAGAGAAAAGAAGCTGCAGAGTCATTGCCCCCAAATATGACATCTGCATCAAACTTCTGCCTCTGAAGGCTCAAGGATCATTGTGGAAGAGAGGGCGGAAAGATTGTAAGAGCCAGAGGTGATGGATGACCACAAGGAAACAGTCTTCCAAACAGCTGGTCAGTTACTCGTATGAACTCACAGCAATGATGACAGCATGCACAAGCCCTATGCAAGCTCACACCAGACAAAATCCCAGCCTGGACATGGGAAAATGAGTAAGAAATCTCAACCCTACTTGAGAAAGTATTAGCAACTGATGACTGCTGGGGTGGGGAGGATTAGTCTTGATTAAGGATAATACTCTTTATAGGTTGACCAGGGTCTAGTCGATGAATCTACACTGAAGGATATTTGGGAACACAAATTCGACTTTATAAGCCTTTATATATAAAATGTTAAATTGGGTGGGAGGCAGTAAGGGGGCACGGGTAAGGGAGGGGATCCAAATATGATAAAAATACACTGTATGAAATTTTCAAAATTTAATAAAAATAAAGAGGTGGGAGAAATAGTGATTACTTTAGTAACATTTGAAATAAAGACTAAACGGTAAACCACTAGCCACGTGATGGTCTGTGCAGAGCATCTCAGGAAAAGACACAGAAATTGCAATGCCTGAGAAAGAAACCTGCTTGGCAACTTCAAGGAGCATAAAGCAAATCAGAGAGCTAAGTGAAAATAGCCCAAGATAAAGGAGGACAGTAGAGACTTCCCCTGAGCCAGTGCGTAGTGACTTCGAGTCAGAGCTATGACTGCTCAGTGCAGTCAGGTGTCATTGGAGGGGTGTGTGTGTGTGTGTGTGTGTGTGTGTGTGTGTGTGTGTGTGTGTGTGTTTGCGTGCGTGTTGTCTTAGATTTTAAAAAATTATTACTCTATGGTACAGAAAATGGACTATCTATATAAGTAGGAACAGGCAGACCAGTAAAGATAAAAACAGATCGTAAAGCAGTCTTGGATAATCAGAGGGAAGAAAATGATTCTGAGAGAGAAGAGAACGAGACCTAGGGAGGGTAAGGGTTGTGTCTGAAATAAAGTGAGCAGGATTTAATAGTTGGACATGGAAAGCAAGGGAATGAAGGAAATTAAGGACAACTCCTGTTTCTTTGCTCTGAGTGATTAGGTTGACAACGGTATGATTAATTAAGATGGGGCATGCTAGGGAAGGAGGAGGTTTGGTAGTAGGGAGAGGGAAAATCCAGAACTCTGTTTGGGACACGGTAAGTGTATTTGCTTTGTTGAGCACACACTATTGAGCTCAGTATTGTTCTGAGCTCTTTATGGGTGTGAATGCATTAAATCTCTAGGAAAGCCCATTATTATCCCATCATTTTTATGGAGGGAAAATTGAGCTTCATCTCCACATAGCTAAAATGTGTGGAATCCAGGCTTTGCTATATGAGTAAGCAGCTTAAAGCAGAGTCATGAACTCTGAAACCAGGAGCATCTGACAGCAACTAGCAAAGAGGACCATGGTCAGGAAATCCAGCTCTCCATCTCTGAGAGCTGAACTGAGGAGTGACCAGTAGGGGGAGAGGAGAACACAGACTGGTGATATCACCAAGCCAGGGAAGAAAAAAAGAGGTCAGGGTCAAATGCTACTAAAAGATTAAATAATAACAAGGACAGGGATTTTGTCTTTAGATTGGGCAAGGTGGAACACTTGTCATTTGGTTACAGAGACACGTCAGGAATGATTTTAGTTGGAGCCCTGAGTAACACATGTTTGTGTGTGGATTTCTAGATTTGATTCTTTATTAGCATGTGCTGGGCACTATACAAGCTCCCTAAATCTCTCATCATAATCATGCTACATTATTATATGTATGTTGCAGATGAGTACATTTCTACAAATGGCTTTATGAATGTACTTAACACTATTGAACTATACATTTAAAAATGTTGATGATGGTAAATTATGTGATATATATTTTACCATAATAAATATTGTGTTCTCTCTCTCTCTCTCTCTCTCTCTCTCTCTCTCTCAGTGGATGGGTGGGTATGGGTGTGGGAGTTAAAGAGCAAATTATTAAATAGCAGACCCAGACCCAGGACTAGACTCAAAGTAATTGAAGCTAGAACCTAAGTTCTTGGCTACCATGGTATTCTGGATCTCCATGTCCTTAGATGTCCTTTAGTGCCTATTAGTTCACTCAATACACACAAATGTGTGCTCTTTCATAAGAACCATTTGAGACTAGAGTGGAAAGGTAAGACAGGCGGGGTTGCCTGCTGTGTCAAAGCAAAGGCTTTAAATTCTCTTCTCTGAGGGGAGTGAATCAGTAAGCATTTGGGCTTTTGCATTCATTCACTCATCCACTGTCAGTCACCCAGCCATATTTATTAAAAGCCCAGTGAAAGATAAGGTATGTTTATCTATGACTTCAGAAACCAGAGATGAGAATCAAGAGTCTGTAAGACAGAAGAATCCTCTTGAGACAAGTCATGAAGTTGGGAAGGAGGATGGGATGTTGTCTGGAACATCCTGGTCTAGGTGGCTGTGGAATCAGTGTGAAACAATAGAGGTCCTTAAGTGACAAAGCTTGGATTTAAGTCTTAGTCTATGGACTCTATGAATAATGAGGCATGAAAGATCATAAGACATCAGCAGGGAGAATCCAAGAAGATGTGGAGATCTTTGGTGATTGTAAAGCAAAAGAGTGATGTTCACTAAGTGCACTGGGAGAGGTCTATTCCACAGTTAACGATAACAAGGATGTAGGTTTTGAGGTTCTGTGGGGCATGAGGCACATCTGCTTCTGTCTGCTTTACCTATGCTTCCACATATTTTGGAATAAACACCTAGCCTGTTGATCTGCACAGATAAATGACCATTGTTCAGACATACACATCTTCTGCAGTTCTCAATAGTAAGGGCAGATGCTGGTACAAAACCCAGACAACTGCATTTCCCATAGAAGTGGTCATGTGGTCTCTAGCCCCTTGGTACCCAGATGGGAGAAATCCCTTCCTGAGTGATTCTGGGGAGCAGATGGCCTGGTGTCAAGATTCATTGACATCCTGATGGGCCCACTTTCACCTGCTGTGAGCGAATGAGGGAGAAAGAAGAGTTATTGTCAAATTCCCAACTTGCCCTTTTCGATATAAAGTTCACTTGTAATTTTTTTTTTACTCCGCTTGCTAATGCATTTTGCTCTCCAGAGTGTGAGTGCCCCAGCTTCCTGCGTAGCCTTTAATTAGTTTCTGGATGATGACATCTCCACCGAGAAGCAACTGGTGCATCCTTCCAATCTCGGGGGGAGATAAAAGAATCTAATAAAGACATTCGGTATTTCTAGGTGATGTGTTTGACAAGCTTTGTATTAACAAGAAGCCGTGTTGAAACTTTTCCTTTCCCAGGCTGCACCCCCTCTCCTATTCCAGCACTGTGACATTTCACAGGGGATTCACAGAGCTGCTGCTCTTACTAAGAACTTGTACCTTAACACAGACAGGCTGGCCTCTCTATCCCTCATGCTGAATGGGGAGAGGCTTCATCTTAGTCTGTTCTCCAACCACAACCTTTATGAGAGATTTAGTGGCAATAAGGACTCTGAACACAGAATTAGTTTAAAACCAGTTACCAAGTACTCTTGGATGGCAGTGGGTCCACCTGTGGGGCATTGGGAGTCAAGGTCAGATAATGAGCTATGTCTTCACTTGCCTAGGATATCCTCAAAGATCACCATCACAGGAGTGTGGCTGTAACTTTGGTTTTCATTCTGGCATTAGCAATATCACTGCTGTGCTGCTACCGAGAGGTAGAAACTCCCCTCAAGGCTGACTGTCCTCTGTCTGACACAACTTTGCAGGACGTGAAAGGAAAAGGGGAAAACTTATGAAATCCTTGGCATCCTCCTCGGGATTGGGGCTGACAAGTTCATAGAGACCTTCCTAGTGCAGTCAGCATAGTTCCCACTGTGTGTAGACTTATAACTATTGTTGAGTGCCTAACTACCAGTGTTTCTACACAATTAGGAACTAAAGTGCCAATGACATCAGCAAAGCAGTGGAGGGTGTAAGTGGCAGGCAGTGATTGACAACACAGTCTTCTGCAGTGCTGAGGCTGGAAGCCCTAGAACTATGGCCACCATCTCTATTTTGTTGGTGTCATTCTGGGCTGGATGGGGTAACTTTGGAGAGAGGCATGCTTGGTACCTTGGCATCTTTTAAGGTCAAAAGAAGAATGAGCAGAGAAAAACATGGTTACGAGACTATGCTGCCCTATCCATGCCTACATATGCATTCAACTCTATTATGTAAATATACAGAAATGTAATCATGATCCAGAGTGGGGTGATGGCACACAGTGGTGTAAAGAGACAGTTCTCTCCTTGAGGTAGACTTCTGAATGAAGCAAGAGCATCCAAAGAGAAGATTTAGCTAACTTTTTCGTGGATTTGGAAAATGAAGTGACAGGTAAGAACTGCAGTTCTTAGAAATGAAATTCATACAAAATCCCTCCAGTGAGACTGGAGCCACCAGGGGCGAGACTACAGAGTCCTTTCAGCCTGATAGGATCTTGTCTAGGTCAGTCATTTAAAGCTTGTATAGAAAGGAGCGAAAGATGGTGCTTGAAATACAATAAATAGGCTGTCTTCAGTGTATGGCCTACCTGAATGGGTCAACTGGGTTTCAAGAATTTCAGTTGCCTTCCTACTCTGGAAGAGAGGGCTGGAGCAAGATGCTAGATGTAAAATAAGAAGAGAAAAGGTTTATTTTGGGTTCTGGAGTGGGACTGAAATGGCTGTGGCAGGACTGTGACTGTGGGAAACTCTAGAGAAAACAGGAGCAGGAGGTACAAGAAACATCTTGCCAGCCTGTGCTTTTGAGATGGATGCTTTTTAAGAGCTCATCCACTGGGTCAGAAGATGTTGCTAGGCAAGGGAAGGAAATCCTGGTCAGCATTCCAGGGTTGATTTGTACAGCAAACAGTTCAGCTGTTTACCACTAATTGATTGAACTCCACATTCTCTCAATCACAATAGCAATCATTTGCAGAGCGTTTAGCAGTTCACTGAGTGCTTTCAATTATACCTACATATTTCCTTTGATCCCCCAAACCCAGTTGGATGAGCTGGGGTCTGGCACTGGCCACTTTCTCCTTCAGTGGCTCCTTGTTTGCTATTTAAAGCTTCAGTGTTCTGGATTAAACAGAAAAAAAAAAAAGCATGGCAAGCATTTAGTCCTTATTAGGTGATCAACCAATATTAGCTCTCTTCCATGAGGAATATTAAGAAAAACATAACATTCTACTGTTTTTTTCTCTACCTTGTAAAATCATGTAGTGAATCAGGCTAATTGATTCCCTCTTCAGTGTAGCGTCGTTTTAATTTTGGAGGATTTCTGGCTGTGTAAATGTTGGCTGTTGGTTTTCAGGGACACCTGATTAGAGAATCTGTAATGTATCTGACTGCCTGCATGATGAACGTAGGTTAGCTTGTTAGCCTGTGGAGCATCAGTCTCTTTCCTGCACTGTGGGGTGCCCAAGGACCTACTGGGAGGATCTGCAAAGAAGCAGCAATCTTAAATATCTAGCAAAGTGCTCTGCAGGTCCTCTTGAAGTCCTTCTTTTGTTCAGAGATCCTTGGTTTTCCACTGATTCTTCCTTTGCTGAACTGGGTCCCTAAGGAGCTGGTCTGTTCGTAGGAGGGACGTGGAGGGCGAGAAAGCCACTCAACCCCAAGTCTGCACCATTGTTCTACAATCTGGAACCCAGCTGATTCTGTCTGGGGGGGCAGGCCTCATTGTATCATGGTTGTCAATCCTTTTCTAATGTTCCCACATGAAAGAGCTGACTAGGAGACACTTCTTAGCAATTTCCTAGTTGGTGCCCACTATAATGGAGCACTTACGGTTACAGGTAGGTGCTGTGAAATTCAATTTGCACTAATACGCCCAGAAGCAAGGAAGCATGGCGTGATGAATGAATGGTGTTTACTTTATATTTCTATGTCTCCATCAGGAGTGACTAAACTGGGTCAGAGAGCAGAGCTCATAAAAACTTCCTTCCACATTTTAGTTGACCCTGAAAGGCACAAATTCCAAACTTCGGAACCACTGGTTTATGACTAATCTTGAATAAATCATTAGATTTTCTTTCAAGGATTCATGAGTTTTCCTTGGTTTTAATATGGAGAGACCAGAAAGAGAAAGAACGAGATGTAACAAATGACACAAGAAGTGTTCCCGTGAAAGGAATAACCATCTCTAGGGGCTGGATCACTAAGGATCGTTCACATTTTTAGAACCTGGGCTGAATTCTGAACATCTTGTCTGGACTTCCCTTGAAAAGGAAGCAGCAATTGTCTTGCAGGCAGGAGAGTGGGGCCTGTACCCATCTCAGACTGGGCCACCCCACCATATCCTTATAAACCAGGGAAAGCTCCAACATTCACAGTATGCATTTGTCTTCCTATTGGCCTCTAAAGATACATACTTTTTAGTTATACTACTAAGTTCCATCTGAATAATATTTTATGTTCAAAATCTGATTTCTCCACTTTTTCTTTGATTCATAAAGCATATATTTT
The DNA here is from genome assembly GCF_000622305.1 of Nannospalax galili. Lineage (NCBI taxonomy): Eukaryota > Metazoa > Chordata > Mammalia > Rodentia > Spalacidae > Nannospalax > Nannospalax galili. The sequence continues at coordinate 1,343,851 of NW_008356058.1, forward strand.
GAGGAGGTTAAGGAAGATATTAATATAATTAATATAATCAGATAGTCAAATGATTTATGTAAGTTTATACAGCTAGTAATTTGAGGGTCTAAGCTTAATATCTAGTCTTCTGACATAAATGTTAGAGTTTCTTTTTACATAAAAAATACCCTCACAGATCCCACAATTCTGTAATGTACATTGTAGCATGCTAATAATTTAAAAAGAAAGAAGGAGAGGAAGCATGGCAGATGTGAAAGGAAGGAGGGAAGGAAAGGAAGAGAGTGGGAGAACAAAACAAATGAATGGCCGACTTGTATTTTCAGTCAAAAGAGACCTGTACTACTAGATGTGCAGGTGGATTTAATTGATGACTTCTGTGTCACCACGTAGACACAGTTCAGTGAACACCTGGGTACAGGAGGCAGTAGCCACAGTGACTGCTTCAGATGGAAGTGTCCCTGAGGGCCATGTTTCTGGTTCAGCTCACACAGAAAGAAGATGAATGAGAGGATAGAGTTGGATGTCCTCAGGATGGGATAAGGAGGGGGGAGATACACATGCAGATGTGGAAAATTCCCCCCAAAAGTATATTGGTGGAACCTCCCACCTGCTTTGTAGTAGAAAACAGCACCATATACATAGCAATAAAAAGGGCTCTTTTTGCTCAGTGTCCTACAGGTATGCTGTAGTTCCCATGGAGCTACGAAAGGAAAGAATGAGATGGAACAAATGAAGAAAGTGTTCTGACGAAAGAAACAACCGTGGTCCAATGTTGTATCATTAAGGAGCCGCGTGGATGGGGTTTGGAGGTGATTTGTTCCATAAAATCCAGGAAACAGACTGGAGCCTGCAACCTGCTAGGCTGCTTTCTGAGTGCTTGTCATCAGCATATCGTGCATGCAGGTCCTCTTCCCATCCTGACTGGCTGCTTGTCCTGGAACAAATTACTAAAATCCCACTCAACTGTACTTTCTTGATCTGTGAGTGGGAAAAAAGAGCTTCTTCATAGGGTTCTTAAAAGACCATCCAACCATGAACTCACTCCCTGCAAAGTGTCCAGTGCACAAGAGAAATTCATGAGGGCCGAAGGCCCACAAACACGTGGATATTGCTGTGCCCACAAGCACATGGGTGTTGCTGTTTCTGTATTTTTTTTTCATGTATGCACTCATGATGCCACGTGCTTTTGTTTTATTTACTCATACATTTTCTTGCTAAAACATGCTCACACAGCACAGCAGTTTTCATTTGTACATCCTTGAGCATACCCCTGCTGGTATCAGCATCCTCATCTGTAAAATATAGTAAACAAGGTAAATAAGGCACCCCTGTTTACCTGGAGCTTTATTGGTTTTAACAATGAAAATCTACGTCCCAGGAAACACTTCAATTCCAAGTAAGTCAGCATGACTGGCTATTTTAGAAATAATATCTTTTCATTAGGTTAATGCAGGAACAAATATATATATATATATATTTTTTTTCTTTATGTAAAAACAGATATATATATATATATATATATATATATATATATATATATGTTATACAGTATGTATTCAATAAACAGTGATTGCCACCACTTTGTCACCCTTGTGTGCACTGAGCTCTGGAGTGGGTACTACTTAAAGATCTGGAAGATATGTAGATCTTTACATTCCCATTCAGACTTGCAAAAAAGTCATCATTCATTCATTTAAAACAAATTTATGGAACATGAACTTTGCCAGACATGATGGCATATACTGAGCTGTTCGGAGAACAGGACAACCAGTAGAGCTTACATGTTATTTTGAAGAGGTCCACCTGAGGAGGTAGCTCTGTGATAGAGTGATTGCCCAGCCTATTGAGGCAAAGGACTTATCACCCGGCATCACAAAGTGAATGCATGAATGAATGAGTAAATGAATGAATGAACAAATTTATAGAAATGAGGACAATAATTGTGCAACAAATGGTCCAGTGTGTGGAATTTATCTCAGAACACATGGTCAAAGAATAGTTCTTTGAGGAGCTAAGACTTAAAGGCTAAGACAGACAAGGCATGTGAAGAACAAGGGGAAAGCATGGAGGGGCCTTTAGTTCAGGAAGAGCTGGGGGTGTCTCTGGAGTAAAGAAGGCAGCAGAGGAAAGGAGAGTGACTAGTGGTGAGAATGAGAGAGATGGGATCTTGCAGGCTAAGAAGGAGTTTGCTTCATGCTTTTGGCTGACTCATCCCCTGGTTCAGTCTGGATGAGGGAAACAATCCCATAGCTTGTCACAACCTCATCCATTCCTAAGCAAACCAGCTTACTGGCTGGCTAAAACCTACTGGCTTTGCCTGGACACACCATGGCCATATCTTTAACAGCTTCCCCATCTCTCTTGCATATTGTGTCCCAGGCTGTTAACATGGCCTGAGTGTCTCTGTAAAGTCTATAAGTCAAGAAGGTTGGCGATCATCCAGCTTTGTCCCCTTTAACTCTGTAAAGTTGGAAGTCCCTAGGCTGCAGCAACAAAGCAGCCCTTGGTATGGAAACTGTCCTGAGTAGCTGTGGGCATCCCTAGATCTTCACTAGTGAGCAAAGAGGGAAAAATGCCTCTGGCAGCAATGGAAGCCATCTGGGAAGCATAGATCTGTATGTGTCCCGGGAAGTAGCTGGTTCAGGCAGCTTATGTGCATCCTCAGCCCCACATGACTGCACGGTTCTTAATAAAGCATCTTAATTTGGACTTAATAGGATATCAACTTTGTGCTAAAAATAGCAAATTGCTATTTATTAATGACAGAATTATTAAAATTCAACACCTGGGCACTGTAAGCTAAACTACTAGTAGGAAACATCCTCAGAAAATTGTTTTAATAATTACCTTATTTAATTATTTACATATTTGAATTAGAATTCAGTAATAGCCAGATGAAACCTTAGCATAATGTATTAAACATGGAACTTTATCCACAGTGCATGGCTTATTTGACTTCTGCCTTTCTTCCTAAATATATCCTAAAGCCTTCTTGGTCTTTCTATTTCTCTAGTTGCTATATTTTCTAGATTCAGAACTGAAAATTCATCAGACATCAAATACTTGTATATGGGGAAAGGTATTACCTTTTTGAAGGCACCACCAACTCTTTTAAAAGCATTTCAATTTATTATTTTTATTTTATGTGTATGAGTGTTTTGCCTACATGTGTGCAATGCCCATAGAGGTCAGCAGAGGGCATTGGATTTCCTTGGAACTGGAGTTCAAGACAGTTGTTAGCTACATGTAGGTACTGGGAATCCAACCTGGGTCCTCTGCAAAAGCAGCCAGTGCTCTCAAGCACTGAATTATTTCTCCAGCTCCTGCACCATCAACTCTTAACAGACTTAGTTTGCGGCTCCTATTCTCAGCCCTTCCTAGTTTACTGTTCAATTGCATTCTCAGCTGGGGTCTTGCTTCAGACCTTTGATAATATAACTCCATCTGCCTAGAGGATAATTTTGCCTGGTTGTCCCTCATCATCTTTGCCATCAGCATATTCAAAATGGAATGAATCAAACTAGTCTTCTCCACAAACGTAGTTGCTTCTCTGAGCTCCCTGTTCCAGGGGATCAGGTTCCCATGCGTGTTCCTTGGCCCTATTCTCAAATCTACCCGTTTCTTTCCATCTTTGCAGAGCCAACATTTTAATCCAGGCTTTGAATATCACTCATGTAGATGGATTTCTCTGACTCCAATTTCTCCGTGTTCTATTCTATGACACATGGTTAACAGATTCTTCTTCTTAAAATAATTTTTTTTTGAAATTATGGCATTCCATTTTTTTAAATTCAAATACTTGCCATAGCCTATTGAAGTTATAAATCCAAGACCTTCAGCTGTTCCACAATCTGGATCTCCTTTGCCTCATTGATCCTGTATCCCTTTTTTCATTGATTCTTATAAAATTTATTGACTGTCTATTCTGTGTTGACATTGAACACACACATTCACCAACCACATGCAATATTAAAACTCATTTATTGAGCACTTTGGTTCCAGAAACTGCTCCCAGAGTATTTCAGATACATGCCTTTTAAGTCCTCAGACAAACCCCCAAACTCTGGAATTCTATAGAATTGCTAGCTGTACTTTTCAGATGAGAATGGTAAAGTACAGTGAGATGAAGTATCACGGTCAATAATGCCCCTTTAAATCTAGTATGGTCAGGTTGACAAGGCCTGCAGGATGCAGCCTCCTGCTGGCGGACTTCGTATCTTCATGTTTACATACCTCATGGGTCTTTGCGGCCCCATCAGCACCATTGTATTTCTGGCCCATGTGAAACAGCTCCACTTTTGTCTTTGTAGACAGTTTTCTCTCATTTGCTGATATTCAGTACAGACGCTAATGCCAGGTGAAGCCATCTCTGACACCCCCACTCACTGTGACCATCCCCCCTGCGAGCTCACAGCACTTAGCACATGCATCATTCGTTTTCACAATCGCACACAATTTTCTGGTACATTTTGCTTCATCACTCAACTCTTTGGAATGATTTTATGTATTGTTTCCGTATATTGAAAGTGCATGGAGAGCCAAGCAACCTGGTATATTTCTGCATGCTATAAAATGCCTAGCATACAATTGCATGTATGATATAAATTCATAAACTCTTTGTCAAGTGACTTTTGGCCCAGCCTCTAAAGAAAGCCTCTTCCAATCTAGTTAAAAAACCCTCACTAATGACACTTTCTATATGTTATCCCTTTTGCCTAGCAAGTCTTTCTACCTCTCCTCCCCAGACTTGATAAACTTTTACTCAGTCCTCATGACTTAACATAGTTGTTACATATCCAGTGAGGTTCATACAACACTGCTCTACAGACAAGTTTGACTGTCTATTTTCTGTATTCCCGTAACATTCGATCTACCCTTCTATGTCACAATACATTGAAGGGTTAGGCTTCCATATCTGTATTTACATAGCTAGACTTTGACAACCTTAGGGACAAAGGCTGTGTTTACTTTATGTTCTTACTCCTTAGTGCAATCTTGACGTATGGAAAGTAACCTATGAATATTGATAAGAAAATGAATGAATGAGTGATGGAATAAAAACAAACAACATTCTTAGTATGTTTCTAACAGCCTCTAATAAGGGAAGTAAGGTACAGTAAGTATCCATGGAAATAGTATGAAATATAGATAGACCCATCTCATACCCAAATCCTTCTTATAAGCATGAATTAACTAAAATCATGTTTTCTTGCAAGTTCAATTTGACTTTTTTTGAAAAGCTGCTGAGGATAGAATGTAAGTCCTTGCATCAAGGGTGTGCTCTAAGCTCCCAGTTGAAAATTTAAAGCTCATAATATGCAAGAAGTTGCCATCTAGAAAATCCTAGACCCCCAAATGTACACTCAGTCGATATAGATTAGCTCTGATCCCAGGGACCGCACCTGTTGTCTAAGTACCTGACCTCTGTACCAAGCATGTCTTCTGTCTTCCCTTTCAGATTCATGAGGGCAGTTTGCCTCCTTCATGCTCTGCTGTGAGGCAGGCTTATAAAGGAGGCTAGCATTTCTCCAACTTCTGCTTCATGAGTTGGATACTTTCCAGTTGCTAGTGGGGAAATGGGGAGACAATTCTAGATGATTCTTCCAAGCATGAGGTGTGATTGTCTCATTTAATATACTTACACTGCTGACAGCTCTGGCCCACACCACCTTCTGGGCCACTTGGGGACTGTCCATTGTGCTCTAGTGTATGATTAGCAGATTAGCTATCATGTAGGAAGCCAGGAAAATGAACTCCCAGTAAGCCCTTCCAAAGCAAGAGTAATTCATTACCCAGCCTGATTTCCACTTAAAATGTACTTTAAGCACACTTCCAACTACAACCCCTAAATCACCCTGTGTTCACAAAGCCCATCATTTTTTATTTTATTGCATGGCGTTGGCGTGACATAATCCCTTGCAGAGCATCTCAGAGTGCTTTACAGATCAATAAATTACTTACCTGCACAGTTGAAGCAATGTCTGCAAGGCCAGCACAGACACAGCCAGCCTGTTCTCCAAGAAGCAAGCAAGGTGGTGTGACTGCCAAGAATGAGCAGGAGCAGTGGCCAGGCAAATGGGCTGGGGGAAGAGTTATCAAGACAGAAATGCTACAGTTAAAGATCTGTAAATAAAATACATCAACATTTTTACTCCTGCAAGATCATTTTAAGTTATTTGAGAACTAAGAGAATTTAGAAATTTATATGTCAGGAAGTCAGCAAATCAGATGCTCAGTTGTTAACTCATCAATTACCTTTCTATCCTGGAAGGCCCACTCTAACTTTTAGAATGATCAACCATAAATTTCAGTGTTAGATCTTAAATATTCTAGGTTGTAGATCCATGAGTCTTTCTCCAACCCTCACTGCTTCTACAATTTATTATTTCTGCCTGAATGTACAGGTACACACACACACACACACACACACACACACACACACACACACATACACACACACAGCCTCTTACCTGAAGTTCATTATAAATTTAAGTCTAACAATAACAAGATGGTGCATACTGTATGAAAGTCATCATATGTAGGAAAACAAAATTAAATGAATAAGGTTCTTCTTTAACACTGTCTGTTGATATTGAAAGCGTAGAAATTCAGCCAGGTCCAGGGTGCATGTAGTGGGTACAGTCTTCTGAGCTCTGAGCACACACAGCAGCAGTGAGGATGGGATAAGGAGACAGAATGGAACACATGCATGTGAGCTGTGAGTATATCATTTGGATGGGCTGCAGGACATGGATGAAAGAAAATGATGCAAAAGGAAGAAGAGGCTGGGAGATGATAGCTTCATCATACCCCTTTTCACAGTGGAGAAGGTCCAACACGAGTAGGAATGAGTTTGAGTGGTGATTCATTGGAGAAAAGACCAGCACTGAGATTTCCAAAGTCATCTGATTTGATTTCAGTGAGTCTATGACTTTGCCCTTGGAGCAAGAAATGAACTCATCACCACACAGCCTTGCTGAGTCCTCCAGCAGAGCAGATCCCACTGTGCGCTGGGAGAGCCATGTGCTCTGGTATTACATGGTCTGCTGCTTCTTGAGAGTCCTCATTCAAAGAAAGAATGTAGAACAAGACATCACAAGAGCACTAGGTGGAGCGGTCACTTCGCTTGCCAAGAAGTAAGGTGCCAAATCCCACTGTTAGGAGGACAGAAACAGTATTTGCTAATGATCCCACTCTGAGGCTGTTGGGAACATGGAGCAAGTTGGGAAAGTGGCCCCCTTTAATTGTTATTATAATTCAATTTTATAAATCCTTGGTCTTTTATTGTGGATACTAATACAATGAACTATGGTTCAGGCTCAGGCTGTCAGAAAGCTCACGGGTGATTTCATGAGTTATGCCAAGCATAATGGGATAAATCTATGAGTGGATTTGGGGGCTCAATAAATGACATTCTCACTTTAGCTCTCTGAATTTTATACCATTTGACAGTTGAGTGACATGGAGAACCCAATGTCACATTGGCTACTGGTAAAGCCGACAGGCCCCATCACAAGATAAGCATACATATGCTGTTGCTGGCCAGGCTGCAGGACCCACCTCTGAGGGGAGTTGCTTCTGTAAAATGCACAGTGAGAGGAGCAGAGCAGTGGGAAGGCTTCCCATGGGGAGCCAGGCTCCAAAACAGAAGCCAAGAAACTGAAAGTCTGCCTCAACGTTAGCCATTTGTGGGAACACTTGTCCATTGTGTAGGGAAGAGGGGAAATGGTGTACAGCTCACTCTGTAACTTTCAGTTCCCATTTAGATGTGTATAATATTTTCTGGAAACACGGGTGAAGAAGCACAAGTACATTTGAGTTGTTAAGGAGGGCAGATGGGGTATGAATGCAGTAACAATGAAAACATCACTTGATTTGGGCCTTAAAGGATTATATACAAAGGATGTGAGGAAGACTATAGATCCATAGGCATGATGACCAGAAAGAGCATGGTATGTCAGAGACAGCACATGAGTGAATGTAGGGGGGCTCACAGGAGATAGCAGAGGAAAGTTGAATGATGCTTGATTCTGAAACTAGAGTGCTAGGATAACCTGGTCATGACCCAGTAGGCAACAGAGAATCCAAGCTGTTTAGGCAGAGATGTGCTGTGTGTGGTTAGAACTTCATTATATAAAGCCAGCTCTGACTGCAGCGAGGAGAATGACTCCTAGACTTGTGTTGGAAGTGGGTGGCATGCAAAAGCAGACAGGAAGGTGCAGCTGGGGTAGCAGACACTGCAACATTGCAGTAAAGCCGCTTCCTTGTCAGAATCTTTGGGCTTAAATAGAAAATAATAGTGGAAGCTAAATTCAAGGTAAGATCTTTTCCATATTTAAGGAAGTCCTTTTAATTTCTCATCATTTACAGCTGTAGTCCATATATTTCAGTCTTTGGAGTATTCTATCACTTTAAGACAACAAAGCAATGTGTCGGCAGAATTTTTATGTTCTTTCCACCTGTTTTGTCTCCACAGTATCGCCCAAAATTGTAGAGATTTCTTCAGATATCTCCATTAATGAAGGAAACAATGTCAGCCTCACCTGCATAGCCACAGGTAGACCAGAGCCTACAGTAACCTGGAGACACATCTCTCCTAAAGGTAAGAGCAACAAGCCACGAGAGATCATGAGAATCTTGTTGGTCATAGATGGAAAGTGTCAGTACTGGCTGCTGAGTACAAGTTCTCTGCTTCCGGTAACCTGATAGTAAATTCAAGTCATGACTCTGCAGAGAACATTGGTATTCTTTGCAAAACGACCGTATGCTCTTAAGTTCTCAGGAATCATTTCTAAGTATCTCTGCAAGCCCATGGACAGTAATTTCAGTTAACTCTGGATGAAATAACGGTAAAGATGTTCTGTGCGAACTTCATACATTGAGTGTGATGATGGAGTGATTGCTTTGGTGACATTGTACAGCTGGTGTTTTAAGAGATAGAAACACAAACACATAATCATGGATAAGAGCTTTAAATGAACACATTTCTAAAAGGAAAATTTTCTGATCTGTGTCTCATCAGCATTGCCAAAAATCTGGTCATTAGCTGTTTTTTGTGTGGCTTTGCTGTTTTTTTTTTTTTCTTTTATATTCTAGATAACAATTCTAGCTTAATATGTGGCCAAATTTTAAAATTTATTTTGCCTAAATGTTCAGATGTTATGAAGATCAGACTGAGTGATTTGTGCTCAGAACCCTTTAGGATTTAAGACAAAATGTCATTTATCAATAGGGTAGCTTATATTTCTTATCAAGGAAAACTGTTATTTCATTAATTCTCAGATATTTATTGAATGCTATAATCATCCAGGCCGTTCTAGGCAATAACCCCGAACTATAATTTCTATTCTTGTGAACTCATCTTCTCATGAGACAGATGGACTGAAAAAGAAAACAAAAGCTAACTACACAATGACAAGTATTGGTAAAACTGAGAAAAGCACAGTACACACTGATAGGACAAGTTTATTCAAAAAAGGTAACATTAGGGCTAGAGAGATGGCTCAGCAGTTAAGAGCACTGGCTGCTCTTGCAGAGGACCTGAGTTCCATTCACAGAACCCACATGGCAGCTAACAACTATCTTAACTTCAGTTCTAGGGGATTTGATGCCCTCTTCTGATCTCCATGGGAACTGAACAGCATAAGTGCATTTATATACACATAGGCAATGCACTCATATACATAAAATAAAAATAATAAATAATCTTTAAAAAGGTAACATTGAAGC
>NW_008356058.1:1355151-1403215 GCF_000622305.1 Nannospalax galili
CGATTATTTGGAGATCAGAGATATCATTGATCTACTGCCAGATCTGAGCTGAAGCCAGAGACCCTTAGCAGTCAGGTCTTCATCTATTCCCCCTAAATATTTCCAAGAAAGCGTTTATTTTAAATAAACTAAGACAGGCTTGGAGTTTCTGAGAAAGTGATATGCACTGTTGCTGAGGCTCCAAAGGGAACAAGCAGCTGTCATCTTCCGTCCCAGTGCTGAAGGTAGATTATGTTTCAGTCTAGATCATTTTTGCACTGACATAACATTCCCCAGTGAAGAACTGATTGAGGCATTTGGGACAATCTGATGACTTCGTTGTGTTTTTCTTCCTCTAGATTGATCTGCTGGTTCTGTGCATTTTGAAAAAGCCTAGTTTTATTCATCGGAACTCATACAGTACCACTCACAATAACTCATAACCTTTGTAGAATGAGTGCTTCCATCCATGACCACATTCTGTGTGTGAAAGAAACATGGACCATTCTTTCAGGTGCATTTTGACATAGGAAAGCCAAGGAGTGAATGGATCAGGCCATCCATCAGATGGAGGAAATACCAGGTGCCTACAAGCATGATGGAGAGGAATCTGGGGCCTCCCAAACTGCTAATGGCATAGACATTGTGTGTACTTTCCCTGTTGTTTCTGGAATTACGTTTCTGTTGCTGTTGTTCTTCTCTTCAGATGAACTTACCACTTCTGAAGTTCAAAAAGTGTATCAGTGTTCTAGACAGCTGTCCTTATTCTGCACACCCGCTTGTGGTGCACACATATTGTCTGTGCCTACCTGGGCCATAGTCTTTTCAGAAGAAAGAGCTGTGTCTGTTTGCATGAAGGCCCGGGCCATGTCATCTAAAGGATCGGCAGGTGGCTGCATGTATACCACCAGGAGAGCCATGGTCTCCTCCAGAGATGTTTCCCATTCAGGACTCTGTGCTTTATCTTTTGTCTATATCTAAGCATGCAAGAACGTGTTTAACACTGTCTTATAGTCAGAGTTTTTTCTGGACATACAGAAATATAGTATTTTCATTATATCCTTTAAGTATGCAAAGTAGGACCTCATTCTTCAGAAAAGTGTCTTCATTGTTCTGACACTAAATTTTGTTGAGATGTAAAGTTTTAAAGAAAAAGTCTGAGATTAGTATATTGTCATATTCCTGGGACTCCAGTTAAGCAACCTGTGGGCTTCTCTACAGCTTTGGAGCTAGGAATCACCCAGTGGCCTGATAGACCCCTCTCCATGCATCTATTTTCACTGCCTTTCCTTCACCGACACAGCCTGACAAGCTGAGCCTGGTGGCGCATGCCTTTAATTCCAGCACTCTGGAGGCAGAGGCAGGTGGAGCTCTGTGAGATCAAGGCCAGCCTGGTCTACATAGTGAGCTCCAGACCAGTTGGGGCTACAGGGAGATCCTGTCTCAAAAAAAAAAAAAAAAAAAAAAAAAAAAGAGCAAAACAAAACCTCACAATTACAGCCTCATTTAGGCTACCTAGATGGCACCCTGAGCAGAAGCACTGAGGAAGTCATGGGAACAGAACTCTCCTGCATCTCACTCATTTCCACCATCTGTTCTGCAAGTTCTTTGAGATCAGGACCTGTGTCTTACTTTATTAGATTCTTCAAATTCAAACACAATGCCTAGCACCAGAAGGCATTCGGTGTGCTGCGCAGCACTGGTATTTGCTGGCACCCTAAAGGGATGTGCTTGTTCTTTCTGGGTGCAATATACATTCCTCTCTTGAGGGATTCACCTCCACTGTGACATTCACAACAGTGAGCTGCTGTGCTTCCTGCTGAAGCCCTCTGCTGGCCGAGCTCCAGGACTCCTAGTCTTCACAGGATCTTCCCACCTTTTCTAAGGGCCCCCCAAGAGAACCTTTTGCAGCAAAATATAATTTATACTTAAGGCTCCTTTTCTTTACTTTTCTTTTCTTTTCTCTATTCTTTTCTTTTCTTTTGGGAGGAAATATTTTTGAGACAGTCTCCCTATATTCCCAGCTGGCCTGGAATTCACTGTATAGACCAGGCTGGCCTTGAATGCACAGAGCACCGGTTGTAAGATTCCTTTTCAAGTTCACATTTGCAGAAGTAGAGAAAGGTTTTGATGGAGGTATTTCTATTGCATTCAAGGCCTTGGTCCCATCTCTGCACAGGTATGTGTCTCTGGGACATGCTCTTCATCTTGTCTTTTGGGGACACTTGGGTCTCCCACCTCCTACCTGTTTCAATCCTCTCATGTGCTAGCGCCCAACCAGTTTCCTAAAGCAAAACGCAGGGCAGTACAAATGCATATGAAAATGTGCTGGTCTTTTACATCAAAGAAAATAATAGAACTAAATCAGTGGGAAAAAGAAAATTATAATTTAAATCCATCCCTTCTTCCTGCCTCTCCCTCTTCCCATTCTTGATATGTAAGTAGATATAGGCAAGATATTTAACATTTGTCTCAGTTACATGTAGAGATTGGAGCTAGAACTAGATGTCCACTGAGTTCCAAAGCAGGCTGTTAAAAGGAAGCCTTTCTCTTAACACACATGGAGTGTACAGCTCTGCTGACCTCTGAAACCCGGCCTCAACAGCCTTTCTTGGCAGCCGCATCTTACGTCTTACATTTGGTTCTCTGTATGTACTTGGGAAAGCTCAGTGGACAGTACATTATCCTCATTTCTGAGAGTTTTAAAAGTCAGCAAGTTGGTGTGGGCAAAGTGACCCTTGGCAGGGGTTCTTCCCCTTGCCAGTGTCCCAAGCCACATACCCTCTTCTGTCACCCGGCCACTTGCTTGCCTGTTTTCCCATTTGTCAGCAATGACAAGACCTCCTCCCCAGCCAAGCAGGACACTGATGCACTAATTGGCACTGGAAGTATCGCAGCTTGAGTTCAACCAGAGCTGGCAGGCGCCATGACTCCGTGACAGCTCTGTGAAAAAGTGTCAGGAGTGGAGCTCTGGCATGCCATCGGCTGACTGCAGTACCCTGGCACTAATGAGCAGCCTGTCAGCACCAGCATCAGGGCCTGTGTGGCACGGGGATCATTAAGATGGCAGACAAGGAAAAGTTCCCAGCAGAGAGGAGCTAGAGGGAGGGAGCTAAAGGCATCACCTCACCCGGACATGGCACCCACCCAGCAGGAGGAGAGAGGTGGGTGGAGATCTCTCTGCACTGCATCTGGGCTACTCTTGTAATCTCTTTTTGGTTGGGTTGCCGTATCAGTAATCATTACAGGCTGTAAATCTTTTTTCCAGGGACCAAAGGGGTAAATAGTGATTAGCTTTCCAGTCATGGATATACCATAAAACCATAAAGTAACCCAAGTCTCTGAGAAGCAAGGACCAGAGAGAGAAGGGGAAGCCTGAGTGTTTAGTCTTCTTGTTACTTGTCAGGACAGTTCCCTGCCTGGGGGATCTGTTGAGAGCTGCCAGCTGCCTGCCTGTCTTCTCCCAGAGTATCAGAATCCAGGGGAATAATTAGGAGAAGGAAATTTGTCTGTGTGACTTCATCCCAGAGGTGGGCATGAGGGGTGCCCTGGGCATCTATTCTATGGATCTGCTTCCTGAGGGTGAGCAAGAAGTACCTGTCTGTGAACTCTACATAAAAAGTGTGCAAGAGCAGGAAGTGCGCTGAGCACTTCTGAGCTTTATGAAGGGTTTGGCACTTCTTGGAGGCTTTGGCTATGAATTCATTTCTATGATAGAACTACTACTCCCTGACGGGGTCATGCTAGGCAATGCCCACCCTCTATAAACTTTATTTCTTCATTCTTTTTTATTATTGCTTCTTAGGATGGCACTTAGAATTTTCAACAGCCCATCCAGGGCTCTCTCTGTTAAGCCCTGCGCAACACTGTCCCACCAACAACCTGACATCTAGTACATCCTGGGTATCCTCATGCTGGTCCAAGCCATTTGCTCTCCTTAGATCATCTTATGCCTTTAGGGTTGAGTTCTAGTCTTACTTTAAGAGCAAACCATCAGTTTGAAAGCCTCTGATGATGCTCCTAAGGCAGAGCTAGTCACTTTTTTCTTTTCTTAAGCAGTTTCACATTTTTCCAATCAGGGTTGATGACTTTTCTATAGTTAGCCATGGATAACAGATCTTCCCAGTCACCTAAGAGCTCACAGAGTTCAAGAGAAGTCCTTTCATCATTTTGATCCATCTCTAATGCCTGCCTTAGCCGTGTAAGTAAGCGACTGTTGAATAAGCAGTATCCAGTCCTGGAGATACAGTCCTATTAGAGCCTTTTAAAAATTGAGATGATGAGGGTTGGACAGATGGTTTGGCAGTTAAGAGCACTGGCTGCTCTTATAGAGGACCCAGGTTCTATTCTCAGCACCAACAGAGCAGCTAACTACCATCTGTAATTCCAGTTCAAGGGGATCTGACACCCTCTTCTGACTTCTGCAGGCACTGCACAACATAGGTGCATTTACATTCATGTGAGCAATGCACTCATACACATAAAAATAATATTTTTAAAATTGAGATTTTGTATTCAGTATGTTACTCTATACCTGTGATCCCAACAATGTGAGAGGCAAAAACAGGAAGATTGCCACAGTTCCCAGGTAAGTGTGGTCTACATAGTGAGGTCTAGGCTAGCTAAGGCTATATGATGAAACCTTGTCTCAAAGAAAATAAAAAACCAAAAATAAAATCTTTTTAGTGTATAATTTAAAACAAAATAAAACCTAGAAAGCTAAAGGGAAGATACAAGACCATCATCCCTTTGTGTTATTAAATTTTTTGTTATTACTTATTTATTTGATTGTGTGTGTGCACGTATGTGTGTGTGTCACTGCACACATGTGGAGGTTTGAAGACAACTTGTAGGAGTCAGTTCTTTCTTTTGACCACACGGATCTTACGGATCTAATTTAGGTCGTTAGTCTTATCAGCAAGCACCTTTATTCACTGAGCCATCTCACAGGCCCAAAATATTGCCGAGGCACCCTCAACTTGATTATTGAAGGATTTTTCTTTTTTCGTTTTTTTCCTTTCTTTTCTTTTTTTCTTTCTTTTCTCTGTTTTTGTTGTTGTTGTTTGTTTGTTTGTTTGTTTGTTTGTTTGTTTCTCCAACTACCAGGGATCAAACATAGAACTTCATTCATGCTGGTCAAAGCTTTACCATGAGCTACATCCCCCAGAAGTCTTTCCATCAGTTTTGACTGATAATCATCTCAGGTTTTCTAAATCAATTAAAGGAATTTCTAAAAGAAGGCCCCAACCCCCTCCACTTTACCAAAAGAACCTTAAACTCTCCCTCTGGGCAATAGGAATAACAATACTTTCCCAACATGGCATGATGACGTTTAGCAGGTTCAGGACTGTAAAGCACCTGGCCCCATCATAGCATTGTTAACATAAATGCCCCATAATTAGCTTACATTCCCTTGGCCAGGACTTTCATTCATGAGACAACAGAAGAGAGAAAATCCAAACTCCTGCCCTGCAAAGTTGAATTAGCCCATTGCCAGAATGGATAGATATTTAAAGCTGCTTAATCAGCACCTCCCTCACTTTCTACTGCTTTCTAATTAACAGGTCCTTGGTTAAAATTCCCATGCTATCCCAAGTAGTTACTTAGAAAGGCCAAATAAATTGCTGTTGCCAAAGGTATTACAGTGGTGGTTTTTGGTGGGAGATGAAAAAATGTATCAGAATAGAGGAGGTAGTGTGTTCAAAGTCCCACGGAACGTACGGTGTTTCAGGCTGATTCGTTCAGAGAAAGCCATTTACTGTGATAAAGATCAAACAGTGGCACCGTCTCACATGTTGAGAAAAGTGATCCAGAAACCCATTAATCAAATGGTTTAAACACAAGCACACAAACTAAGGTGGGAAAGAAGACAGTGCAGGGAGATATTTGTACAATAGTCTGTGAGTCCATAATTCTCTTTAACTGTAAAATGTACATTTATGTAGATAGGGAAAGTTTGCCACTGTCAATAAGCATTTTTATAAGTTTAATATTTATGATCTGGTTTAAAGCAATCTTAATCGGTACTACTGCCTACTTCAAAGAGAAGAAAAAAAATCATAAAAAGGGTACTGAAGAAGTTAATGATTCAATGTGCCTGAATTAAGAATATATGAAATCAAGCCTCAGTCTAGAAGCCAGGGTGGAAGTGCACACCACAGACACTGTTTGTGGTTTTTCCCAATTATTAAAAAACCCTGAAAAATGTTGTAGAATCAGATGTCTGCTGCATTCAGACATCGCTAACAATGCACTCCCCCCACGCTCTCCTGAGTCTTCAGCTATTTATGCCAGTGCTTGGTGACCGTTACCATGCAGAACTGTTTTGATGGAACAAAAAAGGAAACAAAAGCGAGGAGATTGAATCGTCTTTGCCACAGATGCCAATCAGCGTGGCTCAGTAAGATGCAAACTCTGGTTAAAATGGTGGCCCTTGCAAGCCAGGGAAGCATCTCTGAAGAGGTTCATGTAACAGGTAGCAGCAGTCAGAACAGGAGAAAGACCTGAGGGATCAGCTAAAGGCTCAGGAGTTCATGGCTAGGACCCACCAAGAAAGGCCAACCACTATACACTTTTCAGTATGTAAGTATATAGTTCTGATGTACAGTGATCCTCTCTGGTCAGAGGATCACTCAGTCTTGGTTGCCTGAAGTTAGCTGTGGCCTGAAAATACTAATGGAAAATTACAGAGATGAGCAAGTAAAAAGTTTAAATTTTCTGTCCTTATGAATTGCACATTGAACCCTCACACCATCAGCTTTGCCCTGCCCAGGACATGAATCTTCCCTTTGTGTAGCACATCCACATACATGTTACTTGCCCATTAGTCACTTAGTGGCCCACTAGACTCCAAGTTCACCTGTAATTGTGTCATAGTGCTTGTGCCCAAGTAAGATGATCAGGAATAGCATATCAAGACAAGGGCATACCTATGCCACTCACCTCACTGTATCCCGCCACATAGGCCTGCGTCATCTTACTACATTGCTAGGTGAGGCTGAGCACAATAGATCAGTCGTTTTGAGAGTGAAAGAGATTCCTCTCACAGAGTTTTTATTGCAGTATATTGTTAAAATTGTTCTTATTTCATTATTACTTTAATCTCCAGCATATCAAGACAAGGGCATACCTATGCCACTCACCTCACCGTATCCTGCCACATAGGCCTGCGTCATCTTACTACATTGCTAGGTGAGGCTGAGCACAATAGATCAGTCGTTTTGAGAGTGAAAGAGATTCCTCTCACAGAGTTTTTATTGCAGTATATTGTTAAAATTGTTCTTATTTCATTATTACTTTAATCTCCTTTTCTACTTAATTAGTAAATTTAACTTTGTCATAGGTATGTGTGTATAGGGAAAAAATAAAAACAAAACTATATTATGTATGGTTCAGAGCAGTGTGTGGTTTCAGATCAATGTATCTCCCAGGGATAATGGGGGCCAGCATTTCTTATTTGGGATCCTGCATTTTGTTTTGACCTCTGTTGACTACATGTTCCCTAGAGACTAAATAACAACCAGAGTTTCTGTCATTCAGTAATAACCATCATTCACGATTTATGGATGCTTAAAAATGTGCTAGTTGTTTTCTAACCATTTCCATGGTATCTGTTCTTCACAACAACAGTGAGAGACAGGATTATTATTAGTCTACTAAAGAGAAAGCTTACTGTCTTTTCTCATTTAAATGAGGCATAGGGAGGTCAAGCAAATGCTACAAGGTCAGGCAGCTCCACATTGCAGAGGTGGAACCCAACTCAAGGCAGTCTGCCTCCAGAATACGTGCACTAGCTCACTATGCTATAGAACATGTTTCTCATAGTAGATCTGGGACGACAACCACCAACAAACTTAGCTAGTTGATAACCCAGCCTTATTGAATCAAACCTCTGCAGATGGGCCTGAGGGCTGGGTTTTTGTGCCCAGAGATGATGAGGTATGCTCAAGTTTGAGAGCCAGTGATGTGTGATATGGTTTTACATAAGTTGTTAATACCTAATTCTGATAGATGGTCCAATCAGTAAAAGTCATTTTTACTTTAGAGCTAAAGGCATGAAAATCCAGCAGTAATTTGCCCACAAAGATGACATGGCCAAAGCAAATTCAAACCAAAGGCATTTTGGCCCCCAAATCTATATCAGTGCCTACTGATCTCCAGTTCATTGCTTCTAGACCTTTCAGGCTTCTCTAACTCTTTGACACCAGACATCCTATTTATCTGGTACCTATGGTCCTTCCTTGCCCACTTTTTCACAGTATTCTGGCCAATCCACTTGTCTGCACACTAGCTGACAGGAGGGTCTTGGTGCTCAGGCTCAGCATCCCAACCCAGAGCTTCTCCCATCCCTCTCTGGGGCCTCAGACTCCTTTTGGTAGATTGCTGAACAAAGGCCATAGCCTTAGCTCTTCCTCCAGCTGAGTCTGTCTGTGTGGGTCTTATACTCACTCAGTCCCTACCCTTCGACCTGGATGGCCTTGGCTCACAGGATTGATGGGGTTGCTCTCTGACTTGAATTATTTTCTTCTCATGGAAAATACTATTAAAATACTATCATTTACTCACACAATGGAATGCCTTCTGCCCTGATTGTTACTCAGTTTTTTACAGGTTACTAGCTTCAGATATGAAAAGAAATTGCCAGATTCTGGGGTGTTTTTCATTATCTGACCTTACTCAGCTTTCCTATGTGTCTTGTAGTTTCTGGCATATTAGTAGAAAATGTCTTTCCTACTAGAATCAGGGCAGTCAGAGGGAATTAGGCAGAACACGGACCTAGTTCCTGAGATGCGGCTTCAGCCTCCTTCCTGGCCTGGTTATGCGGGGCTGCCCAGATCCTATTACACAGCAGAGCCTGTCTACTGCCCTGCATTCCTGAACCTTCAGCATGCACTGGCATCAACATGCACAGGTCCCTCCCCTGTGAGGATCATCCTCTTTCCCTACCTTTCCTCAACAGTGACTGTATCTTCTTAGCTTGCCACTCTTCTCCTTTAAAAAGCAAACTCTCCTCTTTTCTTTAACATTTATTAATTTACTATTTTTATTTCATATTTCCGAATGAGTGTTTTGTCTGCATGTATGTAAGTATACCATGTACATATATAATGCCTGTAGAGGCCAAAAGAGGGCATAACATCCCCTGGAACTGGAGTTATGACAGCTGTTAGCTGCCATGTGGGTGCAGGGAGGAATCAAACATGGATCCTCTGAAGTGCTCCTAATCACTGAGCATCTATCCATCACCCTCTCTTATTTTCTGACGGAGTCCAAAAGAATAACTCCCCCATAATCAATTCAGAACTCTTTCTGCTTAGCTGACATGCAGCCCAGGAGGCCAATGTTCCTTCCTGAATTCTTTGTGCCACTGCACTGCCTATGGCACACAGAGAGTCTATCTAAACAGTTTCCTACTGTGTGTAAGAGAAGTTTTCTACGCATTGGAGATACCATGCCTTGTTGAGCTGCTGTTCAGTAAGGAAGATTCAGGAGCCCTTGGATATGTAATGCTCATAATGTACTACATGCTAATTGCTGCAGAAAAGGACACATAAATTATCTGGCATGCATTGAGGATGACAGACTTAAAGTAGGAAAGGATGGATTCTTTAAGGAGATACCCCATAAAATTTGAAGTAGGAGACCTTTGGATACCTACAGCAGGTTCATAGCTGAAGGTCACACTTTCTATTGGGACACAGGAACAGAAGGTACAGAGGAATGCAAGCCTGGCCAGGAGAAAAACTCCACTGCTGTAGGGGAATGAAGGGGCTGCTGGGAGTTGATGATGGTGGTGATGGGGCATTTACATGTTGTGTGGTTAGCCCAGCAGTGAGAGATGAGATATGTTGAACTCAGTCCTAGTTGTCACCTGTGGAAGTCATTTGAACTCCACCCCACTGATTTCATCAAAGGCCTGCCTACCATAAGAGTTCAAAGGTAAAGTGATGACAGTAGGCGTCTGTTGGTAATGGACAGTCTTCTTGTGGTCCAGCAAGACCAACCGTTGGAGAAGCCTTAAAAAGGTCAAGGTCATAAAGCAGCAGAAGTAGAGAACTGAGGGTGGAGTTTAGAGTCATATAAGGGGAAATTATGAGATTCAGTATGGATAGGAGTGAGGTGGAGGCTACTCTGCAAAGGTCTCCCTGGAGTTCTGCTTTGGCCTCTTTCATTGCCTATTTGGAGGGCCTAAGGATCTGTGTGGACTTTGCTCCATGTGTCGATAGGTAGGATATTAAGGACCAGCTAATCTCTGGTTTAATTTACATGTTGATATCTGTGGTTCAGCACTCATTTTTTAAAAGTTAATTTTTTATTCATAAATATGCACATGTGCCACATGTGTGCAGGTACCCATGGAAGCCAGAGGTCTTGGATTTCCCCTGGAGCCGGAGTTACAGGCAATTGAGAGCTGCCTGACATTGGCTGGGAACAAAACTTGGATCTTTTGCAAGAGCAGCATGCACTTTGAACAGCTGACCCATCTCTCCGGTCCCTTAGCTACTGTTTTTTAAAAGAGTATTATAACATTTTGGAGCTCCATTTTGTAGAAAAATGGGACTCTTTTTTTTTTAGATAGAATAGAAATGCCGGAACACTTGGATACAATAAATAGGCAGAATGGGTCATCTTTTCCCTCATAGATAATACTGAGTACTGCTAGTGCATATCTGAGTGCTGTAGACTAGGTAATGAGCACAGCCTTGGCCTCCAGGGACTGCAGAGTGGAAGGAAAGGCAACAGCCAATAAGTAGATATGCAACCTGGTGTCGGAAGCAGAGAACACGATGGAAAAAAATAAAACAGAGGTGGATAGAGTACTTGGAGGTGGAATCTTAGAGTTTTGAAAGCTAGAACAGGACAGAGGCCTGAATTCCCCCATGAAGTGAGGAGTTAGTGGGGGCTTATCAACTGGGTTCTTCTAGTAGGAGGTTACAGGGACTGCCAAGTCTGCAAGGCAGAAGTATGTTTGGTATTCATAGACAGCAGGAGAATTGTTGACACAGAGAAATGGCACAGGACTGGGGGGGGGCAGTCAGCACCTAGACTGCCTCAGAAAAATCCATGCTTAAAACTTTGGTATTTGTTCTCATTAAGAACACTAGCAAGGGGGTGGAGAGATGGCTTAGTGGGTACGAGCACAATAGCATGAGGACCTAAGTTCCAACACCCACATAAAAAGCATAGCTGTTCATGCACCTGTAACATAGCTTTGTGGTGAGTGGAGATAGGAGGATTGCTGGGGCTTGCTGGCTGCCAGTCTAGCTGGAAATGACCCTGTCTCAAGGGAATAAGGGAGAGAATAGTAGAACAGAATACTTGATGTCCTTCTCTGGCCTCCATACGGGAAACAGGCATGCTGACACACATGCAGAAACACACACACACACACACATACACACACATGAACCCTAATAAATTTAAACCAGAAGAGTAAAATGATTTGATAAACATTGTTTTTCTATGTGTATGAGTGTTTTGCCTGCATGTATACGTGTACCATGTATGTGCCTGATGCATGTGGTGAGTAAAGGGCATCAGATCCCTTGGAGCTAGAGTTACAGATGACTGAGAGCCGCTATGTCAGTGCTAGGAACTGAGCCCAAGTCCTCTGCAACAGCAGCAATTGTTCTTAGCTTCTGAGCCATCTCTCTAGTCCCTGATACATGTTCTTTGTCTTGTTTTGGTTTTAAATTGAGCATTTTAACTGCTTAAAGTGAAACACCAGAGAGAAGATGAGAGAGCAAGCACCGAGGTGCCAGTTAGGAGCTGTGGGTTTAATCCACCAAGAAGGAAATAGTCACCACCCTGGTTTGATCATTACATATTATATACATGTATCACATTATCATACAGTTCCCTATAAGTTTGTACAATTTAATATTTTATTTCAACTAAATGTATTAAGCACTAAAATATTATAAATAAATACCCATGCCAATTTAGCAATTCCATTTATTTTATAAGATTATGCTAATTATACCTACTCAAATGGGAGTCCGATCTGCTGCACTGTTTTTTTGGTTAATCATTTTTTAACTTAATGTCATTAGTTTACAGTGCATTATGCTTATATGCACTGCTTACCCAGCGGCTGGCGACCCTTCTTCTTCCCATCAGCCTCCTCTCCCACTTTCATGTCTCTTTATTTTTGTCCCACTGAGTTTAATTAGAAAGTTTAAGAAATAGCAATGTGAACTATGATGGAAAGGTTGAAGAAGGTAAGACTATTTAATTATGGCAGCTGCATAGATGGCTCATTGGTTAAATACATCGGCTGCTTTTGCAGAGAACCCAAGTTTGGTTCCCAGTACTCACATGGTAGCTAACAAACAATTAGCTAATCCAATTCCAGAGGATCTGTGCTCTTCTGGCCCTTATAGGCATTACACACACTAGTGTGCTTACATACATGTGAGCAAAACACTCATATACATAAAATAAACAAATAATTTTAAAGACTTTAATCTTGAATATGTTCTAAAAGTAGAGCAAAGAAAGCTTGCTGAGTGAGTGATGGAGATTGTGAGAAAGCCGTTGGGATCAAGAGTGACTCAGATGTGTGACCTATACCCACAATGACTAGTGAACTTTTTTTAATAATTTTTTATTTTTTGTTTTACGTGTATGCGTGTATTGCCTGCATGTGGGTAAATGTACCCGTGCTGTGCAATGTGCACGGAGGACAGAAGAGGCTGTTGGATCCCCTGGAACTGGAGTTACGGACAGTTGTTAGCTGCAGTGTGGAGACTAGTGAACATTTTTATCCACCTAGAACATCAAGAGGAACAGCTTATAGGAAGAGTAAAGAGTTTGGTACTTTAGAGAAATAGAAATGTTGAGTGGCTATGTGGTTATTCCTGGGCACAGGAGTTAGAAAAACAAACGCAGGAGTCATAAACAAGGAGATTTTATTCAGAGACAGGGTTGAGACAGGAGGGCTATGTGCTGAGTCCAGCTAGCTGCATTCCAGTATTTATGTATCATGGAAAGGAGAGGAGGCTTCAAGAAAGACCATTGGGAGAAAGTGACAGGAAAGCTTGGAGAGGAATGTACAAGCCAATGAAGGCGAATGCTTCATAAAAGGAGGGATGATCAATAATACAAGAATTGCTTAGAAGTTCACTGAAATGAGGAATGTATTGGAAAAATTCACTTAGAAAACATTGGCAGAATGTTCTGATAAAACTCAACAGATAACTCTCTGAGAAGGGAGAAAATGGATTAAAGGAGCTGAGATGCAGTTTAGATGAAGTTTTATAATAATGAGTCAGTAACTTGGAGGAGTGAGGGAGTTCAAGAAGAATGACTTTCCCCAAAGTCCAGTCTCCCACATAATATCCACTCACTGTTGATGGTTGTTATACTGTATAATTACATGTCTTCAGACCCTCAACATCACTCCCTCAAGATTGACTTTTACTTATTAAGTAGCCAACACATTTTGATCATCAGTCAACTGACCCCCAAATTTTGAGGGGGACCTTCAGAAGTTCTGGGAATTTATAGCCAAAGTTGTCATACTGCTAATGCAATCGGCTCACTCTGAAAATAGGTCATTTGGAAGTGAGAGCCTGTGCTGTCAACTTAAACGAGGATCTGATGGTCGAATCCTATATTACTGTCTGAAATATTGCACGGAGTACAAAACAACTCATGACAAGAGACAGGGTCACATAGGATTTTTATTCATTTCCCATTTCCCTTTGGGACAGGGAAGAAGCTCTGAAAATTTCCAGTATTTCCCTATCCTTGACCATATGCTCACTCTGAGCAGGGGTATCCAATCCATCTTACCTCAAAACTGGAGCTAGCCTTGTACAGCCTTCCCTTCTGTCCCCCAGATACAATGAAGTCTCCTTGGTTTTGTTTTGGTTGCTGTTTGTTTCTCATTTATTTGTTTTGAGTCTGAGTCTCCTATGCATCCCAGGCTAGAGATCCTCCTGCCTTAGCCTCCCACACCCCCCAGTGCTGACCTTATAGTCACATGCCACCATGCCCAGTTTGGAAAATGGGAGGAAAAGGGAAGCTCCAAGCAAATATACCGTAGTGTGGACAAACATGGTCCTGATCCTGCTCTGGCTGGAGAGTACTGGATCTGGGATAAATACTTTAGTTCTCCACAATTATGCCCCAGTAATTCTGCAACTATCCCTACTGGCTTGGTGCCACAAAGCCTAGGTCCGCAGAGGAGGAAGTAGACTATTGTAACATGTCGAGAAGGATGCCAGACTATTTTAACAAGTCGAGAAAAATGCCAGCTGACCAACCTGGAAGGAAGTCCTGTTGCTGCACCTTAGCCAGATACTCCTGACTTGCAGGTGGCTTTCAGATTCTCCATCCAAAATATTTCCTAAATATTTCCTAAAGCCACTCTTTCCTTTTAAAATAGAAGTTCTCTCCATAGGTACAACGGATTGTGTAACATGAGAGTACAGGGGAAGTTTGGTTTCATCTCTCTGTAACAGTTTCCCCCAGGACCCACAACTTTTCAGAACTTGGAGTACCTTGGTGAGCATCACCACAGATGTTTTCCTCAGCATCATTTTGCTTCAGTTTTATTGCCAAGTATGCCCACCAATTGCCCTATTCTGCCCTTGAATGGTTGCATTTCTCAGTGTTGACATGTCTTCTCTTTGCAGCACTTTCCTAGGCCTCTTGATTTAGGTCATTCAGGTGTTGTCATGGCAATGGCATCCTCAGTAGAGTGCATTTGCACGTGTTGTCATGGCTATAAGGACCTCTTGATGGGAGCTCTACTTCAACGTCATCCTGCAGATAGCAGTGAAGAGCCTTGGGATCATTTGGCATGCCTGAATTCTTAGGCAAGGAGCTAGTGATTCTGTGCCTCAAAATACAAGTAGCTAAACTTAGAGAAACAGCAGATTTATGAAATTGTTTGATTCTACCCTGAATTAATAAAGAAGATTAAAGGCAAGTATGGTGGCTCATGCTTGAAATTCTAGCACTTCAGAGACTGAAGCCCGATTGTCATGAGTTCAAAGCTAGCCTGGGCTATAGAATGAGCCCTAGGCTAAAAGAATGAAAAAGGGGAGGGAGGGAGAAAGGGAGGAAATGAGAGAGGGAAGGAAGGAGAGAAAGAATTCATTACCACTGTCATCGTCTTTATCATTTCCTCTTCCATGTCCCCTTCATCGTCATAGTATCTACTATGTTTGTTGTAAGCTGGGCATATTTGTGTTTATATACACTGTCTCTTTAATTTTCTCAGCATCATTGTGATATCAATTGTATTACTGTCCTTTGCAGATGAAAGAACTGTGACATGAAAGCTCACTTAGGTAGCAGATAGCTTGCTCTACAAGCTATCACACCAGTTAGTGATGTGATATGACCAAAGCAGACCACATGGTTCCCAGGCCCTATCTGAACCCCTACTTGTCCTGCTCAAATATAAACAACAAACAGCAACTTATGCTGACCCAGCTGCTGAGTTGCTAAGTTAGATCACTATTGTATCTAGAATCCATATGCTTTATATTTTATGTCACTTTTTACAAAATATAGTATTTTTTATTTATTCTCTGAAAGCTGAGTACATTTATGCAATTCATTTTGATCATATTTACATCCAGTTCTCCTCTCTGATTCCCCCTGGATCTCTAGCCCACATTCCCTCACAAGTTTTTGTCTTCCGGCCCCATATTCCTTCACAAGTTCATGCCATTTTTTCTTTTTTCTTTTTCAAATAATCCATTGTGTCTGATGAATGCTAACCCTACACACATGGATCTACTAGAGCATGGTCAGTCTACCAGGTTTAGAGACACTAGTTCCTTGCCTAAGATCTGCTAGAGCATGGTCAATCTACCAGGTTCACACCCCTAAAGAAAACTGACTCTCCCTCCCCTAGCAGCATTCAGTTGTCCAAAGTTCCTCAGCTAAGTGGTGGGGTGGGGGCTGGTGTACTCCTCTCCCATCCACGTTGGAGTGTTGACAGCCTTGATCTCATACAGGCAGTCACAGATGCTGTGAGTCCATGAGCACAAAGGTTCTGTCATATCCAGATGACACGGCTTCACCCCAGTCTTCTCTGATCCCTGGCTCTTAGAGTTTTTCCATTCCCTCTTCCATGATACTCCTTGAGACTCCCAGAGAGTGTGTGTGATACAAATATCCCATATTTTATTTTTTAAAATGTTTTTATTTGATTCTCTAACAGCTACATGAGGTTAGCATGACTATGATAGTATTAATTTTGTTCTATAGAGGAAACCAAAGTTGGGAAGGAAATACAGTAACTCCACAAAAAAACCTGGCTGCAGAAATATGCTTAGACTAGACCTGACTTCATCATTATACATAGATTCATAATGGAAAGTTTTTGTTATGCCTTATCATATATCATATCAAATTGTGGGCCAAAATATGGCTCTAGGAGGAGCAAGGGTGTTGTGCAACTTTCCTGGGGAGATGAAGAGCAATGTCTGTTCACCGTAGGTAGGTGAAGCACCAACACACCAAATGAAGAATCCCATCCAAGTCTGGTTTGTTGAACCAGTGGCTTCATTGGAGTTGTCTAAAGCAGGATGACTGACTTATGGGCAGCTACATCACCAACAAGCCCCACCCTCCTTCAATTGCTCCTCTCAGTTGAATCTCAGGGAAGGGAGAAGCTCATTCTAATGAGTCTTTTGATCCTCCTCTCCCTCCATTAGCGTATGCTAATAGGCCTGATCTCATTAAAGTATTAATATCTCTTAAGGGTGATCTTTGCTGCTCTGATTCAAGTCTATAAAGATCATGTCCAACCCAGAGGAGACATCTACACTACAATGGGCAAGCCTTCTAGGGTGAATGTTTATCACAGTCACTTCTTTCATTGATAAAAGGAATAAATGGGAGATCTCAGCATGTCATTTAAGTAGTCATTTAGCCTTTTCTACTTCCCTTATTCAATGCCTAAAAACTGAACTATTTAAGTGTCTACCTTCATTCATTGCCTTCTTGCAGGAGAGCAGCAGCTTGTGTTCCATTCCACCTGCCTTCTCAGACTGTGCTACTTGAAGCAAGTCAGTAATCTACATACCCTGCCAACAGAGGTTACTTACAAACTATGTCTATGCTGCCTTTTAGAAAAGGGCTTAAGGGCTGGAGAGATGGCTCAGTGGTTAAGAGCACTGACTGCTCTTGCAGAGGACCCGAGTTTGATTCCCAGCACCAACATGGCGGCTGTGAACCGTCCATAACTCTAGTTCAAGGGAAGTCTGAAGCCCTCTTCTGACCTCTGCAGTATTGCACGACACGGGTGCATTCACATATGTGCAAGCAGTACACTCATACATATAATATAAAAATAATAAATAAAAAAAGAAAGAAAAGGGCTTAAAAGTCTCTGTGCTATAATGTAGCTTATAAGGTCGAGAAAACTTAGGTCTGAGTTGAATCTTCTTATTTGAGCCCAAGGATAGAGGAGGGGATATATTAAGTTGGAGAACACAGAAATGTTAATAAAGATGTCTAAAAAATAGTAATAAAGGCGCAATCTGATTTTATTCCACACCAGCACTTTACCTATATCAGCACGTTTAATCTTTAGAACTACCCTACATAGAAAATTAGAAAAATAAGGAAAATGGGGCACAGGAATGTTAAATAGTCCACTAAGGCTTATACATTAGAAAGAACTAGAGCTGGGAATGTGTGTTACTTACATTTCTGTTGCTGTGGTAAACACCAGGGCCAAGGCAAATTGCAGAAGGAAGAGCTTATTTGGCTTACAGTTCCAGAAGGACACAACTCCATCATGGCAGAGCTAACCCGATACAAAACTGAGCTCTCACATCATCAGGCAGGCACAGGAAGCAGAGAGAGTAAAACTGGAAGTAGGCCAGTTTTCATGCTCTCAAAGCCCGCCCTCAGAGGCATGCTTCCTCCACCAAGGCCACACCTCCTTAAGGTTCCATGACCTTCCCCAAGGCGCACCACCAACTGTGGACCAAGTGTTCAAATAATTGGAACCTAAGGGGAATGATTCTTATTCAAACTACCACAGAATTTGAACTTAGCTGCCTGAATCTACCTGTGACTGTGTCATGCTGGCTTCCTTGGATATGGATTAAACCTAGAGCTTAACAGGGGTATAATCTTAGGAGCATCAACATATGAGTTCTGATTTCATGCCTTATCAAGAATGGCACTGTCGCCACCCTCTAGAGTCTTAGACATCTCTTCCAGTTATCTCATCTACAGTGAGCCCCATGGCAGAATGCACATGCTTGAATTGCTGTAAGATACATGCTCTGTGACTGGTACAAAATAAATGCTCAGTAAATGTTAGCAGATTGGGAACATTAAATATGATGCATTGTGTGATCATTGAAGTTCATAAGTATACCTGTCCTTGACAACATCTTATATCAATTGTAAAGATGAACATAGGGTTCCTAACGCTGAGTGAAGTGCCGACTAGAGCAAGCTAAGACACGGATGTCCTTCTCTAAGGTGTTTCCACAGCACCATTTTATCTAACACAGAATTTGGCTGATACTGCTAACTGACCTCTTGGTCTACCACTTCCTGTGAGCCTTTTCCTACAGCTTCCTCAGTGTGTCTGATACAAAACTGCTTAGTACTGAAAGTGCATTGAATGGAGGTAGCAAATGTCTGCTTACCTTGTACATTCCTTTCTTTTATTGTTAAAGTTATAAATTCACAACCAGCTTCATCTAACTTAAACAGAAAGAGAGGTTTACTAAAGGTTAAAGAAAGTCATTGAAGTTTATCGGAAAGTCATACTTTGATCACGTTTCTCATGAGCTAAAACAAATAATATATTCTTATTTCTAGTCCAAAACGATTCTTTATATGGGATACAATAATATAGTACTGAATTAAGATGTGGTATCCTTCTTTCCGTATAAACAATCTCCTAGCCACGTTACATTATGTATATTTAGTTGTAATCTAGACTACCAACCAGTTTGCTGGGCTATAAGACCTGATAAGGAACCTCTCCCATTCTCATTAGAAAAGTAAAACATGATTAAGAAATAGGGGAGGTGCTGTCTACAGGCTTTGATATCACATGCTGCTGTTCTCATCTGATTCTTATCCACCAGCTCTGAAGATGTTTCCTTGGTTTTTTGTTCTGGTTTTGGTTTTGGTTTGTTTTTTCTTCTCTGCCTAACTAAAGGATAGGGTCATAGGACTTGTGGTGGGAAAACACCCAGCCTGGCTGCCACCCTCCTAGGAAGCCTAGCTGCTAGTGAGAAAGGCAAGGAGAGAGCCAGGAGGTTCACAGCAGTGTGGCTTTCAAGATTCAAGTTAAATGCAAAGGGGAATTAGAAAGTTCCTGCTGCGGGGTGTCTCTCTAGCCAGGTCTCGCCTCAGAGAGCTCTGCAGCTGGGGAGTGCTGAGACGTCAGCCCAGTAGAGCTGTTACAATTCATACTGACTATAAACTTCCCACTGTGCAAATAAAAGACGGGAAGTGCTTGCCAAGTTTTTGGAGTGAGTGTAAGTTATTTCACCATCTGATGATGTACACCATGTTGGGAGACATGACAGGAAAGAAAGGAAGGAGACAGGAAAGTAAAAAAGTGTGTTGGGAAACTGGCAACTGGTTGTCTGGGACTCAGTAATAACTGACATTAGGACAAAGGCCCAGGGGAGGAAAAGGACATGCTCCCCTAGTCACTAATGCAGCTCGGTTGTCTATGGTCTACACTTGGAAAACAAACCTTTAACTAACATTCTAGCTCAACCTTTAACAGGCCAGCTCGCACAGTCCACCAGAGGTAAGTGATCCTAAATAGTGAAGATCACTTTGGTCAGAACACTTGGTTGGCCACTGATCTGTCAATCAGTGGATAACCTTTAACAAACCAATTAACCTCTCCAAACCTCTGTTAGCTCATCTGTAAAATAGGATAGAATAGGCAGATTAGTAACAATACATTGCAGGTGCTTTGTAAACAGGAAGACAGGAGGCACATTGTCCTTTATTAAAATTTCTGCATTAATCACACATGTGCTCTGGGGCAGTGCCAAGAGAGTCAAAGAGGCTGAGAGAATAGGTGTGATCCCCCTACCAAGCAATCTTCCAAGACAAAGATGTTTTTTGCATTTTTGCAACACAAACTCAAAAAGCAAATAATGTAACCAGTGTTTATGGCCGTTGTTATAACAACAGCAATTATCATTTGTTCTCATTATCTTTTGTTAAGTCTTACATTTATTTATACGGTGCAATTAATTTGAAAGTTCACCTAAGCATTTCACAAATGCTGCATAGAACGTAGTCCAGGGGAGTGAGGCGAGGAGTTGAATCTGAAGCATATTAGAAAAGAGCAGAAGAGTAAAACACAACTATGCAAGACAAAAGTCAAAAGGGAAATCGCAGGGCACAAAGGACATTTGTGTTGGTGCTAGTTGAAGTGGTTCAAAGCCTTGCTTCATGACACTGGGCCTTGCCAAACCAATTCAGGTGGGCTAAATCTAGTCTAATAGTTTCTTTGAGAACCCATGAGCTTAGAGTGAATATAATATTTTTAAATAGCTGCAAAGTTAAAGTATAGTAATATTTTATAGCATGAGCAAATAATTTGAAATTAGAAGGTGTGCTAGATAGCTTCAGCTATCAAATTGACACATCTTGGATGAAGGAACCTCAGTTGAGGTGTTGCCTCCATGGAATTGGCCTGTGGCCATGTCTGTAAGGCATTTTCTTAATTGCAAATTAATCGATGTGAGAGAACCCAGCCTTATTGTGGGCAGTGCCACTCCTGGGCAGGAAGTCCTAAATTGTATAAGAAACCAGGTTGATCACAGGTCAGAGGAGAAAGCCAGTAAGCAGTGTTCCTTCATGGTATTGGCCTCAGGTCCTGCCTCCAGGTTCTTGCTTGAACTCCTGCACATACTTCCCTCAATGACGGACTGTGATGCGGAAGTGTAAGACCAATAAACCCTTTCCTCTAGTTGGTCTTGGTCAGAGTGTTTTATCACAGCAATAGGGACTCTAGCAAAGACACAATTTTATTGTTCATAAATTAAGTAGTTGTGGAACACAGCCATACCTATTTATTTATGATTGCTTTTGTCTTACAATATCAGTATTGATCACTGCCTAGATCACATGACTACCAAACCTAAAATATCTATTCTCTGGAATTTTTGGAGAAGATTGCCAACCCTTGCTGTGCATGAAGATTGACTACTAGAGGTCCTGGTGACTGTCATTAAAATTCCCACTTTTATCCAAACTCACTTCCTTGGAAAAGTTTCTTTCCCACTCTGTAAAGTCACAGTAGTTTACATGCACTTTCAAAATCATAAGCCCTTCTCTGTCCTTCCAAGTGTGGACTATGCAACTCCAAAGAGCCAAGAGTTACTCCCTGGCTCACAGGTGGTTTCCTGTGCCTGGCAGATGCTTTTCCAAGTTGACCTCTGCTTTAACAAGGCACACATTGCTTAATCCCTGATGGGTACATCCCTAATAGTGGAAAGAGTCTATATTCTGTCTGCCTTGGTTTGGGGTCACTTTTCTTTGGAAGTTAACAAAAGCCCAGTGCTCCCCTGAGTCTTTGACCTTGTGGCTTGAAATATGCTCATTCCTCTTTTGTTGATTTTCCTTCTACTCATGGGAAAGTATGTTTGGATGTTGTTTTAGTTCATTTCCTCTTGCTATAGAATACTTGAGACTGAAGGTTCATAAAGGAATGTTTAACTGACTCATGAGTCTAGAAGCTGGGAAGGCCAAGATCAAGCAGCTGCCTCTGGTGAGGGTTTGCTGCTGTTTCACAGTGTTGATGGTAAAAAAAAAAAAAAAAAAAAAAAAAAAAAAAATTGCCGAGGAGAATTGAGCATGCACACATCTGAGCTTCCTGCAAGAAAAAGCCCAGGAAGCTGAACTCACATTTAAACGACCCACTCTTGCAATAACTGTGCTCCTCTTGAAAGGCATTAATCCCTTCATGAGACATCCTTTCCTGTGATGGAAATGTTTCCAGTTGCTACATCTGTTAGCAATGCCACATTGAAGAATTAAAGTGCCAAGGCATGAACTTTGGAGTGAAACTAACGAGTCTTAGCAGATACTGCTATTGTTTCAGTTTGGTTGTTTTTCTGTGGCTTTCCATGGTAGTGCATCTGCTCCCGCCTTCACTGAACTTCAAGGTGAGTGCCATCTTCCTCTTGAAGAGCACTTTTGCATTTTGGCACCTTTTAACCAGAACAGGCAATTGCAGACTTTTTACATCTGGATGCAAACCCAGTGCCTACCTTACTTTTTCCATTCCCCTTCCTATTTTGGCCTGAAATGTATCTGTAGCACTAAGGTATTTGTCAAGTAATCATGGCAGGTCTCACGTTTACTGGCAGATCATGGTCAAATGATTTCTACTCAATTTAGTACATAAAAAATATTTTCTAAGAATTTCTTACATGAGTAATATATTTCCATCATGTTACCCCTTGCTCTCCTCCTCTAACTCCTCCCCACTCCCTCTCAATTTCTTATCCTCTTCTATGATTATTGTTATTACATATATATACATTTATAAATATACATACATATATAATGCATTGAATCCATTTAGTCATGTACATGTGTACATGTGCTGAGGGTTGACCATCTGGGATCAGATGAACTATCAGGGAGCTTTTCCCTAGAGAAAACGGATTCTTTTTTCTTCATCATCCATCGATTACCTGTAACTCTTCATCTGCAGGTGGGGCATGGTGAAATTTTCCCCATCCACATTGGCATGTCAACTGGTGCCATCATTATGCAGACCTTGTTTAGGGAACCATATTGGGGCGATTACACAGGTCCAGCTTCCCTGTCACACCTGCTCCCTCTTCTACAGAGTTCTCTGAGCCTTAGATATGAAGATTGTACTGTGAATATATCAACTGGACTAGGCACTACACTGTCACTTATTCTCTGCATTTTGGTCAGCTGTAGAACTTCGTAATAGTCTCCAGCTGCTACAAAAAGAAACTTCTTTGATGAGAGGGGAGAGTTACACTTATCTGTTACTATAAGGAAAAGTATTTAGAAAATAGTAAGAAATTACATCATTTTAGGAAAATGGCAGTAGTAGGTTCTCCTCCACGGTCTATGACCTCTCCAGTCAGGGGTACTTGGCTTATTTACAGTACAGTGCGTGCACTACCTCTTATTGAGTAGGCTTTAAGTCCAAAGTAAGTACATATTGTAAAACTTCCTTAGAGATCACTTGGATGAATAGTCCCTCAGAACACCATCATTCTGATTTCATACTTTCAAAAATACTTACACCTGATAGTAATAACAGTTTTGCCAACATGAGAGAAGAATAAGTCTGTCATAAAGATTTCTATCGAGATAGACTTTGAAGTCTTGGCATTCACTCAAAAAATGAATTTCAAATTTTACACGAAAAATAATTAGTGGCTATTGCTAACCGTTGGAATTATATATGCCATTTACAGGCTTCTTTATAATGTTCTACTTTCAAAACATATGTTTGCAACTATCTTAGAGTCATACACTTAACCTTTCAAGGTAGATTTTCAATTTTAAATTCCAAAGAAATGTGCCTGGAAGGAGGCATCCATTGAATTCAGGGAGTTTAAGCTTCTAGTGGAAAACATTATGTCTTAGGCTACTTCTAGTTTTCAGGAAAGCCTTACTTATTAGTTCAGTGCATCCTTTTTTTTTCTGTGATTCATAGGACTCTGTGTCACTTTAAAGTTCCTTAGCACATGTCAGAGTCAAGTTGTTATCAATGGAATAAATTTTGGGTCAAGGCCCATATCTCAAAGTCAACCCACATGAGTATTCAGGATAAA
Organism: Nannospalax galili; assembly: GCF_000622305.1. Lineage (NCBI taxonomy): Eukaryota > Metazoa > Chordata > Mammalia > Rodentia > Spalacidae > Nannospalax > Nannospalax galili. Next base: position 1,378,926 of record NW_008356058.1, read on the forward strand.
CCTAGACCTCTCTGCTCCCATCCTTTTGAAATGCCATTAGAATCATATAGAGATGAAAAAAAAAAAGCTAAACCTTTGCTATGAGGCATCAACAGGAAGCACAGTGTGTTGTCACATATCTATTGGGCTATGCATGTAGTATGTGTGTGCCTGTGTGCCTATGTGTATGTGTATGTATGTAAGCATATGCATGTGTAGGTATCTCCCTGTGTCCCTAGCCTCCAAACTTTTCTTCCTCATAGATAATAACTAAACTGTATCAAAAAGTAACATTTTAGAATTAATAGGCACCTAGAATTTAATACTTTTGGGAGCACTGAAGTGGGAGACAGGCAATCAGAATAGAATTTAAAAAAATTTCTTCCTCTTTCTATGCACTGTTTAAAAACTATATACTCTTGAGGCTAGAGAACTGACTTAGTGGTTAGGAGCACTGTCTTCTTTTGCAGAGGATTGTGGCTCCATTTCCAGCATCCACATGATGGCTAACAACCATCTATAACACCAATTCCAGGGGATCCGACACCCTCTTCTGGCTTCCATGGGCATTGTACAACATGGGTGCACTTACATACATGCAGGCATTATACACACACACACACACACACACACACACACACACACACACACATAACTATGTACCTTACAAAAGCTCAAGTCCCTTAAGCTTTTATCAGTTAGCTTAAGTAATTTATGCTGAGCCACAAGACGACTCAGGGACTGTCCCCATTAAAAGAATCAATATCTGACAGACTCAAATGTTGGATCAATTTCCATGATGGTTTTAGAAAATTCTATAGTGGTTTGTTTATTATCCCATCATCAGGGTTTTTGAAAAGTGAACACCCTGGGAAATTTTGCAGCTAGTGAATATTCTTCCTTGCATAGTCTATTTGAGCTTTCTGGTGTTTTTGACAAACATCAGAACTACTTAACCACACACTTGGTAGTCACTGATGGTGCCATCGCTGAGAAACTTTCTGAAATATTTCTCCTGGAAATGCCTTAGAACTGGTTGAAAATATCAGCCATCAAACTTTTTGACATGCATATACTATAATTTTATCACACTCATCTAATTCATAGACTTTAATCCAAATGGCTGTTTACAGAAATAAAACCTATGTTTGGAAAGAGATTTTGTGCTCCTTGAAGTTATTAAAAAGCACCATTAACTAACTTTTCTTAAGAATTTATCCTCTGCCAAGTCTGTGCAAAGTGCTCTACATCTATGGCACATTTAATCTTCATAACGAGGTAAGCATCATTATAATCTCTATTCTACAGATAAGAACACTGAAGCCAAAGTCACGTAAATAATAATTTGTAGCTATTTTTCAATCTCCCTTATGGTGTCTATAGAAACTAATTTTACTTACAGGGGAAGCAGGAGTGTAGAAAGAGCTGTGAATTCAAACAGTCCTATGTTTAGAGCTTAGAACTTCTTAATGTTTGCCTGTCTATTTCTTCATTTGTCAATTGGGAACAGTATATATCTTTAAAAGTTGGACTGCATAATTACTCTTTGTCAGTTTCAGGCATAAAGGAACCTTTAATCAATAGCAACAGTGCTTGTACCAGTGTTATGATGATGAAATAATGGGGAGAGACTTATGTATTCTTGAATAAACTTAGTGATGAACAGAGAAATGAAAGCATTCTCAATCAAAACTGAAGAGAGCCTCCATGATGCTGCTATGGAAGTCATCTTGGATTATTAAGCCTCACAAGAACTTTTTAGAGTCCTTCCATCATTTACAGTTTAACCCTCCTTATCTGAACTAGGGGCTGGCCTAGTGTTGAATAGCATTAGGAGACAGTGAGGCTGAGTGATAGCCAAGATGAGTTATACAAGCTCATGCAGCCTGTGCTGGTTTTCTGTAGGGCACTCACTGGTGAGGCCTCAGCCAGCAAGTAGAAATTAGTGATGCTGAGGTTTCCATATACACAGACCATATGAGAGAACATGAGAGAGATGGAGACTAGGAGCCCAATACTCACGCCCTCCTGACAAAGTCTGAGTGAGGAAACCTTGGCCTGGACCCCAGGCTCAGTGCAGCCTGACTGGAAACTCCACATAAGACCTTAGAGAGACCAACCTGGTTGAGCCCAGTTAATTGTGGATTCATCTGTAAAACAGCACTGCTGCATGAGCTTCTGCTTGGGTACAGTTTGCTACTTAGCATTTAATGACTGGAACACAAGTGTATAGTGTAAGGAAATGGCAAAATGCCCACGGGTCTGTCCTTTGTTTCTTCACCTTGGACTGTCTGCCTTCCTTTGACTTGCTTCCCCTGGTCAATGAAGAGATGGCCTAAAAAGTCTTAACCACAGGGTGCCTTTGCAATACTCCAAGTTTGAACAGGTCTTATCATTTTCCTTCTTGATGTCAGGAATTTTGAGTGAACCCCAAATTTTTATCAGAGTTCATTTGCCTCCAGAATTAGAAGGAAAAGGCTCAAGCTTTTTCCTGACAATTAACTAATTGCTGTCTGCTGTTGAGCTGCATAGCATATAAAAATTGGAGCAGTTTTTCTGAGAATCCCATCATGCAAAGATCTCCAGCTTTCTAGCCTATGTCTTAACATTCTAACTTGCTCATGAAGACCCATGTAGTCTCATGGTCCCATGAGGTTCTTCAGGGAAGGAGACAGACTCTGCAGGCAAAGGCCTGAGTCACTGTCCCTGTCATTTCCCATCAATCAGAAGTTGGGCCCTTAGAAGCTTGGGAATTTCTGTCTCTTTTTAGCCAGAGGAAATCAGAGGATAGGGAGAGATTTGAAGCACTAGAGCAGAGGATGGAAACTTTATCCTGTTCTTACAACCAGTCCCAAGTCTCAGCTCCGAGCACATTAACCGAACCATTTCAACAGGCTGGAATTCCGTCGGCAGCTCAACCATCCCCTTGTTTACTGTTGAAATAATTACTACTTTACCATAATATTAGCTCTGAGCCGTGACTCCATTACCATTATCACCGGAATATTACCCATTTATTATCTCCCAGCAACCCTGGAAGATGAATACTGGGCTTCAGAGACCAATTGTTTTACAGCAGACGGGATCTTGGTGGGCATTGTTTAATGAGGGAAACTACATGGCAGCCCACATTAATTTGGCTGCAGTGTACTCAACTACATCACTGCTAACCTATGAATTTCCCACTCTTTTGGATGCACACTTAATCAGTGATTGCGAAAGGCATCTTTTAAGAAGAGCCTGGCATCCAGGGGAGGGGAGAGAAGAGATTGAAAGAGGGAAAATCCACACTCATGGATATGTACAAGAGCTAGAGAATTGTGTAGTTCACAGAAAGCAGGAATGGAAAATGCCTATCCTCTGTTGCTTTGGTCCTAACCTCCTGAGAAGAAGCAAAGCTTCTGTGAAAGTTCAGATATAACCCACACTCTTCCCTTCTCCCAGTTCACAAATGGTGGCTGCACATTTTTAACTTTTCTATTTGGCATCTTCCAACCATACAGAGATGAGGAAAGGCAGGAGACAACTAGACCATGAGACAGTCTGTGGGCATGAAAGGTAGGAGAGGACCCAGAAAGGAAGAGCCATCCCCAGTTGCAGAGCATGCAGAAGTTGCCTGTGAATTCTGAGCTCATAGATTTAGATGAACTGCTGCTAGAAACACATTGGGAGCTGAAGGACAGATGAAAGGAGTTTCTGCACAGGAACTCTCTTAGCACGTCCATCCTGCATTTCAAGCTTTAATGTGCATATAAATCATCTGTCTCTTGCTCACCTGGATGTTGAAAAAATGTAGCTTTGGATTCAGGATGTCTTGGATGGAACTTCTGCTTTCCTGACCATCTCCTTGAGGAGGTTAGTGCTGTAGTTCCACAGTTTATGTTTGCCTCATTCTCTCTGAGCAGGGAGGTCCCACCTATTTTATCAGGGCTGCTGCCTTTCTAATAAATGTCTACACTGGATTGTTTAAGAACATGCCAGAGAGAGTAGCAATGTAGCAGTACAGTATATGGAAACGGGTTATTCCATCAATGAAGGCTAAGTCTATGTAGGTGCTGGAGTAAATGAGCTAGGAAAATTTCATAGAAGGCATGCCTCAGATACAACAGAGTGTGGAACTGGTACCTTCAGTTTTCAGGTTGGAGAACATTATAGTCCAGAATGTCCTAAAAAATTCTGATTATGAATCAGGAATGTCCAGAGGGCTTTAACGCAACTTTGGGCACTAAGAACCTAGTTGAAGCTTCTATAAAAAATATAGTTATCACTTACATGTTTCACAACTTGCACATTTTCTTTCCTTGTGAGCCTTCTCTCTGTTCAGCCCAAATAATCTGAGACTTAACTAATCTAATGTATCTAGCTACAGTAATCAGGCTTGAAATTAACAGTATTTCATAGGAAACTTCATATTTCTTTTGTTAAAAGCCAAATGGCTAGCTTGCCTCAGTTTACCCTTCCACTCATCCCCCCAAATACTACCATTGATTTTGTAGAAAGTTCAGAGTAGTGAGAAGAGAAACATACTCTGATATCATAGGTAATTTCAGGAGCAGCAAAACCTGGCAGACAACACAAGCTTGGAGCGTCTTTCACTGTACATCTTACTTACCACAGCTTTTCATTGTGTCTATCTTGAAAACATCTCAGAGCATATGTGTGAAATATAAGGTGAAAACAGAGCATATCCCTTTATATGAAGTATTCATTGTAGAACCAGAATAATAATGATTTTTCCTTATGGAATTTAGTAATAATTAAAGAATTAATTTCTGATTGCTTATCACTCTTCCACTAGTGTTTAGACAGCATATATATGGCTTAAAATATTATGGCTTTCTTATCTCATTTGTTCATCCATCCATCCATCCATAAACATTTATTTAGCATCTACTAAGTTCAAGTGAAGCTGGAGAAGCAGAAAAGTGAAGATGAATGAGGCCTGGTTCCTACCCTTGGGGTTTCCAAGTTTAGCTGGAGAAGGAAGCGTGCCTATAATTTATTCTGATATTGTTTGCTATTTTTCAGTTGTCACCTTCCCTAACCATGCAAGCAGCTTTCATTATGGAGGTTATTTTTAATCCTTTTCTTAAGTTGTCAATAAAATGAAGGGTAGAGTCAAGCAGCAGCTGGTGGTGTAAACTGGACGTGACTTAAGAGCGGTGATTCAGCAGTCCTCTCAGGGAGTCGCTCAACTCAACTGCAAGCCAAGCTCTTTGTCTTAGAGTCCCCAGTGTCAAAACCAAATAATACTAACTTCACTACTCCATCTCAAGAACGATTCTGTATATTTCTGTAAGTATGGTTTTCTATAAGATGGAATCCTATGCCTAGCTTCACAGAGCAGCTCTCTACCAGAGACTCTGCAGTGTAGAGAGAAAACTACCATTCTCCTGAAAATGCTTGTTCTTCACTGAATTCACACAGCCTTACGTTGGAGACCACACTGAAGAAAATCTGTTCAAAGTAACTTGAGCAATATTGGGATGAAATTCGAAAGGGAAGAGAAAATTCCAGACAGTGAGAGATACCAATAAAAGGCAACATGAAAAACTGAAGTGGTGAGCTGGATAGTAAATAACGAGTTGTAGGGATCAGAGAATCAAACATGTTTTCTACCACAGAAACTTCCAATAAGAATATATATATATTTTTATAAAAACTTTATTGAGAATTTCATATATGCATATAAGGTGTTTTGACCAAATCTATGCCCACTCCCTCCTATCCAACATCCCCCCGCCTCTGAAGAGGTAACCCTAAAATCTTTTAAGGATTAGATACAAGTTCCCAAATACTTTTGACATTTTGGGCTTTTGGAACAGATTATGTTGCTAACAGGCCCAAGGACATTTTGACTTTTAGCCAAGAAACTGGCTGCATTTCTTCAGGGTCTTTTTACCCTAACTGCCTAGCCAATTCCTACCTCCTATTCTTATCACGCAATCCTCTGAAGGGGTTACCCAAATTGTCAATAGGGAATAGGGACGCAGCCTGCTCAGGTTTCTTCCATGCTGAACAGGGATGCAGGGAGAGACAATTGGAGTACCCCTTCAGTGGGTCTATCTAAAAGACTCCCAAATTGCATAACTCTCGTCTCTAAGGGGAGAAGAAAGTCCTGAATCATGAATAGATGTGAAGGAGAAGTAAAGGCAAGAGTAATTAGCATTACAAGTTCTAGACAGGAAACTAGAAAAAAGCCAGAACAGGGCAATTTTCAAATGTTCATATGCGAGTCCATCGGAATTTCTTGACAGGGGCTTCCAAAAGCATTCTTCTATTGGGTTCTTCCTCATTTTTCTTTTGTCTTCCAAGGCTGGACTAGTTGGCTGGGAAGAGTGGCTGGATACTCAGGTGAGGGTCCAGTGACCCTGCTTGCACTCCTTTAATGAATGCGCACAACCGTCAACAAGCCCAATTGTGAGTATGTTTAGCGATCAGGCTCAGCTGAAGTCGTGGTGATGGTAATTATTTCATGCAGAAGGGACTGCTGTATAGCATCACCTTATTAAAGAGACCTGGAATTTAAAAGGATTTGGTGCTAGGAACCACATATGACAGAGAACATATGTCATTTGTTTTTCCGAGTCTGTGTTACTTCACTTAGTATAACAGTTTCTAGATCCATCCATTTACCTGAAAATTTCATTATTTCATCTTTACTGATGTATAGAACTCCATTGTGTAAATATACCACATTTTTGTTAACCACTCGTCAGTTGAGGGACACTTAGGTTGCATCCATCTCTTAGCTATTGTGAAAAGAGCATCAACAAACATGGATGTACAAGTGTTTCTGCAATAGGATGAGTTCTTTGGGATATGCCAAGGAGTGGTATAACAGGGTCATATGGTAGGTTCATTTTCAGTTTTTTAAGAGTTCTCCACACTTTTTCCATAGAGGCTGCATGAGTTTGCAATCCCACCAGCAGCAAATGAGCGTTCCCCTTTCTCCACATCCTCGCCAGCATTTTTTATCATTTGTTGTCTTGATCCTAGCCAGTATGATTGAGGTAAGGTGATACCTTACGGTCGTTTTAACTTGTATTTTCCTAATTACTAATGATGTTGAACATTTTTTGAGTTGTTTCTTAGCCATCTTTATTTCTTCCTTTGAGAACTCTCTTCTTAGATCTTTAGCCCATCTTTTAATTGGGTTATTTGGTTTCTCTGTTCTTTGTTTTTTGAGTTCTTTATATACTCTGGATATTAAACCTCTGTCAGAGTGTGTCACTCAAGATTTTTTTCCCATTCTGTGGGTTTTCTCTTCACTTTTTTGATTGTTTCATTTGGGTTTTCTCTTCAATTTTTTGATTGTTTCTTTTGCTGTACAGAGATATTTAGTTTAATGAGGTCCCACTTATTGATTGCTGACCTTAATTCCTGAGCAACTTCTGTCTGATTTAGAAAATCCTTTCCTACACCCATATCCTGTAAGTTACTGCCAATATTTTCTTCTAATAGTTTCAGGGTTTCCAGTTTCACATTGAGGTCTTTGATCCATTTGGAGTTGACTTTTGTGCAAGGTGAAAGATAAGCATGCATTTTATCAGACCACAAAGCAATAAAGCTCAAAATCAACACTGGATAAAGCCCTAGTCACTACAGGAACTCATGGGGATTCAACAACACACTCCTAAACAATGAGTGGGTCAAAGGAGAAACTAAGAAAGAAATAAAATAATTCCTGGAATTCAACAAAAAGGATACTACAACACAACACAACCTCTGGGACACATTAAAAGCAGGCCTAAGAGGGAGGTTTATAGGCCTAAATGCCTACATTAAAAAATTAGAAAAGCGCATGTCTTTAATCCCAGCACTCGGGAGGCAGAGGCAGGAGGATCTTTGAGTTCCAGGCCAGCCTGGTCTACATAGTGAGTTCCAGACCAGCTGGGGCTACAGGGAGACTCTGTCTCAAAAACACCAAAAAAATAAAAAAATAAAAAATAAATAAATAAATAAATAAAATAAAATTAGAAAAATCCAAATAAATGACCTAACACATATATTTATACTTTTGTTGAAGGTTACATTTGTTTTTATTTACTTGCATGTAATATGTTTCCCTTTGCCTCACATGGTTGCTAGTTAGCCATGTACCTATTCTGGTGTTGGTGAGCCATTTTTATGGAAGACTTAGCATATGTTGGATAGAGTGCTATGTAATATTATTTAGTTCCTTTCCTCTCCTAGCAATATAATTCTATCATGTCTAGTTGCATGAGCCAAATTAACTAATGTAATGTTTTAACTGTTCAGCAGGGATAAACAATCAGAATTACATGAAATTGTAAACCACAAACATCCCCCTTTTGGTTATTAGCTCTATCCAGGGTCTTCACCTCCCACCATGATCTTCATATACATCTCTTTAAAATGAAGCTGATAATGAGTCATTTTCTACTCCTAATATCTTTCATACAGATGACAGTCATTGGGGCCTTACTTAATAGTCATCATGAAAATGCACAATACTTTGCATGTGCTTTACATAAGCCTGATACCCATCAGCATGCTTGGATGCACTGCTACCATCCTGTCCTGCTCCTTGGTTTCCAGCACATTCATCAAACCCAATTGCCCATACACAGTAGAATCCTCTGCTAAGAAGCCGCATTTGGGAGGAAAAATGTAAACTAGCCTTTGTTGTTGTGGTGGTGGTGTGTGTGTGTGTGTGTGTGTGTGTGTGTGTGTGTGTGGTGTCTCGCTCCCTCAGAGGCAAACTGCAGTGGATAAAACCTGTATTATGCTATCAGATGCAATCCCAGCCTTCACAGAAATACACTTTGGAGCTTCACAATAGATTGTAGTTGTTTGATACCATCTCCTTGGTTACTTTTATCATGTTGTTTGTCTCTCAGCTCATCGACAGAATTCAGGCGCCATCAGCAGGTATCTGTCCTTAGCCCCAAATCAACCTGTTGCCTCCTTCCTGTCCTTGGCATGCTCTGTGAGTGGAGCCTCCTTTCTCCCATTATTATTCTCCTTTATCCACTCCCAGAGGAAGATGCATCTTAACAATTAAAGTACATAAAAGAAAATGACTGAGATCTCCTTTTGACTTCTCTGGAAAAAAGGATTGTCCTGAGTAAATTCTCTATGCTTAGCAATTTGTAAAGACAAATGTTACATTTCCAAAAGGCTCTGCTTAGTACAAAGGAGAGCAGAGTGCAAGTAGGGGAAAGGCAAAATAGCAATGAATAGGGTGTTGCCTGTGCATCTCATTTGCCTTTCTTTCCTCTCTCCCAGTTATCAAAGGAGCCAAGAAACCCCCACTTCCCTTTCTCTTCCTTCAGGTCCAGCAGCCAGCTCAGGCTGTACTGGCTTGCACGTGGTCCTCAGCCTGAGTAGTCATTTGGTTTTAAAGTAAAGCAAGAACATTTACAGAATATCTGAGATCCGTGAGATCACTCTACAAATTAAAACCTTTTATCAGCCTCTAATAGCTGTGCAAACTAATTATACTTTGGCCAAACTTTGCCAATGACTCCCTCGAGGTATTATTATAGAATTTTGAGCCTGGAAATGCGTCCCCATTCTGTCAACATCAGGTTTTTTCAGCTGTGGGAATCAGGCTCCAGCTCATTTTAGCTTCTATGATACACTTTACATAAACGGTGGCATTTTGCACTGGGTTGGCAGGGATGACGGCACAGGGAGCATCTCGCACAAGGGATGTTTTTCTTTTTGTCTTTTTTTGGGGGGACCTCTTTGAGACAGGGTCTCCCTGTACCCCCAGCTGGCCTGGAACTCACTATGTAGACCAGGCAAGCCTTGATCTCACAGAGGTCAAGGCAGAGGTCCCCTGCCTCTGCTTCCCAAGTGCTGAGACTAAAGGTGTGCGCCACCACGCCCAGCACAAAGGTTGTTTTCATTTGGACTGCAGACATGGAGGCTGTTGTCAGGAAAAAAAAAAAAAATTTCCTTAGATGTTAAGGAGTGGCTACAGGGCTCTTTGTTCAAACTGTGAAGCTGCTCACTCTGTATCTGGTTGCAGAAGCTGCAAAGGTGGATGGGCTGGGCATATCATGTCCCTTCTCTGTGTTTCCATTTCTTCACATGCAAAGGGACAGGGCTTACCCAAAAGGGGTGGGGGTGCTTTCTCAGAGTGCTTGAGGAAAGAATCCAGATTGTCTGAGAATTCATGTTCACAAATAATAGGAACTGAGACCCATTCGGTTCCAAAAAATGAATGTTTCAGTCAAAAATATTAACCCAACATATTCACAGTGTGGCATCTTTAGAGGCACAAGATGGGAGTCACTGCTACAGGTGTCAGTGAGTAAATCCTTTCTCTGCTCTCCCGCTTCTCAATATTCTCTGTATGACTGGCCTAAGCAGCCCAATCACTCTGCAGCAGAACTTGCCTTATGCACTCAGTCCCTTGACACAGGCACAAACAGAGGTTAGTAGAGGCATGGAGACCATCCCTGGCCCTAGGCCCACCAAGGTATTCAGAACTAGAGATTGGAGCAGGGACAGTTGGGAACTGCTTAACCCCAGGACTACGTTCTGAGAATTGCACTACTGGGCAATTTCATCATTAGGTGAGTGTTACAAGTGTATTTATGAAAACCTAGGTAGTCTAGGCCAATCACCATTCTACCTGGCCTGGATGCAAGTAAGAGATATGGTAGGTAAGTAGGAGGTTTATGAAACAGTTGCCAGCATGACACACCACACACTTTTATAACTAGAACACTGTAAAACAATGTAAAGAGTGCAGTATGGTAAACATATAGGCCAGTGGTATAAACCTTTATGATCATTAACAAGTACTGTGTGCTGTACATAATTTGTAAATGATATCCTTTTGTATGACTGATAATGAGTACACTAGGCTTATTTGTACCAGAGTCACCTCAAACTTTTGACTGATGCATTGCCTTATGTTACATTATGATGGTTGTGATGTCACTAGGTTATGGGAATTTCTCAGCTGCATTATAATCTTATATGACCTCTGCTACATCACTGCTGATAAAAACATCACTGTAGGGCCTGTGACTGCATCATGTCTTTTTCTGACTTCCTGTGGTCTAGCAGAAAGCAGAGAATAGAATGAGATATGCTTCCAAAGAATCTCAGACCTTGTGGCAGTGTTTTAACCACTGCCCAGGACTGACCATCTGCCATACTTGGTGAGCAGTCCTGGGCCACTGATGCAGCCAGGAAGCCTGGGGGTCAGGAGACTGGGGAAGCTCTTGCCAGTAGTCAGAGCAGAGTTATACACTGGCATAACTACATACAGATGCCTAGACCCTGCAGTGTGCTCGATGCTTTCCTGGGCCTACAGCAGAGGCAGACATAGACCCAGAAGCCTGCCAGGGTTCAAATCTTTTTCTACCAAAGGGTCCTCAGGTTCATTTTTGTCTCTGCCATCTGCCAGTATATCTCATGGGCTCCCATGATAGGCTCACCAGATTCTTGAATTCTTTCTAGTTGTCACTAATTACACTGCAGATCTGTAAATCATCCCAAGCTTGGACTGACAGGGAGGGTGATGGGCTCTCTGCTTTGCTGAGCTCAGGGCTCCTGGCAACACCTGCAGCAAACATCTCAAAAGTAGCTGCCCAATGAGTGATCAGATGCTGAGGGGAAAGAGATACTGAATCATTTGGCCGCACAGGCCTTGGGTAGACCTCTGTCCCCAGATGCCCTGTATATATATGCATAGCCTAGTTCCAGGTCTCAGGCAATAACATAACTCTGTCTGGAAGGATTTAGTCACTGTGCTTATTTTGCTGTATGAATAGCTGGGGAGGCAACGGGCAGGTTGTAACTGGGGGGAAATATGTCGTTATTGCATCTGGAGTTTGATGCACTTGGAAACATGTTTCCCAAATTTAGTCAAATAATGCAACAAATTGATTCATTAGTTCTAAGATGGAATCTAGAAATCTGTATTGTAAATGTGTACCTTGGGTGTTTGGGGGATGGTGATCTAATACCTCAGTTCTGAACTTCTGCTGCTCCCAGGCTATCAATTCCAGTTTATTCTTCTATTTCCGGATGAAGGGTGACTTTCTCATTTCAGAATTGTTCTGATGAAGGCATGTGGCCCTTTGATTAGAATCTCACAGGCCTGTCTGCCTATGGAAGTCATATGCACAGCCCGGGTGCACAGACCCATGACTGTCACTTGGTGGAAGATAGTGCCCTCTCTGCATTCTGCAGCCACAGTGTGGTGAGCCTAGAAGTTGCCCCCAGCAGCCCCAGCCCTGAGTCTCCAAGCCCAGCTTTCTCACTGCACAGATTGCTGGCTAATGGGGCGGAGCTTGCTGAAGTACCTTCTATTAATGGAGCAGAATATAAACAGAATAAAGCCTTCATTTCCCAGGCTGTGGTTTCATTATTAATATACTTTACAGTTCACAGGTTGTACGTTTGTGCCCATGTTTTCTCAGCTGGTGTAATCTGTGGCTCCGAGTGAGAACAGTCATAAAATTTTCATTTCCAGTTGAATGTGCATCCAATTCGCCGTGAAATGTTCTATCTGTCGTGAATATTAAGTGCACTGGAGCAATGGCTGCTGGATTAGGTAAAGAAGCTCCTGGCCCCTCCCAGACCTGGCAGGGGACAGAGGTTTTATGGAGCATTGGTGGGACACTTACTGAGACATAAGCCTGCAGTCTGAGGCCACCTCCGGGAGCTGGGGTGGAAGACAGGGACCTGAGAGGAACCGTATTGTAGAGGTTGAACAGAGGTCAGGAATAGCAGAGCATATGCTCTTCAGGGTCAACTAGACACATTCCTATGGGAAGGGAAAGAGAACCGGAAGTTTAAATGCAGAGAAGCTGGAGGCAAGGTAATGCCTATAGGCAGAGGTGAAGAAGATGGGGTTTGCAAAGGAGAGAGCCAGCCCAGGGGAGTACATGGTTGTCAGCAGCACAGTATCAGAGCAAGGGGAGCATTCTATGCAGGGGGCCTTTTTGGACATATCTATAACCAAGGATGCTGTTGGTCACAGGTGGGCTGGAAGCAGCAGTAACTGGGAAGGCTTCTGTGGGATGGCCTCCAGACCTTTCAGGGCAGGAGTGGCATGAGGGCCCTGTCTGAAGAATAAATGCTGCCTGCTGTAGCTGGCCACCATAGGCATTATCCACCTCCCAGCACCAACTCATTCTACCTATGCTCTTCAGGGCAGCAGATCCTCCCATCAAATCTGTTATGCCTTTTGTCTGAGAGCTTGTGAAACTGTGTCAGTTTCACAACTAGGACCTCTTAGTGCTCCTTGGAATGCCACAGATTCCTCGGGGAGCTGATGCAACAGATATAGAACACAGAGAGTACTTGGGCCCACAGAGACAGAACATAGTGAGCACTCGGGCCCTCTTGAGTCAGCCCTCCTAATACCTGGCATCAGGACCTTTCCTCCTCTGGGATCAGATGCCCCTGACCCAGAAGGGTTTGATGTGAGATTTGCCCCAGGCTGGAGAGATATGAGGCAAATAGGAAGTGGAGTTTCAGTGCCGCAGGAGCACGGCCACCTATAGCCTGTTAGTAACTGTGAGAGAAGCTGGTTATGCCCTGTAATAGAATCCCTAGAGATACCAACTCTGCTTTTCCAATGCCTAAGAGCTGAATCATGCAGAGGGGCCCAAGTGAACCTCCACCCCGGGCAGCACTCCTCCAGATCTGGAAAAGTAAGTGTGCACATGAATGTGAGCATTCTTGTGCAGATACAGTCTTACGTGTGAAGTCAAATCTATCTACAGCCCTTGGCTATTTGTAAAGGAAACTCACAGACCCTAGTGGGATCACTATGCAGATTTCCTTTCCCATGGTCATGGAGCAAAGTGCAGCACCAGGTTCAGGGGCTGCTCAGCATCACAGAGCTGAACTCTTGGTGGAGACAGAAGGAAATCCCCTCTTGTGAATTGGAGCCATTGTAGATCTTTGCCTCCCTCCCACAGTCCATGGCTGATATGGGACTCTGTAGTTTTGATGGTTTTGCTTTGGGTAATATTCAGAGAATTTTGTACCTCTGAAATGCACACTTGCTGAGTGGAAGGAGTAGCATGGGAGGTATTCAAAATGAGCTGGCCTAGATGGAATGATTTACCGAGAGATATCCCAAACACGGGCAGTTATGCTCCAGGGAAGGATTGTCTGTTTTATACTTAGCCTGTCTTTTCCCACACCAGGTATATCTCTACTCAGCTCAGTTTCAAATAGGTTCTTGAGGACCAAGCCAAGAGCAAGCAGGTTCCCCTCGTCTGTCCCAAGCTGCATTCTCTGTCTTTGCTTCACTGGATGGTAGGTCCCTGAGGGCAGACTTCAAACACTCTTGTCCTTGTAGATGCTGCTCTTTCCTCTGCCCAGATGCCACTCCATCCTTCCCTTTCACCCCAAATCTCAGGCTCACTCTCAAAGCCATCCCACACTGAACGAAAGGTCCCTGTTTTGAGAAATCATCCCTGGAACCTCTTTTCAGATTGCAAAGCATCTAATTATCCTCCTGAGCTCTCTGGGGACTTCACATTGCATACACCCCAGCCTAGTATACAGACAGTGGATGAGCTTATTTGGATTCCAACACCATCACATCCCCTCTCCTGCTCTGAGACCATGAATCTTAGAACTGGCCTGGATTTTGCTTTTCTCATCTCTAAAATGGGAATCATTTCTTCAGAAGGAGTTGGTAAGAAGTCATTGAGGAGAAATATGTAACAGACCTCTTAGACATTTAACTTAAGTATGTAAATGTGGATTCCCTTGTCTTTAGTGAACACTTATTATTTCTACAATAAATGTTTACTGAGTGAATAAATGAATCATGAAAGGTATGAAATCACCGTCAACACTATCAAGTGATGCTGGAAATGCAGAAGAAGTTTTGGGGACTTTGTTGAAATCTTCAAGAAACAGATGGACTTTTGAGGATCAAGTGTCCCAAACTTAAAAAAAATAAACCTCTTTAATTCCTGATCTAAGAGGCTAATCCTATGCACATTTCTAGTACGTTATTCCTTCCCTTTCCTTCTAGGGCTGTCTTGTTCTCTCCTAGTTACTTTTCTTTTTATTTTGCATTTATTTATTTCATGTATGTTTGTATGTATGTATGTATGTACGAATGAGTATATGCATGCCCATAGCACACATATAGATGTCAGAGGGCAACTTGTAAGAGCCAGTTCTCTATTCCTATAATATGAGTCTTAGGGATAGAATGCAGTTCATCAGGCTTGGTGGAAAGTACCCAGAAAGAGGGTTCCTCTCTTTTCTATTTTCTAATCCTTCAATTTATTGGATGTGAAAATTCAGCTAACACTCACCATCTCATTAAGCGTTGGTATCTGTGTTCTCTTAATCTTGAATTTAGAAAATGTAACCCCTAGGACATGGTTCTCTCTAGTGCCTAAATCTCAGAATTCTCCAAACTCCTCACCTTCTCTGCCCAGATTCTAGCAAGGGCCTGACATGGCATACAGTGGTCATATCCCAAAGCATCTAACCATGGATGGAAACGAGGAAATTAGAGGAGATCCTCTCAAAATATATATGCCTGCTGAATTGTTAATCCCACCCCTGGTTTCTCAGAATTCCTGTCCTTAAACTGCATTCAAAACAAATTGTGCCAGTGTCCCATTCTCCGGGAAAGATGGGAGAAAACCTGCATCCTTCTCTGGCTTGTCACTGTAGAGTTGAGATAATAATAGTCTTTTTCTGATCCTCTGAACTTTCCCATCTGCTTCATAAAACAATGGCAATTTTTCCCTTGCTCTGTCTTCCTCTCTCTCTCTTTTATTTTTATCCTCCTACACTATAATTTAAAACTGTGGCAGTGCTATAGCCCTTGAGTTTTTTCTTCCTTTCTTTCCCCTTGCTTTAATACATGACTGTTATTTAAAATGGCCTTTCATGTGAGCAGCAGGAGACCGCCTGGGCAGGGATACTGCCTCCCTTGCTTTTACAGGGAGGGTAGGCCAGTCTGCCCCTATTCTAGCTGAGGACCCCAGTTCCCTTCTCAGCTGCTATGAAAGTCAGAAGTGTGACTCCTTTTTCTTCAAAGGCAGCTGTACAAAAAGACCTCAAAGTCCAGGTCTGCCAATGCCCTTACCTCTGAAATGGCCATCCTGTCAAACAGGTGGCCCTTGGTGGTTACCCCAGGCTTCAGGTCCAAATGAAGCAATTTTAGCTAAATGCAGTAAATTCAGTGTGCTCACAGATGCCAGGAAGGGGGTGTGTATCAGCTATACTAGTGTGGAGATTTTCAGCATATTTGTTGCTAGGCAGGCTTTCCCTGGGCTACTGTGTGCCAATCATACAACCTGGGGTATCTCTGCTTCAGCCAATGGGCAGGGCAAAAGTGAGGGTGTTGGCAGGGCTCCTTGCTGAGGGAAAATGTCATCTATTTTAGGAATCTGAAAGGAAGCATCAGACACTGGTGTTCCCCATAATGCCACTTCCACCTAGGCTTAGGCACTATCTGTACTCTATAACCTTACCTCTGTGTTAGAAATCCCTACATACTCCCTGTCCATCAGTGCAGCTCACTTGTGGGTGCCTGAACCTCTCAGAATAGTGGATAGGACAGATTTGGATTCTCTCCAAGCTTTTTCCAAAGTCCTGATGAACCAGTTCCATGTTTTCAGTGGGCTTTGTGAAGGAACATACTATTGCATTCAAATGCAAAGGGCAACCCTGTGCTCAAGGTTAGAAAACTGTGTGTGTGAATTGTGTAAGTGTGACAGTACGTGTGTATGAGTGCCAGTTGTGAAAGTCTCTGAATGTAAAAAAGTGAGTATATTTGTTTGTGTGAGGTAGTGTATGTTGTGTGTGTGTGTGTGTGTGTGTGTGTGTGCACGCCCTTCTGTCAGATGAAGAAGGGGCTGTTGGGAAGATAAGGCCTGTACCGGTGGCTACTCACATGCAAGAAACAAGCACCAGGTTCTTATGTGACCACAGGGCAGCAGGCTATTTTATGGCTGCACTGGCCAGAACAAAATGATGAGAGGCAAGCCAGTCCTGCAGAGCTGGTCTGCCTTTGGTCTCTTCCCTTTAGACCGCCTCCTTCTTGTGACATTGGGAATGGTCCCTGAAACCGTGTAAACTAGTAAAATGAGAAGAGAAGCTGCAAAGCCAAGAGAGGGACTAACTCCCAAAAGTGACATGTCACAAAGTGGGGGAGGTGGTGGCTGCAGAAGGGTCAAAGCTTCTAGAAGAGTCCAGAGTGCTTTGCTGCTTTCCTCTAGCCCGTCTCCATTCCAAGGCCACTATCATTGCTGGTGATGTATCTTAAGGCACCATTTTATATGTATTCACCACACTCTTTGGGCTTCCTTTCTCCTTGAACTTCAGACCTTCGATCTGAAATGATCCTTTCTCCTAAGGTTCCTTTGTAGAGTTTCCTCTGCTGCTGATAGATTTTCTCTGATTTTTACTTAATAAGGATGTCTAATTTTGCCTTGATTCCTAAAGATGCTTTTCCTGGGTGAAGAATGTTCAGTTTGAAGTTATCTCCTTCGGCATCAAAAGGGCCTCCTGATGATGCCTTCTGTTGTTGACAAACAGCTGTCATTTTGAGGTCAGTTTCCATGCAAGTTGTCTCTACTTTTCTCCCCCACCAACAACCTCTGCTGTTTTTTAGAGGTTTTTCTCTTTGTCTTTTTAAAGTGTACTGTTTTGTACCTAGGTATACATGTTTTAGCTTTTTAATTTTGTTTCAAATTTGTTGGTGTTCTTGAATCTGTAGATTTGTGGTTTTTATTGCTTCTGAGAAATTCTCAGGATTGATATCTCCCAGTATCACCTCCTGTCCCCTCTTGCCTGTCTCTTCTCTTTTGGGGGCTGCTTACTAGATAAATGATAGACCTTCTCCCCCTCTGCTGCTTACCGTTATGCATTCTTTTGTGCTCTCAGTCTCTGTCTTCAATTTGTTCCATATTTTTGTCTTATTCATCTTTCACTTAATTGAATCCTTTCACAGCTCCATTACATTCTTTAAACACTTTTTGGTGCATATTTTAATTATCAATTCATTTACATAGGTATAAACTTGTATATTTATATAAGTTATGTCTGTGTATGCTTTATTCAAACATACTGCATATAGTTAATTTTATATACATTTATTGGGATGAACTAAGATGGCTCGGTGGGTAAAATTCTTGCTGTGCGACATGGCAACCTGAGTTGGAGTCTTGGAACCCGTGTGAAGGTAGAAGGAGAGAAAAAACTCCACTAAGTTGTCTCTGACCTCCACATATGTGCTATGGCAGGTACACGCCAATATACACACATACATTAGTCATGAATTTTTAAAATGATGACATTTATATATTTAATTCTATTTCAGTGTTTCTTCAAACGTATTTTTCGTCATCATTTTATTTTTCATGGTTTGTATTGATTTCTTTAAAATAACAATAACTGATGTCTGTTCTGTTCTCTCACGACTCCTTTAAGCTGACATATGTGGACCTTGCTCTTCTTGTTTATTTCATACTTTTCAAGCTCTTAGTATCATGTTTTTTGTGTGACTGGTTATTTTTTGCTTTTTGAAAGTCATTGTATTAAAATTTTGAAATAAATTTGAGCCCTTTGATGAAAGTAAGTACCTTCCTTTAGGTATAATTTTTGTTTGTTTCTGCAGGGTGATTTGGAGACTTGCTATTTAGAACCACTTCAAACTAAAGTGTGCCCTTCTAGTTCCCTTCTATAGCCCAGGTCATCAAAGCAATAAGACAAATTTCTTGAAAGGGATACTGCCCTTGGTTCATCCTCTCATCTGGGGCTGCAGTGTCCTGGGTTCTCTACTTATTAGAAGAGGTTTTCCTTTTAGACTCCACACTTCAGTATGGTCTTGGGTTTGATTGCTATTCTTTTGGCCTTTTGGGCTTGCCGATGAAGATGAAATGTGTCTGGCTCAGTTAGTACCCTGAGATCAGGAGCAAGCTGCCTCTTGTATTTCCTTTTGTTTGGGGTCTAGTAATTCTTACTAAGGGGGAAGCTTTCTGGAGCCTTTACAGGAAATATAAACTGGCCAATTCAGTCGTGTTCAATGGGACATTGGCCTGAGTGACCCCTCTGTCATTTCAGGAGGTGATAGGGAAGCCCAAGCCCACATGACCTCTCCACCTGAAGACCAAAACTTCTTTATGTGCTGATGAGTGTACCTCTGGGCAAAGAGCAAGGCATGGCTGGCTTTGTAGACAAGTTTTCTCTAAGTCCCAGTTTCCTTAGATGTGAAATGGGCCAATGATCTGTTCTGCCCACTTCAAGGGTTATTGCAAAGCTCAAATACAACCAAATACCCCCCCACACACACACACCATATATGTGTATATATGTTTGTGGAGTGCCAGGCCTACCATCTACCACTTATGTGTTTGATTGGACTTTGCTTAATTCTCAACAATAATAAGACCAAAGAACAAAAGTTCAGTAAGGGTTGGGATAAGACTTTCTGGTATCTCTGACTTCACCCAAGGGAGGAAAGTTCTGGCTGAAAGCAGAGACTATGTAGACCTGGAGACTTTGTTTGACCTGCCTTGAGTAAGTGCAGAGTAACCACTATGAGACTGATGTCTTCCCACTGGAATGCCTAAAAAGCAGGTTTCACTGTGTGTGGTTCTACCCCCACCCCATCCCAGAATCCCTCAGCCTCCCTGCTCACCTCCCATCTCTTCCCTTCTTTCAGGGCTTACCTAACAGAGTCAGTTCAACAAGGATCACCTTCTTTTCCTTGTCTTTATTCTAACATTTAATCCCTGTATTAAGGAAAATTGGAAATTCATCTATAATCAGCCCTTGGATTCACCTTCCTATGATTTCCCCTGTTCCTTCCTTCTCATTTAGTTCTGACAGGCAGCGTGTAACAAATATTTAATTTGATAGACTCCATATGAGCCGGTAGGCAAAAAAGCTAACCAAAGTAAGGGTTGAATGCAGTAACCTGGTTAGTCTGCCCTATCCTAGGCTGCCAGCTATCCACTATCCAGAGGGTAGAGGTTTCTAGAAAATAGAAAGGATAGGAAAGAAGTGATACTGTGGAGTGTAGTCAGCAATGAAAGAAAGCTCAGGTATAGCACAAGGGTTTTTTTGCAAGGAAAATCCAGAAGGCGGTGCTGAACAGATAGACATGAGACTCTGGTGGTTATATAGGAAGGGTGGTGGTGGAAGGATGTGAGGCTGGGTGTTTATCAATGACAAATGCTGAATGGAAGGACATGAGGCTGAGTGGTTATGGATGACAAGTGCTAGATGGAAGGATATGATGCAGGGGTGATTATGAATAGGAGGTTATTTGGAAAATCCAGAGAACCCCCTTGGATTTCAGGAGCAACAAGACTGTTAGATAAACATCTCTGTGACAAGGCACCCAAAGTACTACCAAACAGCAGTGAGCCTCATAGGACAGAGCACCCTCCAAATGAGGGCCAGTTATCCATGATGGAGAGGCTGTACTTGAACCATGAATATTCATCTCATGAGAACCAGATTGCTCCCATGAAGTGATGGCTGGGATAACAACTTCTTACGGTACCATTTTGTAGGACCAGAACTGACGCAATGATAAACAGAACCACACCATGACCATGACTGCTTAATTATGCATACTTGTTACTTACTGCTCTACTTCCTCTGTTTAAGCCTAATAATCATGTCAGTAACTTGAAGATGAACTTGGGGACTTGGGGAGGGGGGTCACTGGACATTTTTTTATCTATTCCTCTTCCCAATGTGGCCACATTGTTAAATCCCTTCATCTCTCTTTTTAATAATTATTTATTTAATAAACACACAATCAGAAGAAGCATTTCATTACAACAGCAATGACATATTCAGTAACAACTTCCAGAGCTAAGATGCATCTCCTTCAAAATTGGCTGTAAATTTTTAGGTTTATAGTGGAATTAATACAGTTATACAATATTGTACTCAGTATAAACACTATAAGACATAAAATTAAATAGGTTTTAAACTTTAAAAAAGATCTTGATTTCACTATTAAAATACACAGTTTCATACAGAAAAATTCATTTTCAATACAATTGACACTAAGATGCACATGCATTTCTAATCTCTATATATCTGATTATTACTAGTCACAGTCAGTTACTTTCTGAGCTCCTTGGCATCTGAGCATGGATATAAAGTCATCAGGTAGATTTCAATGGTAATGTTTTTCACATCTACCAATTACTAAGGAGTGAATATGCTTTGAAGAAATATTATTGTTATTATTATTTTAATTTTTAAAAATTTTTATTTATTTATTTGTACACCCACTACCCAGATAGCACCCTCCCATAGCCTCCCTCCCCCCACTAGAGCCCTTATACTCTGATATCCCTGCTACTGTCTGCTATGTTGTCGGCATACCCAGCCATTCCCCACTACTTGGCCTTCTGGTGAATCTAGTCAGCCTATCTAGAGGTTTTTGTTATAGGATGGTCAGCTGTTACTCATCTAGCAGTAATTAGATGTCAATATTCCTTTAGATAAGATTGGGTTCTACTGTTTTATTTCCCAGTTCTATGCTGGGTTACTATCTGCGAATCCCTTTGGCCACCCTGGCCAACAACTCAAAAGAAGGTATCACCTGTCTGGCATTGTTGCTTGTTATGTAGCCTTTAGCTATACATATGGACTCTTATGAAATTATATTGGCCCCTTTAGTCTTTGGTTATACTTTCCTTTTGGGTGTTTAAGGCCATACAGTTGGCCCAGATAAACCAATTTATTTTTACTCTTAAGGTCGTTTGAGGATCTGTTCCTCAGGGGTCACATGGGCTTGGGAGGAGCCCCTGGCTCCTTTCTTTTACCAGTTCCACCTATGTGAAGATAAGTCAAAGGTCTGCTCGACCATGGTTGGCTTAGCTTGGAAGCATGGAGGAAATGAATCCTCTGGGTTGACTCTCCTTTTTATAGACTGGACACTGGTTCAAGTCCATCTGGTGGGGTCTCCTCAGCCTCCTTGATCAAGAGGACAGGTGACCCACCACCATTATAGGACATTTTGAGAGATGCTCATAGTCCCCTGGAACTAATCGACCTAGGAGGGCTAGGATCAAAAAATGTCCTTTTTGTCCCTCTGACCAAATTAAATTGACCAAATTATTATAGACCTCAAAGTATGTCTGTTAAACACCCAAGAAGGTTAGTTCCACCAGTCTGGTATTTTTAATTACTGTGTGTCATGTAGATGAATCTTGGGCAAATACCAGCTGTTCTCAGATAAACCTTACCTAGACATATATTTCTGATCAGTAGGGTATAGGAGTAATATGGTTCCCTCTGGTTTTCAAAACTAGCTAGGCATTGTTTATCTCTCACATTGTCTCACCCCTCCATCATGGTTTTCCCACTTAAGGTGCGCCCATTTCCCCCCTTTGTCCCTTACTAATACCCTTCTCCTATGGTCCTACCTCCCTTGATCTCCTTCTTTACCTTTATCCCCTAGGTTCCTTGTATACCCTTCCCTCCCCCCGCTCCCTTAAACTAACCCAATTTTGATCCATATCTCCCTTATTAAGGACAGTTTCCTACTGTTCTTCTCTTTCAGGTTATTTCTTCTTCTTTACCTCCCTGTTTCATTCCATTATCCTCGTTGCTGTAGTTATGTCTGGTTGCATACTTATATATCAAAGTCTGGTTCTAGGATCCACATATGAGAGAGAATATATGTCGATTTTTTTTCTGAGTCTGTTTTACTTCACTTAGTATAACAGTTTCTATTTCCATTCATTTACCTGCAAATTTCATGATTTCATCTTTCTTTACTGCTGAGTAAAACTCCATCGTATAAATGAACCACATTTTCATTATCCACTCATCAATTGAGGAACACTTAGGTTGCTTCCATTTCTTAGCTATTGTGAAAAGATCAGCAACAAACATGGATGTACAAGTGTCTCTGCAATAGGATGAGTTCTTTGGGTAAATGCCAAGGAGTGTTATAACTGGGTCAAATGGAAGGTTTATTTGTAGTTTTTTAAGGGTTCTCCACATTGCCTTCCATAGGGATTGAACCAGTTTACAGCCCCACCAGCACTGGATGAGTGTTCCCCTTTCCCCTCATCCTCTCCAACATTTGGTATCATTTGTTCTCTTGATCTTAGCCAGTCTGATTGGGGTAAGATGAAATATTAAAGTGGTTTTAATTTGCATTTCCCTGATTATTAGTGATGTTGAACATCTTTTAAGATGTTTCATAGCCATCTTTACTTTATCTTTTAAGAATTGTCTGTTCAGCTCCTTAGCCCATCTTTTAATTGGGTTTCTTCTTGTCTTGGTTCTCTGTTTTTTGAGTTCGTTATATATTCTGGATATTAAACCTCCGTTGGATGTGTTGCTGGTAAAGATTTTCTCCCATTCTGTGGGTTTTCTGTTAGCTTCCCTGGTTGTCTCCTTCGATGTACAGAAGCTTTGAAGTTTAAAGAGGTCCCATTAGTTAATTCTTGCCCTTGTTTCCTGAGCAATTGATGTCCAGTTTAGAAAAGCCTTTCCTATGCCTATATCTTGTAGGTTTTTCCCAATGTTTCTTCTAATAGTTTCAGAGTTTCAGGCTTTACACTGAGGTCTTTGAGCCATTTGGAATTGACATTTTTGCAGGATGAAAGATAGGGGTTTAGTTTCATTCTTTTACAAGTGGAGATCCAGTTTTGCCAGCATCATTTGCTGAACATGCTGTCTTTCCTCCAGTTAATATTCTTGGCCCCTTTGTCAAATATCAGGTGGCTGAAATTGTATTTACTCATATTTTGGTCTTCAATTTTGTTCCGTTAGCCTATGTGTCTATTTTTGTGCCAGTACCATGTTGTTTTTGTGACTATAGCTCTGTAATACAGCTTGAAATCTGGCATAGTAACCCCCACCCCCTCCAGCATTGCTCTTAGTGCTCAGGGTTGTTTTGGCTATCCGAGGTCTTTTGTGCTTCCATAAGAATCTTAGGATTTTTTTTCCAATTCTGTGAAAAATGTCATGGGGATTTTGATTGGCATTGCATTGAATCTATATATGACTTTTGGTAGGATGGTCATTTTCACCATACTAATTCTTCCAATCCATGAGCATGGGAGGTCTTTCCATCTTCTGATGTCTTCCTCAATTTCTTTCTTTAAGGATTTAATTTTTTTTTTTTTTAGGATTTAAAATTTTTATTGTAGAGCTCTTTAATGTCTCAGGTTTATTCTGAGATACATATTTTTTATTCTGAGATTTTTTTTTTGCAGCTATTGTGAAGGGGAGTGTTTCCATGTGCTCTTTCTCTATTGCTTGTTATTGGTATATAGAAAGGCTACAGACTTTTGTAAGTTAATTTTGTAACCTGCCACTTTACTGAACGTGTTAATACTTTC